>NC_031997.1:14870099-14972046 GCF_001879085.1 Nicotiana attenuata
ATGGAAGATCAACCTCCAATTCCAAACATGCAGAATCAGGAAGGGATTCAAGAGGAAGAAGAGGAGGAAGAGGACGACTTAGCACACTTGGGGGAGCTAGCAGTGGCTTTTTCAAGCCTAAGCGAGGTAAAAATACACATCTTCAAGGAAATGCTAGACAGGAAGTCTATCTTCAGTTGCCCAACGCCACTTTACAAGTGCTCCTTAGACATCCGCCCTCCCCACGATCCCACTATGGGAAAGAATGTAGTCATACTGGTTCCCTCTCTAAGGAGGAACCCCAACAACATCCTACCCAACATGAATCCCATGCATCATCCTAATAATATCATTATTTGGAACGTTAGAGGAGCAAACAATGAAAATTTTAGGAGGCACTTTCGTGAGCTTATGGATACACATAGGCCTTGTTTAGTTGTTTTATTGGAAACAAAAATGGAAACACACATATCCATCCTTGAGGAGTATCACTTCACAGAAATGGTTGAAGTGCCTGCCATTGGCAATTTTGGAGGCATGGTTCTTCCTTGGAATAATGAGGTGGTGAAGGTCAGAAACTTCACTAGGAATGGTCAATCATTAATCCATGCAATGATAGAGGTAAAACCAAAAAACCTTACTTGGTTATTTTCTGTTGTTTATGCTAGCAATGACTTAGTCTATAGACACTTGTTATGGGATAACTTTAAATTAATATTTGATAGGTATCAGGGACCTTGGCTCGTTACAGGGGATTTTAATAAAATAATGGATTCAGCGAATAAGTTTGGGGGCATGCCTATTAACCAAAAAAGGGCCAAAAGCCTAATAAACTGCCTAAACTATTGTAACCTTGTAGATCTAGGTTTCAAAGGGTGTAAATACACATGATCCAACCATCGTAGGAGGAAGGGGGTCTTATTATGGAAAGGTTAGATAGGGTTTACTCAAACTCAGAATGGTTGCAAGAATTCAATAATGTAACGGTAACACATCTTCCAAAAATTCACTCTGACCATAATCCAATCTTGGTTAATCTTAACAACCCAGACTTCCCAAGAGTTGTGAAAGAATGTTGGGAGAATAGGGATATAATAAAGGGAATTGAGTACTTTCACAAAAGCGTATTAGAATGGAAA
The DNA here is from genome assembly GCF_001879085.1 of Nicotiana attenuata. NCBI lineage: Eukaryota > Viridiplantae > Streptophyta > Magnoliopsida > Solanales > Solanaceae > Nicotiana > Nicotiana attenuata. The sequence continues at coordinate 14,871,218 of NC_031997.1, forward strand.
CAAGCTACCTTTGGGAATATCTTTGCTAGGAAAATGAAATTATTAAAATGTATCAACGATATTCAAAACTCTCCTAGTTACTAAAATAGCCAATTTCCTAGAGACCTAGAGGTAAAACTTGTAGAAGATTACGATTCAATACTCAAACTGGAGGAGGACTACTGGAAATTACGATCTAGGATCAATTGGCTAAATGAAGGGGATGCTAATACTAAGTATTTTCATATTCAAGCCACTAATAGGAGACGGAGAAATAATATTATCTTTTTTAAGGACAACTATGGAAATTGGATAGAAAATTAAGCGGCCCTTATTGATCATGTCTCCAATCATTTTCATAATATTTTCATCACGTCTCATGAACACACAAATTGGAAAGCCATCAGATTGGATAACACTACCTACAAGAAACTTGACCTTTCCAGCCTTGATAGTAAACTGAAAAATCATGAGATTAGGAAAGCTATTTTTTCGTCTAAACCATGCAAGGCTCCTGGACCTGATGGTCTACACCCCTTTTTTCTTCCAGCATTCTGGTCAATTCTAGGAAATAAGGTTATTAACTTATGCCAGGAAATTTTTAACTCAAAGGTTATGCCTCATGACATTAATAGAACCTACTTATGTTTCATCCCTAAATTCAATAGTGCAAACGAAATACAAAACATTAGGCCAATTAGCCTTTGTAACACTTTGTATAAAGTGGTCACTAAAGTGATTGCTAACCGCATCAAGCCGTTCCTCAAGCATCTTATTAGTGATCAACAAAGTAGTTTTGTCAAAAATAGACGAGCCACAGATAATGCTATCATTATTCAAGAAGTGTTAAAACGTTTCAACAACAAAACAAGAAAATGAAATTGTATTCTAAAACTTGATCTAGAAAAGGCTTTCGACAAATTAGAGTGGTCATTTGTCTATAGAACCTTAAGATTTTACAACTTCTCTCCTAATATATCTACCCTAATCCTTAACTGCATGTCAACAAGTACTATCTCTATCTTAGTTAATGGGAATAAAACAGAGGAATTCTATCCCACAAGGGGAATTAGACAAGGGGACCCAATGTCACCTTATCTATTCATCTTATGCACGGACATGTTGTCCAAAAATATTGAGCACCAAGTGGACACCCTTAATTGGGACCCAATCATTTTGAAAAAAAATGTCCACCCCTGTCCCACTTATTCTTTGCGGATGACTTAACCTTAATGGGTCGAGCAAACAACAAAACTATCACTAAAATGTGGAATAGTATGGAGAAATTTTGTCACTTGTCTGGTATAAATATAAACAAAGATAAATCAAAATTATTACTATCGAAAACTTGTCGCGCCCCCCTTTTTCTCCTCCGCGGGGAGGAGTCCGGGTTTCGACATTCACAGGGTGTAATGACTCATTACCTTTTGGGAATTGGGTATTTGAAGAGTCGCCACCTAACGAATTAAGGTGTGTTAGGGCACCTAGAGTAATTAACTCTTGGGTTGGTTTGTACTACCAGAGATTAGGGTAAGGGTTCGAGGTAACCTCGAGGGGAAGGTGTTAGGCACCCCTCTTGGTCCACAACTGTGGGTCCCGACTGAACTTATATTTACAAATTAGTCCAAAATAAAATAAACAGTTGAAGCAAATAATTGCAAGCAGAGCATGTTGGGTATTGTATAACTCAAAGAATAAAATAAGAATTTAAACAGGTTGTATGTATAAAAAGGAAAATAAAGCTTCAAGTAAAAAGGATTTGGGGAGAGGGAGGTCCTAGGTTTGTTAGCCTATAGGATCACATCATTACAATGCCCGGTAATCATTCCTTGAAAAGGGGCTACGCGTGGCATTAGCGCACCGGTCATCATATCCATGTCTACCCTTCCCATCCCCTTATTGGTCATGAAAAGCGAGTGTTTAGTCACTGATTCCTATTGCGTGCTACTACCCGTCCCTTCTTAACGGTCCTGGAGGGTGTTAGGACCTCTACCTATGGGTGATTCCAGACGTACTCCTAAGGTTTTTAAAGGTAAAAATCTAAGGCGACAGTCAAAAACATTTAGGACTTTCACATAATAGGAACAATTAAGAGGCTCACAATTTCCTCCTCAAACGAACATACAAGCAGCACTACTCAAGCACAGTTAAGGTCTTTATTAATCAAAGTCCTAAAGCAGGATTTTTAAGTGATTATGCAGAAATAGGCCACTTTCAGATTCAGAAGTTATAACCTAATAGTTGCCTAGTGACTCCTTTTTAACAGCTTATTAGAATAAAAAATTTTGAACGATCGAAACAACTTTAGGGAAATGCAGGTCTTGAAAAAATGGCCTAAGGCTTGCCTATGTACAGTACTGTGTCTGTATATTAATGCAGAGACAAACAAGTTTCCGAAATAGACCCTTTTGACACCTGTAAGCAGGATATCTAATGAAGTTAAGTCAAATTTGAAAGAACTAGTTTCAGGAAATGTCATCACTTAATAAGGCCGGTTTTAAGAAGTAAACTAGGCGAAAATGAAATTGACTTATTAGGCTAATTAGACTACTAGACGTAATTGCGAATGGAAATCCCTACAGGCATGGTATATAGGCACATTACAGGTTTTAGTAACATATGAAAAACTTATTAGAACTGAATCGGAATTAAACCCTATAGACATGGTATCTATATTTGAAATGATTTAAGACAGTTGTTTGAAACCCTATGAACATGATTTCTAACATGACGAAAATGCAGAACCATAAGAACGTGATTTCTGTTTGATGCAAATGACACTGAAAATGAAGTCATGATTTCTATTATGATGCAAATAAAATTAGAAGTGGAATCATATAGGCATGGTTCTATTATGCAAAAACAATCAGATTCAACAAGAATAAAACCCTATGAACATGTTTTCTATCGAGTGAAGCAGGCAAATTTGAAAGTAAACCCTAACAGCAGGATTTCTACCCATGTTACCCCACAAAGTATACATCTACCCACCCCTTTTTACTAAGTACCCCAAATTTCTGTTTAGAAATTATTACAGGCTGATAAATGATTTACATAAGTAAAAATAGAAAATCAAGAAGCTATTCTATAAAAAGCATGCAATTAGGCCCAAGTTTCCCAGAAGACTCCAATAGTCTTTCAAGCCTCATTTCCATAGACAAATCAGAGTCTAGGTGCATCAAAGTTCCCTAAGGGTTTCAAGGACCCCGAGCAATGCTTACACCTAGACTTAGCAGCGAAGCATTGAACCAGTGCAGTGTGGAAAGGCCAGCCTCAGTATGCCAGAGTTCAGAGGGTTCTCAAGAGGATCCCAAGGCAGTACACATACTAGATGTAAGGCCTCGAAAAATTTCGCTAAGTAATTTAGGATTTCGTGGTGTCGGGTGGGCTAAATATAATATTTTATACCCTATTAACATGATGGGAATAAAGGTGAGTTGATAAATAAGTGTATAAGTCTTATGGTAAGAAATTTGGGGTCCAAGGGAAGGCCTAAGTCTAAGTCAAATTGGAAAATTTCATAATAGGCTAAAAATCCAAATGAGTTCGCACAAGTCCCCACTTTGAACGAGCATATCTATATATATATTTAAGGTTTTATGTGATGAAAAACCTATCATATGAAAGGTCTTTGAGTCTAGTTTCCAACGCTTCAAACCGTTCATCATTTGGACATTCCTATACAAAGTTATGATCAAATTACCAAAGGCTGGAAAAACGTGATCCTGTGTCAAATCTGCGATCGCAAATCTGGTCGCAAATCGCACCAGTGTAGCCCAGTTTTGGACACCGGGTTTTGCGACGCGTCTGCAGCCAGCATACCCATTCTGCAGTCCATTATGCGACTGCAGACCCGAATTTCGAGGGTTAATCTTCCTATTTTTATGACCCGACCCCATTTTAATAAATAGGCTTAGGGGTTTCATTTGGGGTCATTTTTCTACTGATTTAAGAGAGAGGAAAGAGCAATATAGAGAGAGAAAGAGGGAACCTAGCCCTCCAAAGCACCTAATCTTGTTCAAATCTTCAAGAATCAAGGAAGCAAGCCACTAGATTATCATCCATCCGGATTATTATCGCTAGAAGTATCGGGGCATTGTTGTAACTTAAGGAAAGCTCAACATGGTATGCTGGCTAAACTTTACCTCTCAAAAATGGAATTATGTAATGATTATGTAAGTTTAGGTATAATCGGCTCAAAATTTCTAATTCTCACCCCCCGGGTCACCCCGGATGAACTCGTAAAGCTTGACTATTCCGAATGAGCCTTATATAAAAATATAGATGTTTAATATATGGATTCAATATTAAAATGGTATGGCTGCAAGTCGTAATTTAAATGAAGACTAGCATACCCATTTGGGTGAGGAAGACTCGATGATTTATTACTCCTAGACGCCCATATGTGTACTAAATACCTTGATTGAGTGTGTTTAGCCGATGATAGACTGTAAAGATAACTTCAAAAATGTGGAATCTGCCTAAAAGCTCTTTGAGGTATGTATGGCTGACTTTATTCTTCTTAGAATCAAATCATCGGTGTTTGAATACTTGGTACGAGTCCCTTACTTGATCAGATGGAATTGATTACTTAATGTGATATGTTGAAAGGTTTCTGTTCCATAATTGTTCTATGTATTACCATGTCACCATGCTACTTGAAAACGTGAATTATGATCCTACATGCTCCTTCTATTACTGTGCAATTCATTACGTGTCGGTTCCCGTCAATTTGGAAGATGATGTTATTGAACGAATAAAAAGGGGAAAAGACTCCAAATGTAACATGAGCCCAAGTGCCAAGAATTATAAAATAAATGATGGAAATGAAATGTGAACTGAGGAATTAACTGAATTGGTTATGTTTGTGATTATAGTTTCATTTGCTAATGAACTTGAGATATATGATTTCTGAAATATGTTTTACCCTGGTAATTGGTGATGATTCTTGAAATTTAAAAGAAGTAAAAGTATGGAATGTGAAACGCGGCGATAGTGCCATGAATAGAGAAACTTGTAAAAGGCCCAAAGAGCCAAGGAAAATATTGGTATTGTGAGAGGTTGGAAATGTCGATAAAGACTTGTACAACGTGAAGGATTCTGAGATGATTGCATTCCTATATGTGTATATGTGTTACCTTTGTGTGCAAATCCATATAATAGAAGTACATATATAATAATATTTTTGGGAGATCGATTGTCACCGAGGAAGGGTAGGTTGAAATAACCTAACCCCGATACTACACATGCCGGTGTAGGGTGCATTGTGGAATATTGGATGAGATTGTTGGTAAATATGGATACGTCGAACCACACGGCACTGTGGTAAGACGGCTTAGCCGATCGAGCCGATATCGGACGCCATGTCGCACACGTGGTGGTAATTTCGTGTTGGAAACTGTGATACAAAATGTGATTGTGGTTACACCTTCAAATAAGGTGGCTTAGCCGATCGGGCCGAGATCGGACTCCGTACCAAGAGTATGGTGGCTTTGTGAACAGTGATATCGTGACTTGTGGTATTATCGGTACTAAGATCTCCCCAAACTAAAATATGCAATACTTTCGGCAATTCGAAAGGAGTTAATTATATGTTTCAATTGCACATTTGGATACAATCGATTGAAAATTGCCGTTTCTGTGCCTTTCCTTGTATAGTTATTCTATTTTGAATGATGATATTTAGCTTTACATACTAGTACTATTCGACAGTACTAACGTCCCTTTGCCGGGGACGCTGCATCTTTATTGGATGCAGGTATTTCCATAGTAGGCGGCAGCGATCTGAGATAGCGGTATGTCCCTCCCAGCTAACTTGGTGATTCCCACTTCATTTTGGGGTCCTGTGTCATCTGGTTATTGTGTATTATTCATTTGAGGTATAGCCGGAGCCTTGTTGCCGGTATTTCCATATTACTCTTCAGTTGTATTTAGAGGCTCCGTAGACAGGTCGTGGGTGGTGTTTGATACTGGAAATTAAATTAGAAGTATTGGTATTTGGCAAATATGTTTTTTGTCATCATAACTATAAAAATTGTGGTATTTTGGACATTATGGTTGAAACTACTAATGGAAATAAAATGGAAGTGTTAATGAAATATTTACAAGGTATGATTAATGGAGTTGATCTCCTCTTTATTCATGAATTAATTTGGGTAGAATTCAACCTAGCAGGCTTGCTCAGTCGGGTTTACTCGGTTGAGCGCCGGCCGCGCTCCTCAGTTTTTGGGGCGTGACAAACTTGGTATCAGATAAGGTTTTAAAGTGTCCTAGGATGTCTCGGAGCCGTTTCTAGTAGAGTCCTTCTTATCGGTGTGTTGTTGACACATCTATAGGTTTGAGGCTATTCGGACATTTAGGAATTTCACCCTTCTTTGATACTCCAGATCATGCAGTAGAGCTCAAGATAGGGAGCTAATTTCCTTGCTATGTCTTATTCCCAAGATGAGTAATACTGATACCATAATCCACGAGTTTGAAGCAGTAAAGAGGGAATGACCCCACCATTGAGCCTGAGGAAGATTACCCAAGAGTTTTTTAGGAGAATGTAACGAGGCATGGAGGATTGGTAGAATTTGTTGCTAAGGGGAGTACCTTTGTTCCTATTTTATGTCACTGCACCACCAGATCATGTAGTATATCAGTATGTTACCAATGTATGTTACAGATGTGGAGTCAGGATGCATCAGTTAAGGCACTGCCCTACATATCTAGATTTACCAAGTAAGTGACCCATTAGTACATCATTCTGAACGCCACATACTTTTCCTTATTATATACATACACCTATATTGGGAGCCTGCATAGATATGGTCTTAACAAGAATCTAAATCACAAACATTGCATGCACCTACTCTTTGAACGAGACGTATTATTCGTAAATCCACTCTATCACAAATTCTCTTATTTACACCTTTTTGTGGAATTAAGTTATATAATTATGTCCTTGAATTGAGTCATAACTCTAGGATTGATACTTCCCACTTGCTTTTCCTAAATTCTCAACAAGGGACTATTCCCGATGAATTCCTCACAGAAACTTTTTCTTTAAATGGACAACATCTACTCGCTTGTGCCTATACATGTAGCGTCGTAAAGTTTACCTATGTGGTGCCAAGTTCCATGTAAAGCATTCCAGTGTTGCGATCCTTCTCGAGTCACTTTTTTTCTCACTGGTGTATATGGCTTCTATGATTTGAATAGTAACTCTACCCTCTTGCGAGTATCATCATGAAACCTTTTCACTGTCTAGTAACATGAGAGCATATCCCACCTCTTATCATATGTGTACATGTCAAATGAAGTGGTCGCTTTTCTGCATAGAATTTCTGAGAAGTTTGAGATTTTTACGAATCTGTCACAGGAAGATCTTTTGTTTGCCCATCTCAGTATGACTTTCATGTCCACTAAGATCATTCCTCAGTAAGAAGCTCACTTTGTTCCTAGTATTGTGGTTTCCCGTGACGTGGTTGTGTATTGCAGGCTAGGAGTTGATATAGCAAAAGCATGTCCAGCTCGTATCAAACATTTATCTTCTATTTATACCTCCACCACATATGTTAATTGTGTTCCTTAGTCAATGAATTCATTGGGCTAGTTTCCCAACACTTGTTCGATAACCATGAGAGAACGTGTCCTTCTATGTGTCTGTGTCACTGTAACACTTCTTTCTCAAAAGGACCATTAATAGGCTCTCCGTCAAGACCAAATGCACCTTTAGGGGTATTATAGCACAACGCCTACTTCTTATGTTGTCCTGTCTTTCATTAGCATCTGGGTACTTCTCAAGTCAAAAGCCATGGAGAACTCATCATGAACATCTGCAGACCTTCTATGATTATTTTATACTGTCTCATTGGGTTCGGTTGTCTTTACACATTCGACTTCTGGAATCATTGACTATGTCATTATCATGTGCGGGGAGTTTTGCTACCCTTGGTATTCCACCCCCCTGGGTGAATAGGAGTTTTATTTGTCTTTCTCCCCGGAGCATCATGTTAACCATTAGAACCCCTCTAACTGATACATGAGTTCATCCCAATATTAATATGTCCTAGATATACGGCTTCACTCGTAAAGGTTGAGATTAGATGCTTCCAAGTTTCTGCACATACCATAGGCATATTGACTGAGAAGACAAGTTGTCGTATCTTTAGTTACCTTTGTGCTTCATTTGTCTGATAATTGATGTCTTCACAATGGTTAACGATGTCAACATTGTTAGTAGTAATATTCGTGTCTCATAGCATATAACCTCGTGAAATACTCTACTCATCACATTAATGGGTTCCTGAATAATTCCAGCCAGATCTTGAACTCTGTTGCTCCTCATTGAGTTAAATCTATTGGGTATTGAAGTTTCAAACATGTCAAAGAGGGAGCATCCCCATGTGATCACATATATTCGATAGGTAATTTTTAATGTCAGTTTAGGGAAACACATCTTGGTGTAATCGTTGAAGGTCATCAAAGGTTTAGTGTGGGTGATCGCGTTGAGATCTAGAATTTAGGAGGGCAAACAGATTATTCCCAATATTTTCCCATGAAGATGTTATGTGAGTTGATAATGAAGGTTGCATAAGTGTATGTCATATTAGGCCGCACTAGAAGTATGAAGTTTCCCCATAGTTGTTGCCCATATATTTTGTGTTTTTACATGTCTATGTCTAAGAAGGTAGTTGAAGATCCTTTGTGTATCATTTCGATGGAAATTGCTAAAGGTGTCGGTAATGGATAGTTGGCCCATGAAGGGTATCTACTTATCATCCTTGTTAGGTAAGTTTGGGGGTGGAGATTGTATCCGTGAATGTGTTATGGCACAATTTGTAAGTATAAGAGGCCACATTGAAGGCCGAGAGTGTTGTGGAAATAAGGTATTTTCTTTTGATTGTATAGCAATTGGTTTTGACTTGAAAGATACCTTCTAGGTATTATGATTTAGAAATGTGCAGTTCATGTCCAGGTATCCTTATGATAATGTAGTGCTTGTAATGATGAAATTTGTATTGTTGATATATACATTGTGGTGCTTTGTCTCGTTGTGGATGTGTTGTTAGGATGGTTTTGGTGATTCTCTTGCAGGTGGATAGGCCTAGTTACAAAGGAGACTCTGCCAAATTTCTGAAAATTTTGGGAGTTAGTCAAAATTTAGGGACTTGAGGTAGTTTAGAAAAGAGACATGTTATGTTAAAGTGTTTGGGGCGGACTTTACTCCTCATTCGAGGACAAATGATCCTAGGGGGGGGGGGGGGGAGAATGTAAGGCCCCGGAAAAATTTGCTAAGTAATTTAGGATTTTGTGGTGTCGGATAGGCTAAATATAATATTTTATGTCCTATTAAAATGATGGGAATCAATTTGAGTTGGTAAATAAGTTTATAAGTTTTATGGTAAGAAATTTGGGGTCCAAAGGAAGGCTTAAGTCTAAGTCAAATTGGAAAATTTCATAATAAACTAAAGTTCCAAATGAGTTTGCACAAGGCCCTGCTTTGAACGAGCATATCTATATATATGTAAGGTTTTATGTGATGAACAACCTATCATATGAAAGGCCTTCGAGTCTAGTTTCCATCGCTTCAAACCGTTCATCATTTGGACATTCCTACACAAAGTTATGATCGAATTACCAAAGGCTGAAGAAATGCGATCCTGTGTCGAATCCGCGATAGCAAATCTGTCGCATTTTTTATTTGCGATCGCAAATCTGGTCGCAAATCGGACCAGTGTAGCCCAGTTTTGGGCACCGGGTTTTGCGACGTGTCTGCGGCCAGCATACCCATTCTGCGGTCCATTATGCGCCCGCATATCCGAATTCGGAGGGTTAATCTTCTTATTTTCATGACCCGACCCCATTTTAATACATACGCTTAGGGGCTTCATTTGGGGTCATTTTTCTACTGATTTTAGAGAGAGGAAAGAGCAATATAGAGAGAGAAGAGGGAACCTAGCCCTCCAAATCACCTAATCTTGTTCAAATCTTCAAGAATCAAGGAAGCAAGCCACTAGATTATCATCCATCTGGATTATTATCGCTAGAAGTATCAGGGCATTGCTGTAACTTAAGGAAAGCTCAACAAGGTATGTTGGCTAAACTTTACCTCTCAAAAATGGAATTCTGTAATGATTATGTAATTTTAGGTATAACCGGCTCAAAATTTCTAATTCCCACCCTCTGGGTCACCCTGGATGAACTCGTAAAGCTTGACTATCCCAAATGAGCCTTATATAAAAATATAGATGTTTAATATATGGATTCAATATTAAAATGGTATGACTCGGAGTCGTAATTTGAATGAAGACTAGCATACCCATTTGGGTGAGGAAGACTCGATGATGTTATTACTCCTAGACGCCCATATGTGTACTAAATGCCTTGATTGAGTGTGTTTAGCCGATGATAGACTATAAGATAACTTCAAAAATGTGGAATCTGCCTAAAAGCTCTTTGAAGTATGTGTGGCTGACTTCATTCTTCTTAGAATCAAATCATTGGTGTTTGAATACTTGGTACGAGTCCCTTACTTGATCAGATGGAATTGATTATTTAATGTGATATGTTGAAAGGTTTATGTTCCCTAATTGTTCTATGTGTTACCATGTCACCATGCTACTTGAAAAGGTGAATTATGATCCTACATGCTCCTTCTATTATGTGTGCGATTCATTACATGTTGGTTCCCGTCAATATGGAAGATGATGTTATTGAACGAATAAAAAGGGGAAAAGACTCCAAATGTAACATGAGCCCAAGTGCCAAGAATTATGAAATAAATGATGGAAATGAAATGTGAACTGAGGAATTAACTGAATTGGTTATGTTTGTGTTTATAGTTTCATTTGCTAATGAACTTGAGATATATGATTTCTGAAATATGTTATACGCTAGTAATTGGTGATGATCCTTGAAATTTAAAATAAGTGAAAGTATGGAATGTGAAACGCGGCCATAGTTCCATGAATAGAGAAACTTGTGAAAGGCCCAAAGAGCCAAGGAAATATTGCTATTGTGAGAGGTTGGAAATGTTAATAAAGACTTGTACAACGTGAAGGATTCTAAAATGATTGCATTCCTATATGTGTATATGGTTACCTTTGTGTCCAAATCCATATAATAGAAGTACATATATAATAATATTTTTTTGGAGATCGATAGTCACCGAGGAAGGGTAGGTTGAAATAACCTAACCCCGAAACTACATGTGTCGGTGTAGGGTGCATTGTGGAATATTTGGATGAGATTGTTGGTAAATATGGATAGGTCGAACCACACGGCACTATGGTAAGACGGCTTAGCCGATCGGGCCGAGATCGGACGCCATGCAGCACACATGGTGGTAATTCTGTTGGAAACTGTGATACAAAATGTGATTGTGGTTACACCTTCAAATAAGGTGGCTAAGCCGATCGGGCCGAGATCGGACTCCGTACCAAGAGTACGGTGGCATTGTGAACAGTGATATCGTGACTTGTGGTATTATAGGTACTAATGATCTCCCCAAACTAAAATATGCAATACTTTCGCAAATTCGAAAGGAGTTAATTAATATGGTTCAATTGCACATTTGGATACAATCAATTGAAATTTGTCGTTTCTGTGCCTTTCCTTTCCTTGTGTAGTTATTCTATTTTGAAAGATGATTTTTTTTAGCTTTACATACTAGTACTATTCGACAGTACTAACGTCCCTTTTGCCGGGGACGCTGCATCTTTAATAGATGCAGGTATTTCCATAGTAGGCAGCAGCAATCAGAGATAGCGGTATGTTCCTCCCAGCTAACTTGGTGATTCCCACTTCATTTCGGGGTCCTGTGTCATCTGGTTATTGTGTATTATTCATTTGAGGCATAGTCAGAGCCTTGTTGCCGGTATTTCCATATTACTCTTCAGTTGTATTTAGAGGCTCCGTAGATAGGTCGGGGGTGGTGTTTGATACTGGAAATTAAATTAGAAGTATTGGTATTTGGCAAATATGTCTTTCATCATCATAACTATAAAAATTGTAGTATTTTTGACATTATGGTTGAAATTGCTAATGGAAATAAAATGGAAGTGTTAATGAAATATTTACAAGGTATGATTAATGGAGTTCATCTCCTCTTTATTCATGAATTAATTTGGGTAGAATTCAATCTAACAAGCTTGCTCAGTCGGGTTTACTCGGTTGAGCGCCGGTCGCACTCCTCGGTTTTTGGGGCGTGACACTAGAGGGGGCATAACTTATTAACTAAGAATGAAGTGGAAGTGCAGGACACAGGTTGAAAGAAAATTTAATAAAGACTGGACTTAAAAGTCCGTTTATGAAAGCAATTAATAAGGTAATAGAGGTTGTTTGAAAGAAGTTGGAGTGATACACAAAGTCAAGTACTTCAGTAGTCATAGAGTCCAACTGAACTCAGTAGTCACACAGAGGTCAAGTGTTTGAGAATACACATGCATTTGACTGCAAACACATAACCCCAGCAAGGGTATTTGGACTGGTTTGGACATGCTCAGAAATAGTTGAAACTGGCATAATCACAAACCAATCAGGAAAAACATAGACTCATAGAGGGGGATATGGATTTGGGATTCATAAGAACGGTAAGCACACAGCAGGTAAGGAGAACAATTGTCCAGACATGTTTGAATCACACAAGGGAATGCATGAATTAAAAGGGAGGGGGAGTCATACTAGCATGCTGATAATATAGCTTAACTACAAACTTCACAATAGAACCTCAAGTAAAAGCAGGCTAGAAATAAAAGAAACTGAAACAAGAAGAGAAACATGTTGTTGTTGAGGCTTTAAGTTAAACTAGGACATACCAGTGAAGATAGAAGCAAGAAGAATGAAAGAACCAAAGGGCACAGATGATTAGCCTTGGCTTGCAGCCGTCTAATCGTAGCAAATAACACAAGGAAGAAGGGAGAAACAAAGATTTTTATAAGAGAGGAGTTTTTGAAAGCCAAGTAACAGTGCCTTGTTTGTGAAAGACTTAGAGTATTTATAGTTGAAAGTAGGTAGTGGAATAAGGTAAAAGTCATAGTAGTACACTAATTTAAGAACTCAGAATCAATTAATCGGGCAATCAAGGAAGTACTTCCTTAAGTTAAGGGAATTAAGATCAAACGGAAAGATTCAATACCATATAAAGTAGGAAGAAGAATCAGTGCATGATTAAATAAGGAAAGAGTCAAGGTTCAGTAGGCATAGAGTAGTCAATTAGGACCAAATTCAGAAAAAACCCAAATAAGGAAAGACTAAGTAAACAAAGTACCATGGTAAATAAGGTAATGAAATCAGTTAATTTAAATAGACGAGGTAAAGCTTTTAGGGCTTTAAAAGAAGATCTTTCAATCACCATCAATTAAGGAAAATAAGATCAATCAATGGGAGTCATGATTATGTATATTTCACCATATAAATAGAGACGAATGAACAGGAGTAGCAAACAAACACGGTCGGTTATATAGACAGGAAGAAACAAGAGATGAGCAAACACAATCATATACGGATGATATAAGTAGGCTAAAGATTCAACAGAACATATTCGAAGCGTGGGGGACCACAAGAGATTAACAAGAATCGGGTAAACATGCTAACACACATAAGCGAAGTAAAGAAAATCATGCTAACACACAGAAAAGAAGTGGAGAAAATCATGCTAGCACACATCGAAACGAAGTAATGAAAATCTTTAAAAATTAGGGTTTTTAACAGAGTCAAGTTAAAAAGTATTAGGAACATAAAATCGGTCTAAATAAACAAGGGAAAAGGGTTTAATCATAAGGAAATGGGTTAAAACAGGTGTAGAAAGAACTCCAAAAAAACCCTAGTTTTCAACGAAAGTAAAAACGGTTTAGAGTAGAGGATCTTCCAGAGGAAAGCCCGAGAATAAGCAAACCATAGAAGGAAACAGGCTTAATGCATGAAAATAACACGGATCTGAGAGATTCAGAAGAGAGTTAGGGTTTCAAAGGAAACCCAAATAGAAATCGAAAGAACCTGTTGTAACTTCACAAATCGTAACACATATGGTGTGATTTTGCCCAAAATCACACCAGAGAAGCCTCGAACAATAGAATTAGAAACCCTAGGTCCCAATCGACATGGCCCAGGACCCTTGAGGGCCTTAGAGATGATGAGCAAGGCGGTGGAGTGACCATTGGAGGCTTTGGGTTTGAGAGATAGTCACTGGAGATGACCGGAGAAGGAGGTGAGTGGAGGAGTCTAGGGTTAGGTTTAAGAGAAGAGTGGAGATGAGAGAGCATCTGAAGGCGGCAGATTGAAAAAATGATTAGGGTAAGGGGGGTTGGTTAGAATTAAAAAGGAAGGGAATTATTTGGACTGTTGATCTGGGATATCAACGATTAGGATTCAAATGGGTAGGTGGGTTCCGGGTTTGGGTAAGGGTTAATAGGGTATGGGTCGGGTTATTAGTTATGAAATTGGGTTGGGAATTGGGTTCCGATTTGGCTACAATTGAAAGCCAAATTTGGCTATTATTTAAATAGCACTATTTTAATTTTAATAAATAATAAGTGATATCTGGAAAATAATTTAAGGTGCCAAAATGTTTTAAAATACATAATTAATATTTTAAAAATACAGTAGGCCAATTTTATGCATATAAAATACAATTATATTTTAAAATGGGCTAACATTGCAATTATATGCAATTTAGCTTAAAAAATACTAAATGTAATTGTAAAAATACACAAAAATTACATTAGCCATATTTTGGCATAAGTATAGAGATCAATTAAATGAATTATCAAAAACAATAATTTTGGAAACAATTATTGGGGATTTTGTGGATAAAAGGGGGAAAATAAATCAATTTACACCCTTAAAATTATGGGAAAAAATAATGAAATCCTTGTGCATGCTTATATATGCATATATATGCTATTTTGAAGGCTTTTGGGCATATTAAAAATATATAGGGAAGAATTGGGTATCAACAGCTGCCCCTTTTTACCCGGGAAGGATGAAAGAGTTTTCGGGTAAAGAAATGATGGCCAATTTTGACCGAATGGGATACTTCAGAAGATGGAGGCCGAACTCCGGTTTTCGAGTTGCCTACATATCCCTGGTATTACAGGAATCAAGCCATGTGTAGCTTTGGACTCACCTGCAGATTATGCCGATGAAATTATTGTGAGGACGGACGCGAGATGCGGAAGCGGCTACTGTGAACAGTTAAGGTTCGGGACGGTTGGAGGGAACTGGAGCGAGATTGCTCCTGCTAGGATAGGGGTTGTTTGCTAATTACCTGCAAATAAAAGATGCTACAAACATATTTGCGAAAACTTAAATATGATGCAAATTCCCTTTGGACCATGAAGGTTGTCTTCGGACGGTTAAAGATGACGTCCTCGGACCATCACATCCTGGGCCATGAATTGTTTAGTGAGGGATTCGAATGCCATGAAATGATGTTCTTGGGCCATTAAAATGATGCCTCTGAACCATGGCGCCTTTGAATAATTATATGCAAATTGGAGAGATCCTCAAGCCATGGCATGGTGTCTTCCGGCTATGAGGATGATGCCTTTAGACTATGAAGCCTTTGGACAGATTGGCAATATTTCAGCCCATGAAATTCAATAGTATAATGCAAAAAGACAAGGCTTAGTCTTGTGAAATGAAGGGAATAGCTTAGCTCGATCGAAAAACAAGTAGATAGTTAGTAGAAAATAGAGCAGCATTGGTGTAAAGAGGGACGGTGTTTAGTCCCGTGCAAATATGGAGTCAGGGATTAGATTCATGCAGGATTGGAGACAGAGCTTAGTCTCATGCAAAGAGAAGGCAAATGTGGAGGTAGAGCTTAACCTCATGCATGATGCGGGACATGGCTTAGTCCCATGAAAATACGGAGTCAGGGATCAAACGTGTGCAAGATGGAGTTAAAGATGGAGTCAGGGCTTAGACTCATGCAAATATGGAGTCAAAGATTAGACTCATGCAAAGAGAAGGCAGTGCTTAGCCTTATGCAGGTATGGAGTCAGGGCTTAGACTCATTATGTGGAGTCAAGGATTAGACCCATGCAAGTATGGAGTCAGAGATTAGACTCATGCAAATGTGGAGTCAGAGATCAGACTCATGCAAGTATGGAGTCAGGGCTTAGACTCATGCAAAGAGAAGGCAGTGCTTATCCTTATGCAGGTATGGAGTCAGGGCTTAGACTCATGCAGATGTGGAGTCAAGGATTAGACTCATGCAAGTATGGAGTCAGGACTTAGACTCATGCAAATATGGAGTCAAGGATTAGACTCACGCAAAGAGAAAATAACAAATAAGGGTGGAGTATTTCTTAGCTAGGACATGTTTGTGTTTAACGGCCGGATGGATGGTGAATTTGCTTCGTGTACAAATGCTATCGTCAAATGTACCTGCGTTCAAAGAAAAATCGTAAGTTTCATGGTTGAGGTTGGTCTTGCTTCGTCTCTGCCGGCCTTGCTCTGCTCCGCTCTGGAAGCCCCTCTTTGAGTTCCCCTAGGTAGCACCTGACTGTTCTGAAAATAGAACTTTTCGAAAAATATGCATTCATTGATAAAATAGAATTTTTTTGGAAATGTATTGATATATCAAGTAACTTGGATGAACTAGCGAATGTGACACATTTCGAAGGCATTGCAGCTCTCTTATGTTGGAATTTTGAGGGTCTTCCTCAAAATTCTGCCCCAGTTTGGTAGATGACTTCCAATTGTTTTTGGATGGCGGATCTTGCTGAATCTTCCTCGGAATTTTGAGAACCTTTCTCAAAATTCCTCCCCAACTCTTGACTGATTATTGGCTTCCTGACGCACATCGTCATTGGCTAGACTTGCTCCATAATTTTGAGGACCCTCCTCAAAATTCTGCCCCAGTTTCTGATTTTTTAGGGGAAATGAAAATTTTAATATGATATGACCGAACCCATAAGGCTGCCTACATATCCCCTCTTAAACGGGAATCAGGTCAAGCGTAGTTCAATTACATCAAAAAGGACATATGAAATAGTATCTCTTGATTGTGTCTGAATTCATTGGTTTTGGCCAGATTTCTCCGTCCGTTTTTGCAAGTATGAGTGCTCCTCCTGTTAGGACCCTGTGAACCATGTACGAACCTTGCCAGTTGGGAGAGAATTTCCCTTTGTCTTCAACTTGGTACGGGAAGATTTTGTTTAATACCAACTGCCCTGGTATGAACTGCCTTGGTTTCACCCTTTTGTTGAAATCTCTGGACATTCTGTTCTGATAGAGTTGGTCGTGACACACTACGTTCATTCTTTTTCTATCGATAAGGGCCAATTTCTCATAGCAGCTCCTTATCCATTCTGTATCGCTGAGTTCAGCTTCCTGTATGACTCTTAAGGAATGATTCTCTACCTCGGCTGGGATGACAGCCTCGGTATCATAAACTAGCATGTAGGGAGTTGCCTCGGTTGACGTGCGAACTGTGGTGCCCTAACAGAGCAAAGGGTAACTTGTCATGCCACTGCTTATGATTCTCTACCATTCCTTAGTATCTTCTTAAAGTTTTTGTTGGCGGCTTCTACGGCTCCATTCATGTGAGGTCTGTAGGCGGTTGAGTTCTTGTGCTTGATTTTGAAAGTTTCACATATAGCTTTCATCAGATCACTATTGAGATTGGCGGCTTTGTCAGTAATAATGGACTCAGGAACTCCGAAGCGGCGGACAATACGATCCTTGACAAAATCTGCGACGACTTTCTTGCTTACAACTTTGTAAGATGCAGCTTCTACCCATTTTGTGAAGTAATCAATGGCCACTAGAATAAACCTGTGCCCGTTCGAAGCAGTGGGCTCAATTGGGCCAATAACATCCATTCCCTAGGCGGTGAATGGCTAAGGCGAGCTTGTTGCATTGAGCTCGTTTGGCGGCACCTTTATCATGTCGGCATGCACTTGACATTGAAAGCATTTGCGAACATACTGAATACAATCCGTCTCCATGGTCATGCAAAAGTAACCTGCTCTGAGTATTTTCTTGGCCAAGACGAAACCGTTAATGTGCTGACCACAGGTCCCAACATGCACATCCTCAAGTAGCTTGGAATCTTCCTTTGTGTCGACACACCTTAGCAAACCGAAATTCGGAGTCTTCTATACAAGTTCCCTCCACTGTGGAAGAAATGATTTGACAACCTCTGGAGCGTGCGTTTCTGAATGTGATTTGCCTGCTCCGGATATTATCCTTTTGATAAATACTCCTTGATGTCATGAAACCAAGGCTTTCCATCTGTTTCTTTTTCGACATGAGCACAATATGCCGGCTGATTATGGATCCTTACCGAAATGGGATCAATATAGTTCTTATCTGGATGCTGTATCATTGATGATATAGTGGCTAATGCATCGGCGAACTCATTCTGAATTCTGGGCACATGTCAGAATTCTTTCTTCGTGAACCTTTTTTTCGATTCCTGCACATGGTGCAGATATGGAAATATCTTGGAATTCTTGGTAACCCATTCTCCTTGCACCTGGTGCACAAGAAAATCTGAATCGTCGATCACCAACAACTCCTGAATGTTCATGTCAACTGCCATGTGATCGAGGCCAACCCTGCACTACTATTGAGTAGCGAGAGAGGATGAAGCAGCTTTTAGCCGATTAAGGTGCGGATCGATTTCCACAGGGAGCTTATTGGAGTTGGGTGTCTATCTAAAGTGGAGTTGTGTATTTCCTCCAAATTGCAATTCTACACATTTTTGGTTTTGATTATGATTCTAATTTTATAAAACTACAATGCTCAATTAAACTAAAATAAGCTAGGGTTAACCTATTGTGAGTTGTTCAAATGATTAAAAGGCACTAGGGTAGTGGCTTTCGCCTAGGTGGTCAATTGACGGATTCTTGAGTCTAAAGCTAGATTGTCACATTTGGGGAGTATGATATAACCATAGCTCGATTCTACTCACTCTATACCTCTCGGTAGTTCGAGTGATTTTTCCTGAATTGACTTTCTCAAGACCAATTGGGTATGCAAATTTGCACAAGCGATTAAGGTTCAAGTCGGTTATTACTATCTCTAGGTTTAACCCTTTAATTGGGGCTATCAATCTCTTGAGTACGCCCCAATTCCTTGTTAGACCAATTTCAGAGACTTAGGCTCTCTTTCTCAAGAAGAGCCAAAGTCAACTAAATACAAACTAGTGTTTGCAACCACTAATTTAGCAACTAAACATGAAATTAGCCCAAATATCAAACACCCATAGTCAATCAAGCCCTAAAACACAAGACCCATCAATTACCCACACTAGGGTTAAGCCACAACCCTAGCTGATGGGTCTAGCTACTCATAATTAAAGAGAAAAACAAAGAAATAGATGACGATAAACTCATAATAATTAATTACTACATAGAACTTGAAGATTCAATGATGAAATTAAGCTAAAATTACTCAAAATAGCAAAAGAAACGAAGTCACGAGCGCAGCTCTACGTACAAAACTATTTGATGACCTAAAAAAGGGGAAAAAATCTATTTATACTAAGATAAAAATCTCAGAAAAAAATACCCCTGCGGGGCTAGTGCGGACCTCACAAAATCAAGTGCGGCCGCACTAAGGCTCTTGAATTGAATATCCAGCTCTCTGAACTTGGGCAATGCGGACCGCACAAAGTCTAGTGCGGCCGCGGTGGCTTCTAGTGCGGTCCGCATGAAATGGAGCGCGGACCGCATTGGGCTTCAATCATCAAACAGGCATCTCTCTGAACCTTGGCTCTGCGGACCGCACTAAATCGAGTGCGGCTGCAGTGACTCCAATGCGGACCGCAGAAAATCCTTTGCGGCCGCATGCCCTTTTTGGCCTGAGATGCACACTCTCTGAACTTCACTTGTGCGGACCGCACAGAATGGTGTGCATCCGCGTTGGCCCTAATTGAGTGAGCTTTGTCTTGTCTTGGTACTTGTGCAAGTTTCACTCGTTTTTGAGCTGGTATTTGACACCTTGTCACCTTGTTGATCAAAACCTGCAATCAAGCACAACTTGTGAGCCTTTGGGACTATTTTGTACACATTTCTAATCTAAACTTGAGCATGAAGGAGTGTAAAATGCATCATATTCCCTAGTTATCAACTCCCCCAAAATTAAGCTTTGCTTGTCCTCAAGCAAACAAAATAAGACCCACCCTTTAACAGAACATCCGAGAAAATTCAGCTGTCCTAAAGTGACCTCATCTACCATCAATTGGGAGTAACAATTGCCCTCAATACAAATGAATCTTTGTATTGAGGATGATAAGGAGTAGACACTCGCCTGAGGATGATAAGGAGTAGACACTTTGTGGTTGACACCATACTTAGCAAGCAAGGTGTCAAAAGCTCTATTGCAAAAATGCGATCCTCCATCACTTATAATTGCACGAGGAGTGCCAAACCTTGTAAAAATGCTCTTCTTTAGAAATGAAACCACACTCCTAGCTTCATTATTGGGCAAAGCCACGCCCTCGACCCATTTTCAGACATAGTCAACCACCACTAGAATGTAGGTGTTCCCGCACGAGCTTACAAATGGGCCCATGAAATCAATACCCCACATATAAATAATATCCACTTCTAGAATGGTGTTGAGAGGCATCTCATCTTTCTTCAAAATACCGCCCACTCTCTGACATTGGTCACACCTTTTCACAAGATCACTTCATCTTTATACAAAGTTGGTTAATAAAAATCACAACTCAGAACTTTCGAAGCTGTCATCGCCCCTCCATGATGGCCACCATAAGGAGAGGAATGACAAGCCTCTAAGATAATTGATTGCTCCTCCTCAGGGACACACCTCCGGATCACTCCGTCCGTGCAAATCTTGAATAAGTACGGCTCATCCCAATAGAAATCCAGACTATCCCGTTTGAGCTTCTTCCTTTGTTTAGAAGAGAGCTCACACGGGATGATGCCAGTCACAAGGAAATTAGGAACATCAGCAAACCATGGCATATCACTCATTGACACAGAAAGTAGCTGCTCATTGGGAAATGCATCATTGATCTCTAGGCCATCACAAGGCCTTCCTTCCTCCTCCAAGCGGGACAAGTGATCCGCCACTTGGTTCTCACTACCTTTCCGGTCCACAATTTCCAAATCAAACTCTTGAAGTAATAATACCCATCGCATCAGTCTAGCTTTGGGTCTTTCTTTGTCATCAAGTACCTAAGAGCTGCATGATCGGTGTGCACTATGACCTTGGCTCCCATAAGATATGGCCGAAATTTTTCCATCGCGAACACAATAGCCAATAACTCTTTCTCAGTTACCGTGTAGTTCCTTTGAGCCTCGTTCACTTTCTTGATCGCATAGTACACCAGATGAAACATTTTGTTCACTCTTTGACCCAAAACTGCCCCAACCGCAACATCACTCGCGTCGCACATAAGCTCAAAAGGAAAGCTCCGATTGGGTGCGGTAATGATCGGGGTGGTGGTCAACTTATGTTTGAGAAGTTCAAAGGCTTGCATACATCCCTCATCAAACACGAACTTGGCATCCTTTTCTAGCAGCTTGCACAAAGGATTCACTACGTTCAAAAAGTCCTTGATAAATCGCCGGTAGAACCCTGCATGCCCAAGAAAACTTCTAACCCCCTTGGCAGAAGTGGGGGGAGGAAGTCTTGAAATCACCTTAATTTTGGCTTTTTCAACCTCAATACCATTCTTTGAAATTTTATGACCCAACACTATGCCCTCCTCAACCATGAAGTGGCATTTTTTCTAATTTAGCACAAGATTGGTGTCTTCACACCGGGCCGACACTCTATCCAGATTTTTTAGACATTCATCAAATGAATCACCCACAACACTAAAGTCGTCCATGAACACCTCCAAAATATCTTCCACCATATCGGTGAAAATGGACATCATACACCGTTGGAATATTGCCGCTGCATTGCACAATCCAAAGGGCATCCGAGAAAAAGCAAATAGGCCATATAGACAAGTAAAGGTTGTCTTCTCCTGATCCTCCGGAGCTATCAAAATTTGGTTGTACCCCGAATATCCATCCAAGAAACAATAGAAGGCACGCCCAGCAAGACAACCAATCATCTGGTCAAGGAAAGGCAATGGGAAGCGATCTTTGCGGGTCACCTTGTTCAGCGTGCGGTAGTCCATGCACACCCTCCATCCGGTCACTATCCGGGTTGGAATAAGTTCATTATTAGCATTGGTCACCACGGTCATACCACCCTTCTTCGGAACACACTACACCAGTGAAGTCCACGAGCTGTCAGAGATAGGGTACCCAGCTCCGGCATCTAACCACTTGATCACCTACTTTTTCACAACCTCTTGCATTGCCTCGTTCAACCTCCTTTGATGTTCCAAGGAGGGTTTTGCATCATCTTCAAGAATAATCTTGTGCATATAGAATGCGGGGCTTATTCCCCGAATATTAGCTAAAGTCCATCTAATTGCCTTCTTCCGCTTTTTGAGCACCGCAATGTGGCATCTACCTGCATATTACTAAGACAAGAGGAAAGAATAACTGGTAAAATTGAACTAGGGCCTAAGAATTCATACCTATGGTGTGGAGGTAATGGCTCAACTCCAACACCGGAGGTTCCTCAATTGAAGGCTTTGTTGGAGGGGTTTTTCTATTTTCAAGATCCAAAGAGAGTTTCCTAGGCTCATAAGAATAAGAGCCCATTCCATGTAAAGCATTCACACACTCCACTCGGCCCTCATCATCATTGACATCAAGATTCAACAATACGGCCTCCAAAGGGTTCTACACATTGATCATTGCACTAGTATCATCAATTATAACAGCCGTGACAAGATCCAAAAATGAGCACACTTCGGTACAATTGGGCTGCTTCATTGACTTGCACACATGAAAAACGACCTTTTCGTCACCCACCCTGAAAGTGAGTTCCCCTGCTTCCACATCTACTAGAACCTTCCCCGTAGCATGGAAAGGTCTCCCCAATATGATCGGGACCTCATAATCTACCTCACAGTCCAAGATCATAAAATGAACTGGCAAGATAAATTTGTCCACCCGGACAAGCACATCGTCAACAATACCTAATGGTCTCTTCATTGATCTATCCGCCATTTGCAATCTCATGGATGCCGGCCTCGGTGGCCCAATACCCAAAGTCTTGAAAACTAAGTAGGGCATCAAATTGATACTAGCCCCTAGATCACACAAAGCTTTAGCAAAGTCTGCACTTCCAATAGTGCAAGGGGTAGTGAAAGCACCGGGATCCTCCAACTTCGGGGCCATTAATGTACTATAGCACTAACTTGGTGGGTCATCTTGATAGTTTCATAGTCCATGGATCTTTTCTTCGTTACCAAATCTTTCATGAATTTAGCATAGCCAGGCATTTGCTCTAAAGCCTCCACCAAAGGCACATTAATGGATAAGCTCTTCATCATGTCAATGAACTTTTTGAACTGATTCTCATTTTTCTGCTTGGCTAGCCTCTGAGGATAAAGGGGAGGTGGCCTAGGCAAGGGTGCCTTGGCTTTTGGCACAACCGACTCCGGTATGTCAATTACGTGTTCCCTAGACGGGTTCACGTCATCTTGTGTTTCAACCTCGGCATCTTGAATATCAATCCTCACTTTTTGATTCACATTTTCATCAACCACATTCTCAATCACCAAAGGAACTTCATCTTCTTGCAGCTCAACTTCATCACCCAAAACTTGCTTTTGTTTGGAGGCATTCACATCACCGTCTCGTCCACTCCTTATAGTTACCGCCATAACATGATTGTTACCGCCCTTTGGGTTAACTACCATATCACTCGGTAGAGCCCCCATAGGGAGAGTATTTAAGGACTATGTGATTTGGCCTAGCTGGACCTCCAAATTCCTGATTGAAGTGTTGTGAGAAGCCAATTGCGCATCGGATTCAGCATTCTTTTTCATCATCTGTTCAAACATCATTTCAATTCTCCCCATTTCATTGTTGGAAGAACGAGGACCCTGGGATGGAAAAGGCAGTGGGTTGCTCAATTGTTGGTATATTGGGGGCCTTTGAAAGCCTTGCCCCTGATTTCCTTGGTTATTGTTCCATCCATCCTGGTTGTTGTTGTTTCCACCCCAATTGTTGTTGTTGCCCCAGTTTCCCTGATTGTTCATATTGTTGTACTGATTTCCCCAATTGTTGTTCCCTTGTTGTTGATTGTTCCAATTATTGTTGCCTTGCTGTTAGTTACCCCAATTGCCCTGGGATCTCCATTGTTGTTGTTGGTTAGAAGAATTACTCTTTGGCCCTGATAATTATTCACATATTGCACCTCTTCATTCTGACCATCATAACAATCATCTTGGAATCCACCACAACCATTGTCAAATTGATCCGAATTCCTTGATTCTATTGACCTCTCTGTCTTCTATTTTTCACAAGCATGTTGACACCCTCCATGGCATTTACTTGACGAGGATTCTGAACTTGTTGCAACTGTGCCTTTGCTAATTGGTTCATTGTTGTTGTAAGTTCTGCTATAGCCTGTCCATGGTCATGTAGTTCTTTGTGCAAATGAGTGACTGTGGGGTCACCCTGTGGCACATTGGCCCTACTTTGCCAAGCGGAGGATGTGTCAGCCATCTCGTCAAGAATAGCACAAGCTTCATCATAAGGCAGCTTTATGAAATTACCCCCAGCCAATTGATTCACTATGCATTGATTCGTTGTATTGATGCCCCGATAGAAGGTCTGTTGTATCATAGCCTCTGTCATATCATTGTTGGGGCATTCCTTCACCATAGTTCCATACCTCTCCCAAATCTCGTGCAATGGTTCAGTGGGCTCCCGCTTGAAGGCTAAGATCTCATCCCGTAATGCTGCCATGTGCCCTGGTGAGAAAAATTTGGCAATGAACATATCCGCCAACTCATCCCAAGTGGTGATGGAATGTTTGGTAAGTCGCTCAAGCCAATCCAATGCCTTCCCTATAAGTGAGAATGGGAAGAGCCTCAATCGAAGTGCATCCTCGGACACATTGGTTTGCTTGCTCCCCCAACAGGTATCCACGAACCCCTTGAGTTGTTTGTAAGCATTCTGAGTGGGAGCACCCATGAAGTACCCACGCTGCTCCAACAATGTCAGCATCACATTGGTTATTTGAATATTGCCCACCTGGATCCGGGGCAGAACAATTGCACTCGCATAGCCTTGGTTGGGAAGAACTCTAGGAGCCACTCTTGGAGGTGGCGGAGGAGGGTTTGGAATGTTTTCATTTGCATTGGCCTGGCGACCTCTACGTTGTCCATGAGGTACAAGAGGCACCTCATCCTCTCCATTATCATCACCCTCCTCCCCCGTAATCACGTTTCCAAGAGGGTCATTAGCATTTAATGCCATTTTGTACCTGAAGTTGTGACATACACAAATTAGTGACAAAGAAGGAAAGAAGAACAATACACAAAACTATATAGGAAGATAGCCAAAACCATTAGTTCCCCGGCAACGGCGCCAAAAAGTGATCGAGGCCAACCCTGCACTACTATTGAGTAGCGAGAGAGGTCGAAGCAGCTTTTACCTGAATAAGGTCGGGATCGATTTCCACAGAGAGCTAGATATTGGAGTTGGGTGTCTATCTAAAGTGGAGTTGTGTATGTGCTCCAAATTGCACTTTTACACATTTTTGGTTTTGATTATGATTCTAATTTTATAAAACTACAATGCTCAATTAAACTAAAATAAGCTAGGGTTAAACTATTGCGAGTTGTTCAACTGATTAAAAGGCACTAGGGTAGTGACTCTCGCCTAGGTGGTCAATTGACTGATTCTTGAGTCTAAAGCTAGATTGTCACATTTGGGGAGTATGATATAACCTTTGTTCGATTCTACTCACTTTATACCTCTCGGTAATTCGAGTGATATTTCCCGAATTGACTTTCTCAAGACCAATTGGGTATGCAAATTTGCACAAGCAATTAATTTCAAGTCGGGTATTACTCTCTCTAGGTTTAACCCTTTAATTGGGGCTATCAATCTCTTGAGTACGCCCCAATTCCTTGTTGGACCAATTTCAAAGACTTAGGCTCTCTTTCTCAAGAAGAGCCAAAGTCAACTAAATACAAACTAGTGTTTGCAACCACTAGTTCAGCAATTAAACATGAAATTAGCCCAAATATCAAACACCCATAGTCAATCAAGCCCTAAAACACAAGACCCATCAATTACCCACACTAGGGTTGAGCCACAACCCTAGCTGATGGGTCTAGCTACACATAATTAAAGAGAAAAACACAGAAATAGATGAAGATAAACTCATAATAATTATTTACTAAATAGAACTTGAAGATTCAATGATGAAATTAAGCTTAAATTACTCAAAATAGCGAAAGAAATCAAGTCAGGAGCGCAGCTCTATGTACAAAACTATACGATGACCTAAAAATGGGGAAAGAATCAATTTATACTAGGCTAAAAATCTCGGACAAAAATACCGCTGCGGGGCTAGTGCGGACCGCACAAAATCAAGTGCGGCCGCACTAAGTCTCTTGACTTGAATATCCAGCTCTCTGAACTTGGGCAATGCGGACCGCATAATGTCTAGTGTGGCCGCGGTGGCTTCTAGTGCGGTCCGCATGAAATGGAGCGCGGACCGCATTGGGCTTCAATCTTCAAACAGGCATCTCTCTGAACCTTGGCTCTGTTGAC
Organism: Nicotiana attenuata; assembly: GCF_001879085.1. Taxonomy (NCBI): domain Eukaryota; kingdom Viridiplantae; phylum Streptophyta; class Magnoliopsida; order Solanales; family Solanaceae; genus Nicotiana; species Nicotiana attenuata. Next base: position 14,897,806 of record NC_031997.1, read on the forward strand.
CGCACTAAATCGAGTGCGGCCGCAGTGACTCCAATGCGGACCGCAGAATATCCTTTGCGGCGGCATGCCCTTTTTGGCCTGAGATGCACACTCTCTGAACTTCACTTGTGCGGACCGCACAGAATGGTGTGCGGCCGCACTGACCCTGTTTGACTGAGCTTTGTCTTGTCTTGGTACTTGTGCAAGTTTCACTCCTTTTTTAGCTGGTATTTGACACCTTGTCACCTTGTTGATTAAACCTGCAATCAAGGACAACTTGTGAGCCTTTGGGACTATTTTGTACACATTTCTAATCTAAACTTGAGCATGAAGGAGTGTAAAATGCATCATATTCCCTAGTTATCACCATGTTGAGCCCTAGTATGCAGGCTTCATACTCCGCTATGTTGTTGGTGCGGGGAAACCTGAGTTTAGCAAATATGGGATAATGCTAACCCGTTTCTGATACCAAGACTGCTCCAATGCCTACTCCTTTGAAATTTGCGGCTCCATCAAAGAACATCCTCCAACCCTCATAGGCTTCGGTAATGTCTTGTCCTACGAATGATACTTCTTCATCAGGAAAATATGTTTTCAAAGGTTCGTATTCTCCTCCCACCGGATTTTCAGCGAGGTGATCTGTCAATGCCTGTCCTTTGACTGTCTTTTGAGTTACATAGACGATGTTAAACTCACTCAGCAGTATCTGCCATTTAGCCAACCTCCCCGTAGGCATGGGCTTCTGAAATATTACTTCAAAGGATCCATCCTGGATATGAGGTCTGTAGTGTAGGCACAGAAATAATGCCTCAACTTCTGGGCTATCCAGGTCAAAGCACAGCAAGTGCGTTCAAGTAGAGAATACCGTGCTTCATAAGGTGTGAATTTCTTACTCAGGTAATATATGGCTTGCTCTTTTCTTCCCGTCTCATCATGTTGTCCCAAAACACATCCGAAGGCTCCATCTAACATGGATAGATAAAGTAGCAAAGGTCGTCCTGGTTCTGGCGGGACCAGAACTGGCGGTGTGGACAGGTATTCCTTGATTTTGTCAAAAGCTTTCTGACAATCCTCGGTCCAACTCGTCTCGACATCCTTCCTCAGCATTTTGAAGATGGGTATACATATTACGGTGGACTGTGCTATGAATCGACTGATGTAGTTGAGTTGTCCCAAGAAGCTCATCACGTCCTTTTTGCTTTTGGGCGGTGGTAACTCATGAATAGCTTTGACTTTAGTCGGATCTAGCTCGATCCCTCGGCGACTAATAATGAATCCCAATAACTTTCCTGCAGGAACCTCGAATGCACACTTTGCGGGGTTCAACTTCAAATTGTACCTCCTGAGCTTGTCGAAGAATTTCCTCAAGTCTGCTATGTGATCTGCCGCACTCTTGGATTTGATAATGATGTCGTCCACGTACACCTCTATTTCTTTGTGTATCATATCATGGAAAATGGTATTCATGGCTCTCATGTAAGTGGCCCCAGCATTCTTCAGACCGAATGGCATCATCTTGTAACAGTATACACCCCAAGGCCTAATAAAAGTTGTCTTCTCGGCATCTTCTTCATCCATCCAGATCTGGTGATAACCTGCGAAGCAATCTACAAAGGATTGGAGTTCATGCTTGGCGCAGTTATCGATCAGGATATGTATGTTTGGCAGCGGGAAGTTATCTTTGGGACTTGCTAATCCCGATAATCAACACATACTCGGACCTTCGCATCTTTCTTCGGAACTGGCACAATGTTAGCTAACCAGGTGGGTACTCAACCACCCTGAGAACTTTGGCTTTGATCTGCTTGGTAACTTCCTCCTTAATTTTCAAACTCATGTCTGGTTTGAATTTTCTGAGTTTCTGCTTGACTGGCGGGCACATGGGATGGGTAGGCAACTTGTGAGCTACTATAGATGTGCTCAAACCGGTCATATCGTCATACGACCATGCAAAAATGTCCTCATATTCCTTTAGAAAATGGATGTATTCTTCGTTTTTTGTTTGGCGACAAGTGAATACTGATGCGGGTCTCTTTGACGGTCTCAGCGTCTCCCAAAATTACTGCTTCTATTTCATCCAGGTTGGACTTAGGCTTGTTCTAATAATTCTCAACTTCCCTGACAATTTCCTCGGGTATCTTATCTTCTTCCTCTGAGTCATTATTCTCATATTGCGTTGCCTGATTACATGTCACAGTCACTGGTTTATCAGGAAAAGTAATAATAACACTGTAGAAGGGAAAAGTATAAAAATAGTAATGAATAATGTCAAAGGATAAATGCATTTGATTAAATTGAGAAAATTGTTCAAACAAAAGCTTGGCTCAGTGGATCGAGCATTTATTTAAAACGAGAAATCTTAAAACAAAATTGCTGGAAAATTTAAATGCCTAGAACTGCTATAAGTTATGCCAAGTTACCCAGGGACTCGGCGGGCTCGGGATGGTGTAGCGGTCCAGTTTCTGAGAACAGCTCCCTTTGCCACTATCTGAGTAGAGAGGCCTTTTTCCTACTCCTCCTCAATTATGGCATTGCAGTCCATATCCTCATCTTCCAAGAACAGATCCTTCAGCCCATCTAGTGATTCTTCTTCTGCAGTTCCCCATATTGTATCCACCTGATGATAGCCTGTTCCAAACAGGGTATCGGTTTCTCAAGAAGGTAAAATAGTCCACGCCATGGAAGAAACAATTCCATGTACTCCTGCCATGTATACTGGTATCCGAGCCCAAAAGTGGTACCATGATTTTTCTGTCGTAATTGCTTGGTGATACCTTAGAGGTTCTTTCCCAACCCCTTACCGGGTTCATATCCGGACCATACTAGTATGATTTCTATTTTGTTACTCCACCACTTATCCTTCTCGACGGGATTGACCCGTTCAATGTGATAATAGGTCTCCCCTCCTAGCCTCCTTCTATGTTCAATGGCCGGGATGGTCTGACTAGTGTAGATGGGGTTACTCCCGTCTCTATGAATGATTACCTCCTGACGATTCCATTCGAATTTTACGGCTTGATGTAGTGTGGAGGGTATGGCTCCAGCAGCATTTATCCATGGGCAGCCCAACAAAAGATTATACGAGGCTGGCATGTCAAGCACTTGGAATTCAATGTCGAACCAAGTTGGCCCCATCGACAAACAAAGGTTGATTTCCCTAATCGTGGCCCTCTAGGACCCATTAAAAGCCTTCACATTCATGCTTCCGGTCCGTATTTCATGGAAACCTTTGTCCAACCTTTTCAGGGTATCCAGTGGGCAAATATTCAAACTAGAGCCTCCATCAACCAGGACCCTAGCGATGAACTTATCTTCAAATTGTACCGTAATGTGCAATGCTCGATTATGATTTTGTCCCTCGGGCAGTAGCTCATCCTCGTGGAAGATGATCTTATGGTTTTCTAGTACTTGACTGACCATGTTGGCCATTTCTCCACCAGTGATATTCTTGTGAGACTCAGAACTCTGCAACAGTGACAGGATAGATATCTGAGCAGGGACTTTGTTCAGGTGATCAACAACAGAATACTCTTTCGCCTGTACTTTTCTCCACAGGTCATCTAGCCCAGTCTTAATGATAGGTTGCCTAGCAATGGCTTCCTTACTTGAACCTCCTAGGTGTTCAGGTGTATAGACTCTCCCGGTCCTAGTTATTCCTTGTGCAGCGTCAGATTCCTCTATCTTAGTCTTCCCTTTCTGCCGAGCCTCGGCAACATAATTCTAGGTATTGCTTTTGAGTTGAACAATGGTGTGGTTGACACCGTCACAGTAAAAGGTGTGACTACTTCTACTTCAAATGGAGTGGGGGTGGTTGCGGGCGGAGCCACTTCTACCTCGAATGGATCTGATGTAGTTACCTCAACCTCGATCGGTGTCTGAGTCTGAACCACGATAGGAGTAAGCGTGATTGCGACCTTAGATTTATCGCCCTCCCGAATAAGCCCGATTGACCCTTCAGGGTCCCATTATTCATTTGTTTCTATCACATGTACATCGTCACCCCTATGATCAAGGAGGGGATTGTTGCGGACATTAGGTGAGGCCTCCTTTGCTTGTTTGATGTTGTTGTCAATTAACGTTTGAATCTTATCCTTCAATGTCCGACACTCAGCTGTGGTGTGTCCTTTCATACCGGAATGGTATGCGCAAGTCTTGTTCGGATTGACCCACTGGGATGGGTTCTCTAATGCCACAACAGGAATAGGTGTGACATAACCGGCGGCTTTTGACCTTTCATATAATTGGTCAATGGGCTCGGCAATGGCGGTATACTGTCTGGGTGGCTTGCTGTCAAAGTTTGGTCGCAGTCTTGGATAATTTTAATGAGCTGGAGGTGATTGGAAGTGGGATGGTTGGGAGTTATATGTGTGATGGACAGATGCTGGTTGGGAGTATCTGGGGGATGAAGGTTGATATGTGATTGGTGGTGCTTGGTACGTGGGTGGAGGTGTTTGGTATGTGGCTGGAGGTGTTTTGTATGTGGGTGGAGGTGTTTGATAGACAAGCGGGGATTTTGGGCCTTGGGCTACCATTATTGCGCCAACATCTCTCTTCGTCGATATGCCACCTGGATGTAGTGCTTTATTTGTGGCTTGCAAAGCCTCGAAGTTGGTTACCATTCCGCTCTTGATCCCTTCTTCAATCCTTTCTCCGAGTTTGATGATGTTAGAGAATTTGTGATTTTCGATAACCATCAGCATCTTGTAATATTGCGGGTCCTGTTCCCTGACGAAGAATTTATTCATATGTTCTTCATCCAAATTGGGCCTGACCTTGGCAGCTTCCGACCTCCAACGAGTAGCATATTCTCGGAAGGTTTCAGTGGGTTTCTTCTTGAGATTCTGAATGTAGAAGACATCAAGTGCATTCTCTGTGTTGAACCTGAACCGGTCCATGTAATCTGACGCCATGCTTACCCAATTTGACCATTTCTTGGGTTTTTGGCTGATATACTGATGTGCCGGAGAATTTCGGCACATTTCAATACTAATTGATTAGATTTTAGCTTATTTTAATGCAATTGTCTCTTTTACATACGTAATTTTGGTGTTTTTTTCAGTACATAAGGACTAAGGACCCAGGAGCATGGAAATGAAAGCAAAAAAAAGACAAGAAAAGAGCAAAATGCAGCAAAAAGATAGTTCTGCGACGCATTATGCGATCGCGGATCACATATGCGAGCCGCAGAATGAACATTCAGATCGCAGACAAAAACAGACTCCTGGGAAATTTAAAGTCAAGAATGCGGTCCACTATGCGACCGCAGAACCTGTCTGCGAGCCGCAAAGTGAACCGCAAACCAACCATGTAGGTTGCTGAAGGACGAATGTGCGATGCAAAATGCGATCGCGTTTCTGCAATGCGAACCGTAGAGCTGGAATGCGATGAAGATGTGAAAACTAGGGTTTCAGTCTGCGATGGAGACGTCCAAAATGCAGACCGCATATCACTTATGCGACGAGTATGCGACTGCATTTTTGACCTGAAAAGGTATTTTTGTCCGATTTCTGTCACGATTTTCAGTCCACTATAAATAGCTTTATGATGTTTTTGTGGGCTCATCTTGTCTGGTTTTTGAGCTACATTCCAAGACTTTAATACTCCTCACTTTTGGAATCTTTTGGGGTCAAGAATATTCGCTTAGTAAGCTTTATGGCTTTTATTATTCTCTTACTTTTGTATTTTAGTATGAGTAGCTAACTCTAAATACTTAGGTTGTGGCACCTAAATGGGTGTTATGTTAATGGGTGTTTAACATTGCATATATATATAATGGTTAGTTGATATTTATTTATTTCTTGTACTTCATTTATTGTTGGTGGTTGCAAACATTAACAAGTGCCATTAAAGTCTACTTTGCTTGGGAAAGTGGGTTAGAATTTGGTAGAAGTAAATATCAAAGACTCAAGGCTTTAAACCTTGTTTAATAAAATCTCTTAGGGATAAGTGGATTTTATTTGGCATGTATTGATTGTTATTAATTGCAACTCTTTTACATTTGGAAAAATTATAAAGAGGAAATACTACCCAAATATTGGGAAATATTGGGTAGTTACTTAGACATCATTTGCATATCAAAGGGACCAACCATTAGAAATATATCGTATTAACACCGATAGCATTACATTTCATTAAAGGGGACACAACCTTGGTTTCTTTAATCCTATTAATTACACCTTCAATATTCCAATTGGTTGTTACTTCAAAACAAACGAAATTCATACTTTTGTCACTATTAATTCACACTCTTGTTACCGTTAACTGGATAGGATTACGACTTTAGTCGAGTAACACGCTATTCTAGTAACCTTTTCACACCTATTCCCTGTGGGATTCGACCCCAACCTTGTTGGGTTATTATTTTTGACATCGACCGCCTTACACAATTTATAAAAGTGTAATTTGAGCGTATCATATACAAAGACAGCACATCCCCAGTAAGGATCCTCATAAAGAGCTTCATTCGGATCTTTTCATCTTTCCCGACCCCGACAAGTTTGTCACAATAAGTTCTGAGATGAACCCTGGGATCACCTGTGCCATCAAACATTTCGAACTTGGGAGGCTTGTATCCTTCTGGCAGCTCCACATCGGGCTGTATGCACAGATCTTCATAGTTCAAACCCTCTATCCCTCTATCGCCTTCAACACGATGAACTCGGCTTGTTAACTTTTTAAGCTCTCCAGCCATGTTCTTAATGAGCATGTCCTTTTCGGTGGTTCCTGGTGTACAGGAAGTTAGTTGGGTAGATTGTGGTATAGTTTCCACGTATATGGAGTGTTGACACCCAATTTTTTCCTATTTATTTTCAACATGCAAAATACTTTCAAAATAGCATATATATGCATATATAAGTATGTCCAAGCATTTTTATTATTTTCCCATAATTTTTAAAGGTTTTTAAACTGATTTATTCCCCCTTTTCATCCATAAATCCTAATAATTATGTCCAAAATTATTATTTTTGATGATTCATTCATGGGATCTCTATATTTATGCCAAAATATGGCTAAGGTAATTTTTCCATATTTTTACAATTTTGTTTAGTATTATTAAAGCTAATTGCACATAATTGCAATATTAGCCATTTTTAGGTTTAAATTTATCTCATGTTTATAAAATGGGATCCTATATTTTAAAATTGTTAATTACATATTATAAATCATTTTAGTGCTTTCAATTTATTTCCAAAAATCTATCTAATATTTTTTATAAATTAAAAGGGAAAAGTGGCTATTTAAATTTTAGCCCAAATTGGGTTTCAATTATAACCCAAATCAGGCCCTAATTAACCCAGCCCATTTTTGATTAAACCCCGACCCAGTTCCAATTAAACTGACCCAAACCCGGATCCCTACCTACCACATTCAATCCAGGCCGTTGATCATTTAGATCAACGGCCACCAGCTAACTTCCCATAATTGAACCCAAATGACCCCTAAAACCTAACTCATTTCCCACCACCCCCCGCTTCTGAATCCCTTTCCCTCTCAATTCTCTCTGCAACCTCTCATGAACCCTAGCCGCCGCCATCTAATCCCACCCTAATCCACCTCAATCCCTGCCTAATCCATGGCCTCTCATGGCCCTTTGAGATGTGTATCGGCCTCTTATGGCTCCTGGGTGTTTGTTTCCATGATTCCATGGAAAAATCTCGACGAGATCTGGTCTAGTCCTTACTCGACTTCGATCTCCGGTCTTTCTCCGGCCATCCATGGCCGTTCAAGGAAGATCCTTGACATTTCCGGTTAGATCGGTAACCTTTCAAAGTCTTTCTCACCTTTCCTGGGTTTTCCGAAACCCTAGCTTTAAGGTCTTTCGATTTTCTTTCAGATCTATCTCATATTTGTGCTTATTACGAACTTCTTAAGTATTTTCTCAAAGGTTCTTTGATTTTCTTTCAAAATGACTCTTCATTTTTTTCAACGAAGGGTCTTCTCTTAACTTCTTTTAAAAAGATCTCTTCTCTGATTTTTGGTGTTGCTTTATGATTCTACCATGTTAAACAACTTGTTTATGCTTTCCTTCTACTTGATTCAGCATGTTCAAAACCCTAGGTCTTCTTGGTCCTATCCGAGTTCTGAAACTGTCCTTGTCTGTTTAAATGTATATTTGTTCGATTAAGTTCTTTATTTGACTCTTTTCCTTGTCTAACTTATCTGATTCTGAGTTCTTATGATCTCTTAAAGCTCGACTACTATTGAAGCCCTAATTTCTTATAAAGGTTTTCCTCACTTGTTACTGTGAGACCTTTACTTGTTTCTGACTCTCTTTACCTATTACTATGCTTTCTTCACTTTTGATTCTGTGTAACTACTTGACCTCGTTGACTAGTTGCTTCGAAAAGATCTATTTTTTTTACTATTAAGTTCTAGCTTATTCCTGCTACTACTGTATGCTTATGTGGTTTCTTTTGCCTATATGTTTGGCCGTGCATGTCTGATACTGCTGTTCATTCTATTTATATGTTGAGATGCAGAACCATAATCCTTCTTGATTGATCTGACTCCCTAAATATTGTGATTGATTGCAAAGGGTTTTTTCTTATGAACCCTAATTTTATTGGTTTGTTTAAATTGACTGACTCCCTTCCTTAATTGATGATGTTTTACCTTGACTCCTTTTCCGAAATTAAGTATATTTTTGTACTTAGACTCAAATATTTACCTTCATACTTTCATTGCCCCTTATATGGCAATAATCAATCTTTCCCAAATCGATTTCTTTCCTTAATTAAAACCTGGTAGTATCCGTTAAGTAGTGATTCCTTAATTAAAGGGAATCACTTGTGTTAATTGATTCTGATTGTGATTATTTTCATGCTTGTGCCAAAGCTTTACTCATTACCTTATTCTTCACTCGTTTTCAAAACTATAAATACCCTACCCTCTTTTTTTTAGACAGACGACCATTTAAATTCAGAACACACACTTATACTCAAAAAATTCTCTCTTGCTTTACTGCTACTTGTGATACTGTTTGTTTAGCCGGCTGAAAGCCAAGGCTAGACTGTGGAGTCTTGCTTACTTTTCCTTACTGCACTTTGCTTCTCTACTGGTATGTCCTAGTTAATTTACAAGCCTCAACAACAACATGCTTTCTTTAATTGCTCCAGTTTCTCATTCTTGTCTACTCTGCTCATGTTTCTGTAGTCGAGTTATGTTACTAGCATGCTGTAATATGTTCCCTTTCCCTTTTAAATTAATGTTTACCTATATGTGTACTCTGCAGTCATTTGTCGTGTACTTGCTACCTTATGAATCCCAAAACCCCATATCCCCCCTACATGTGTTTGTGTTCCTTTGGATGGTTTGTATCTATGCCAGCATCAGCTATTGCTGTGCATGAGCCAAACCAAGCCTGCTGGGGTTATACAATGTATCCCACAATCCCTTGCCCCTTTGAATGGCTACTGATTCTGTGTAGTTTGAGTTTCACTACTACAATTTTTTTCAAAATCACCCTGACCACTTACTATTTCCAATTCTTCTCATAAATCTCTTTCAAACTATGTTCTGCACTTCCACTATACTCTTAGAACTTAGGTTATGCCCCTCTTGTGTGAGCCTTGCCTTGGGACCCTTGAGCTCCTTCTGAACTTGGACACCTAAGGGCTGGCCCTTCCACACTGCACTCATTCTGTTTGGTTATGTAATCTGGGTGTAAGCGCTGCCTGGGATCCCTTGAGATCTTTGGGGGAACTTTGACACACTCAGGTATGGGAAAGGCTTTGAAACATTGGCATTGAAGTGGTTCATTACATAACTCAGAGAGAAAGTCAAGATCAGGCTTCCTTTGGTTTTAGTTTCTTATTTCTGCACTCCTTTTGTAATTCAATCATTTGGCCTGTAATAATTTGTAAACAATATCGGGGTGATTAGTGAAAAGGGTGGGCAGCTGTATATTGTGGGTAAATTGGGTAGATAACATGCCTATAGGGTCTATCTTAATTCCAAACGAGGCCTGTTAGATATCATGCCTATAGGATCTGCTCTAGTTTAAAATAAATTCTGCATGCTTCGCTTTCACACAACCAGAAATCATGTCTATAGGATATAAATGGCTTTACAACTAGATGCCGTACCTATAGGATATAAAGTAACTATAATAGAAATCATGCCTATAGAATCTAAAAATAATTTAGTTGGAAAAGCCGCCTAGTTTATGTTGTTATTCTAAATTGGATTAATTAATGAACCTGCCGATTCTTTAATAAGTTTCTCAAACACTGCCTTGAGTTATACTGTTAGAAAGCATGCCAATAGGACCCCAATCGCCTGTTTAAAATTAATCACTGCTCTATTGCATTCCCAATCTATATAGATATCATGCTCATAGGATATCATTATTACGCCTAGGCAAGCCTTAGGTAATAATAAACACTGCAACCGCCTCTGTTTAGTTATCAACTGTTACAACCAACAGGCAGGCCTGATTTAGACTTCATATCTGAGCTATATAACGAATCCGGTTCTGATTCAAACTCCCTGCTTTAGGACTTAAAATTTCAGACCTTAACTATGTTTTAAGTCATGCTGTTTATATGCATCATTTGCGGAGGTATACAAGAGTCGTTAATTGTTTATATGTTTCACCACTAAATGCAGTTCTACTTGTTTTGTATGTCGCCTTCACATTTCTACCTTTAAACCTAAGAGTCAGCCTAAAATCCTCCCTCTTATAGGAATAGTAGTCCTAAATTTTCTCCAGAACTGATAGGAATGAGACGGGGAACGACATGCAATAGAGGTCGAGACCGATCCTCGCTTTAGTACCTTCACGGGGTGGGAAGGGTAGATATAGATATGATGACCGGTGCGCTAATGTCACGTGTAGCCCCTCTTTGGAGGAGTGATTACCGGGTATTGCATTGATGTGATCCATATTACAAACACCTAGGACTCTCTTTACATTCATCAGCATGCTTAGGTTGTAACTCTTTCAAAATCTTGCTTTCATTAATCATTTTCAAACACTTGTGTATTTAATTTCAAAATCCCCTATTATTTGAGCCTTATTTTTTTACTTGTTAATTGCACAAATTCACAAAACTATCTGGCCGGGAACCACACTAGTGGATCCTGAGGATGCCTAACACCTTCCCCTTGGGATAATTTCAAGCCCTTACCCTATCTCTGGTTACCAACATAATTGAACCCCATAGGTGCCCTAATGCACCTTAAATTCGTTAGGTGGCGGCTCTTCAAACTTGCAAAACCCCTTTTCCAAAAGGAAAGAGTTGTCCCAACCAAATGTCATAAACCCGATTTCATGAGAAAATGGGGGCGCGACAGCATGGCGACTCTACTGGGGATTTTTTTCAGGCTTTAACCATTTCAGATTGATTTGTGAATTTGTACCCCTCCCTATATGCAATTATCTGTTTATTTACTTTAAGTATTTAATTTCTTCTTTAGAAGCAAAACTGACATATCTTCTTTGTTTTCTTTCCTTTATTGCATCAAATTATAAAACTGCTGTATTTATCGCTTTCTTAATGTGCAAATACATGCCAACATGCTTTTTAATTATTGCGTAATCATGCTCAACATCATACTCCACTCGTGCCAAAACAATACTATAGCAACACTTATAATGAGTGGTTGCGCTCTTCCTATATCATTACCCCCCTAAATTCGGAAAGGCATATTTGCGGTAAAGAGAACACAACAGCAGAAGCCACTTATGGCCATGGTATTTGGGTTCCCGATGAAAATGTGTCGCAACTTGAATAGAAGTTGTTGAAGTTTCAGGAAGAGCTCAATCGGGTTCGGAATCTGGCCAACTTATCATTCACCCTCAGCACCTCGGACGCCAACTTCCCCAATGTTCAAAACCCCCACACCACCTCAAAACATCCCAAAGCAACCAAACCATTCCATTACTCTGACAAAGAACCAATGTAACACTTGCCACACCCCAAACAATGCTCCAGTACTCATCCCAGAGCCTCAAAACTCCGCAAATGACCATTTCCACGCCCATACACCAGGCCACCATAACTATCCCAGCTACGTGGAGACCATTCCGCTCTCCACCCAACCTATATCTTGCATACCTGAGCCCGATGAAAAGGATCTACTCATCAGAAACTTGGCTGAAGAACTTAAGAAACTAACCAGCCGAATTTAGGGTGTCGAAGGAAGCAAAGGGATTGAAGGGTTGAACTATGAGGACCTCTACATACAACTGGATGTCGAACTGCCTAAGGGGTACAAACCTCCTAAGTTCGAGATATTTGATGGTACAGGTGATCCAAGGGTCCATCTGAGAACATACCGCGACAAGCTGGTCGGAGTAGGAAAAGATGAAAGGATCCACATGAAGCTGTTCATGAGGAGTCTGAAAGGAGATGCTCTGTCTTGGTACATCAGTCAAGATCCCAAGAAGTGGTCGAGCTGGGTAGGTATGTCGTCTGATTTTATGGACAAGTTCAGGTTTAATACAGAGAATACGCCAGACGTGTTTTATATCTAGAATCTGAAGAAAAAGCCCATAGAAACATTTCGTGAGTATGCTACTCGCTGGAAGTCCAAAGCTGCGAAGGTCAGACCCGCCTTAGAAGAAGAACAAATGAACAAGTTCTTTGTCCGGGCTAAGGACCCGCAGTATATGAACGATTGATGCTGATTGAGAACCATAAGTTTTCCGACATTATCAAACTGGGCGAAAGAATTGAAAAAGGTATAATAAGCGGTATGGTTACAAACTTTGAGGCCTTGCAAGATACAAATAAGGACTTACAATCCGGTGGTGTGTCCAAGAAAAGGGACGCAGGGGCCGTGATGGTTGCACAAAGGACCAAGTCTCCCCTCAAATACCAAACTTACCCAACACCTCCACTCACATATCAGCCTACCCCAAATGACCAAGCACCTTCACTCTCATACCAAGATCCACCGCCAACTTATCAGTCACCTCCACCTCCTACATATCAACCTACTTCACCCAGATACTCCCAACCCGCTCATGTCTACCAAACCTATAATGCTCAACTGTCCCACTATCAGTCACCTCCTGCGCGCCAAAACTTCCCTAGACCTCGACCTAATTTTGATCGCAGACCTCCAAAATAATGTATAGCCATCGCCGAACCTATTGACCAGCTATATGAGAGACTCAAAGCTGCTGGTTATGTCACCCACATCCCTGCTGCAACCCCTGAGAATCCTTCTTAATGGGTTAAACCAAACAAGTCTTGTGCATACCACTCCGGCATGAAAGGACACACCATCGATGAATGCCGCTGTTTAAAAGACAAGATATAGTCTCTGATTGATAACAAAGTCATTGTGGCAAATGAAGCTGCTCCAAACGTCCACAACAACCCTCTACCGGACCATAAAGGTGGAGGTATCCATATGATTGAAGTAGAGGACGACTGGGATCCAGAGGGATCCATCGGGTTGATCTCAGAAGGCGATAACCCAAAGAAACCATCAGTTACTCTCAATCCGATTATGGTCCATATCCAATCGTCTGAGGATGCTGAGGTGAATATGTCCATACAACTTGAGTTTGAAGCAGCACCATCCGTAAAGGCACCGGCACTAGTTGAGGTTGAACTCGCATCTCCAGCGAATGCACCCGCACCATTTGAGGTCGCGGTCCTGCTGCCCAAGGCACAGGTTCCATTTGAAGTAAGGATAACCGTGCCTATCCCAGTGGCAATGTCGACCATGACACCATTCCATACAAAAGCTATACCCTGGGACTATACAGCCGAGGCCAGGAGGAAAGGAAAGGTTAGGTTCGAAGAGACTGTCGCAGCACAGGGTATGACAAGAACTGGTAGAGTCTATACCCCTGAACATCTGGCTGAGTCAAGCAAGCAGGCCTCCAACCGGTAACCCATCATTGAGACATGACCAGACAACCTTTGGAGAAAAATACAAGCCAAGGAATATTCGGTCATCGACCAGTTAACAAGACGCCAGCACAAATCTCTATTCTCTCTATGCTGAAAAATTCTGAGGCACACAAGAATGCTCTGCTAAAAGTGCTGAATGAAGCATACGTACCAAGCAACATCACTGGCGGGGAAATGGCTAACATGGTAGGACAAGTGCTGGAGAGCCACAAGATCACCTTTCATGAGGACGAGCTTCCACCGTCGATGCCCCCTTTTTCCTCGCGAAATCGGGTTTACGACGTTCAGGAAAGACAACTCTATTCCCGTTTGGGAATTGGGTTTTGGATTTGGAGAGTCGCCGCCTAGTGATTATAGTGCATTAGGACACTTTAAGAAAGAATTTGAGATGAAAAACCAGAGTTCGGGTAAGGGCTAGAAATTATCTCGAGGGGAAGGTGTTAGGCACCCCTCGAGATCCACTAGTGTGGTTCCCGGCCATGCTACAACTGTGACTTTAAATACAAAAAATAAGTAGACAAGCCAGCGTTGCAAATACGAGGAAAACTTTCACATAATGGTTGCAAATAAAAAGTACAAAAGGTTTAAAAAATACTAGAATTTGGAAAAAAGTAGTTTTATAATTAAAGAAAAGATATACGAGTAAAGGGGAAGGGGTCAAATAATTGATGCAAGTAACTTAAAAGAGGTGAAAGAGACGGAAGTTTAGGGAGAAACAATACTAAAATTCAGACAATTAAAAGAGAGATTTTTCATGATAGGTGCAAAGAATTGAAGTAAAAGAAGAGAAACTGAAAACTAACAGCTTTTAAAATTCTGGAACAAAAATAACAAAGAGGGAGGGGGGTTCCTAGGTTTATAAATCACATGGATCATCCACACAACACCGGAACCCAATTGTATGCATAGTGTTATCGTGTGATCATCATCTCCATATCTACCCTTCCCTACCCCGATAAGGTATTAAAGCGCGGAAAAGTATCGTTACTTATTGCATGCTATTACCCGTCCCAATCCTATCAGTCCCGGAGGCAAATGGACTACTAATCCTAAAGGGAGAGGGGTTTGGGGGCTTTTAGAAGTTTTCAAAGGACAAAATGCTAAGGCGTCAATCAAAAACACGTAATGCAAATAAAGGGGAAGCAGACAAGCAAACAGGGCTCAAATATGCCTCCATAAATCAGATAAAAGTCATAGAGTTTAGCATGTCTTACAAGTACTGATTTGGTCTTAATTAAATAATGCGACGAGCGGACTGGTTCAACGCACATTTTTAGACGGAAAGTCTACATTAGGCTCGCTCGAATGCAGTTGACTAAAACTGATCTGATTGGTTAATTAATCCTTCTGTCTAAGTGTTGGATAGAACTAGGCATGATATCTACTGATTTTAGAAGTAATGCAAACTGATTATAGAAAAAGGTTACCAGTTTTAACAGAACAATACGAGTTCAGCAGTTGACGTAGCTTCTATTCAGATTCGAGATTTCCTATAGGCATGCTCTCTATATGTTTATTGATTTTTTCACATTTTTAGCGTAACAGAAAGTCCTATGAAACATGGTATCTATATGCAGCGTTTTTTATTGTTAAACCTACGAACTGTTTGCCTGATGACGCTTATATATGCAGAGATGCGGAAGTCTATAGGCAGTATTTCTATATGTGAATTTGCAAGAACAATTAGAAGTTAATCCTATAGGCAGGATATCTACGTATGAAATTGCAGAAATAAGAAGTTAACCCTATAGGCATGATATCTATATGCTTTATTGCAGAAATTAAGTGTCGAATCCTATAGGCATTCTTTCTACGCGTGGAGTTGCACAAATCATAAATAAATCCTATAGGCATGATTGGTGCATATAAGTAAACCCATCCCCTTTTTTACTAAATTCCCCGAGTTTATACAAATTATTACAGCCCAAAAGAAATAAAACTGGAGTTAAAAAAGTACATCAGGAATCATCAGCTACATCCGAGCAGCCAAATTCAGACTTAATGTCTAATAATATGAGATTGAGCCACTTCCGAGATCCAGATTTCCAAGCCTTATCTCATCTAGGGTGTTTCAGAGATCCAAGGGATTTCAGGAACCCCAGGCAGTGCATACACCAAGATGTTAATCAAAAAATTGAGTTGTGCAGTGTGGAAGGGCCAGCCCTTATGTGTCCGAAGTTCAGAGGGAGCTCAAGGGTCCCAAGGAATGGCTCACACAAGAGGGGCAGACCTAAGTTCTAAGAGCATAGTGCAAGTGCAATAAGAGAAAGGGGATAGGGAATACCCAGGCAGGCTGGTGGTCATGCCCAGCCATAAAGTAGACTGGCACACCCCTAACCAAACCTGTTGGCCAAACATTTAGAGAGTAAAACCTACTGGAGGTCAAGCCTATGGTCTGAGCAATAACTAGAATACTGTCAGGCCAAACCTGTTACTCAGCACATACAATAAGGGAATAGGGATGGGAAACTGACAAAGCTTAGGGCCCAAAGGGTCCAGTTCAATATCCATGGACAATAACTTCGCATATTGCTATGTTTCTGAACCATAACCTTAAAGCTATAAAGGGGATAGCGGGAGTTCGGGATTCATAAGGTAGCAAATAAATGACAAGTGACTGACAGGGTGCATACATAGATAAACATTAATGTACAAGGGAACATATTACAGCATGCTAGTAACATATCTTGACTATAGAAACATGAGTAGAAGTAGACAGAATGACAAACTGGAGTAATTAAAGAAAACATATTGTTGTTCAGGCTTGTAAATTAACTAGGACATACTAGTAGAGAAGCAAAGTACAGAAAGGTAAAGCAAACACAAGTCCACAGTCTAGCCTTGCTTTCAGCCGGTCTAGGCAAAGCAACAGCAGAATAGTAGTAAAGAAAGAGAGAGTTTTAAGAGTAAGTGTGTATAATTTTGAAACTCATGTTGTTCGTCTCTGTTTAAAGAAAAGAGGGTAGGGTATTTATAATTTTTGAAAACGAGTGGAGAATAAGGTAAGAGGTAAAGTTTTAACACAAATATGGAAACAATCACAAAGTCAGAATCAATTAACAACAAGACTCCTTAATCAATGGATTATTGTTCAAACGGATACTAACAGGGTCAAGATAAGGAAAGAAAATCAGTCTTTAAGCAGAATGGTTGTTGCCATAAAAGGAGCAGTAAAATCATACAATAGGTGTTTAAGTCTAGGTACAGGAATGTAATTATTTTTGGAAAGGATCTGGTAAGGCCAAACAAAGAGAAAGAACCAATTACCCCTTAACAGGCGAGTAAAAATCAGAATTTCACAAAGGAAAAGTTTTGAAAATCAATCACGAGTTTGAGAATCAATCACAGAAGGGACTCAGTATATAAATGAAGTGCACAAGTAATAGACATGTGAGGCCAAGTTATGGCAAAATAACAGCATGTATTAGTAACTGAAAAGAAGACATTCGAAGCATGATAGTCAAGTTTTAGTGTTTAACAATAGAGAAGAAGATCAGAAGCATGCAAAGAGTTGAGTGAAACCATAGTTGAGTTTGACAGGTTGTAAGAACTCAGAACCAAAAGAGTCACATGAAGAAAAGAGAATTGAAGCACATTGCAATTTCAACAGACGAGTTGCACAAACAATTTCAAAGAAATCGAATAGTCCCCAAAGAACTAGGGTTTTCGAAAATCAATCGAGTTTAGAGGAGATAAGCAGATAAACAAATAAACAGATTCAGAGTCTCGGATAAACCCCAAAAATTAGGGCTTTCACTATGCTAACTCAGATATAGAAGAAAGGTAAATCAAACGAATATTAACAAACAGACTAAGAAACTCGAACAAAATCCCAAAAAATTAGGGTTTTTAACATGCTAACTCAGATAGAAAACAACACAAACAAAACACCGTAAAACATGTCGAGAATCAGAGAAGAGATTCGGAATAACTTAACATGAAACCCTAGTTGAAGCAAAAAATGAAAGAGACTCGACATAAATGCATAGAACGTTCACACACACATAGATCCGGAGCAGATCTAGAAATAAATCGAAGGAACCTTAGAGATTCGGGTTTCGTAAGAAACCCAGGTGATGAGAAAGCCTTTGGAAACCATCGATCTGAGCAGGAAAGTCGAAGGTCGAACTCGAATAGCCATGAATGGCCGGACAAAGGTTGAAGACGACCGGAGAACAGTCATCGAGCAAAAGGCTTGGTCGGAACCCTTCAAGAACTGGTCATAGGACCTTTAGAAAATGAGCAAGCAGAAGCTATGAGAGGCCAGTATAGGCTTCCGATGAGCCTGAGAAGCCATAGGTTAGGGTTTCAGTGAGAGGCGGCGGCTAGGGTTTGAGGTGAGCTGAGAGAGAGTTGAGAGAGGAGGGAATTCAGAGGCGGCGGTCGAGAAAAAATGAGGTAGGGTTTTAGGTGTGGTTGGTAAAATTAAAAAGGAAAGAATGAAGGGTGGTCGTTGATCATTTGATCAACGGCCTAGATTGAATGGGAGCCGGGGCGGATCGGATAAATGGGTCAGGGGTTGGGTTAATTTGAAATTGGG
This sequence comes from Nicotiana attenuata, assembly GCF_001879085.1. NCBI lineage: Eukaryota > Viridiplantae > Streptophyta > Magnoliopsida > Solanales > Solanaceae > Nicotiana > Nicotiana attenuata. The sequence continues at coordinate 14,916,196 of NC_031997.1, forward strand.
CTGGGTAATTTTGAACTTTGAAATTGGGTTAATTGGGGTTTCCAAATTGGCTATAATTGAAATGCAATTGAGGCCAAATCGTAAATAGCCAATTTTCCCTTTAAAATTTTTTATAAAATAGTAGTACAGATTTTAAGAGCAAATTAAAAGTACTGGGTAATTGAATATTATATAAATATTAATTTAAAATTACTGGGATTAATTTTATAAACATAAAACGCTATAAATTACAAGATAGGCCATAATTGCAATTATATGCAATTTAGCTTTTAAAATACCAAACAAATTTGTAAAAATATGCAAAAATGACCTTAATTATATTTTGGTGCAAATGTGAGAATAAAATGAATTATTCGCCAAAAATGATAATTTTGGGAATAATTATTGGATTTTGTTGTACTAAAATAGGCAACAAATTGGTTTTAAAAATCATTAAAATGCCAAAATTCTTAGGTGTGCTTATATATGCACCAATATGCTATTTTGTAAATATTTGGGTATAAAAATGCTTGGGGAAAAATTGGGTATCAACAGCTGCCCCTCTTTACCCGGGAAGGATGAAAGAGTTGTCGGGTAAAGACATGATGGCCAATTTTGACTGGAAGCAGCGATTTGAAAAGAATTTGACCGAGCTCTGGTTTCTGAGCTGCCTACATATCCCTGGTTTTACAGGAATCAGGCCGTATGTAGTTCAGGAACCATTGACGGGACATGCCGATGGCGATTCGAAAGAGACAGGCACAATGTTTTAGGGGGGGGGGAGTGGTTTGGCGGTGAGGACCGGAGCGGGATCCCTCCTGCTGAGACGGCAGTTGCTAGCCGATGTACCTACAAGTGAGCAATACGGGCGTATATTGTGCATAAACTTAAACGTGATGCAAGTTCCCGTTGGACCATGAATGTTGTCCTTGGACGGTTAGGATGACGTCCTCGGACCATGATGTCCTGGGCCATGAAGCGCAAAATTAAAGGATTTGCAGGCCATGAAATGATGTTCTCGGGCTATGATAATGGTGCCTCCGAACCATGATGCCTTTGAATAATGATGTGCAGGATATAAAGTGGGGTCCTCGGGCCATGGCATGGTGTTCTCGGGCTATGAGGATGATGCCCCCGAACAATGATGCCTTCGGACAGTTTTGGCGATATTTTAGCCCATGAAATGCAGGATTTGGCGGTATTTCAGCCGATGCAAAAAATGTAAATGGCGATATTTCAGCCGACAGAAATTTAAATAAAACAGGCAATGTTTCAGCCGATGTAAAAAGTAAAATGGCGATATTTCAGCCGACAGAAAGCATAAGTATAGATGATGATGGAGATGAACTGGCGATCTTTCAGCCGTTGTAGAATTTAAATAAAGTTTGGCAATATTTCAGCCGATTGCGAGACGTAAGTAAAGGCGGCGATATTTCAGCCATGCAAGAGAGATAAGGTGGCTATTTTTCAGCCACGCAAGAAAAATAAAGTGGCGTTATTTCAACCATGCAAGTGAAGGTAGAGCTTAACCTCGGAAGGCAGAAAGGTAGCCTTATGCAGATAATGCAGGATGGAGACAACGCTTAGTCTCGGAAGGCAGAAAGGTAGCCTTATGCAATGCAAAGAATGCAGATGGAGACAACGCTTAGTCTCGAAAGGCAGAAAGATATCCTTATGCAATGCAAAGAATGCAGATGGAGACAACGCTTAGTCTCGGAAGGCAGAAAGATAGCCTTATGCAGATAATGCAGATGGAGACAACGCTTAGTCTCGAAAGGCAGAAAGATAGCCTTATGCAGATAATGCAGATGGAGACAACGCTTAGTCTCGGAAGGCAGAAAGATAGCCTTATGCAATGCAAAGAATGCAGATGGAGACAACGCTTAGTCTCGAAAGGCAGAAAGATAGCCTTATGCAGATAATGCAGATGGAGACAACGCTTAGTCTCGAAAGGCAGAAAGGTAGCCTTATGCAATGCAAGAAAATAAAAGGATGGATAGTAGTGAGATTTCTTAGCTGATTGCTGATCACGATGCCGTGACTGTTAGGGAGGTTGTGTGTGGATAATAATTATGGACGAGTGATGATTCTGAGAAGTTGCGTCTTTGAGGAATATGCGTATGTAAATATACCTGAAGATATTGTAAGTCGAGTGCCTGCATCCAAAGAGAAATCGTGAGTTTTGTAAGGGGGAAAGGTCAGTTCGTCTTCCCCTGGCTTCCGGCGTTGTGTATCATTGGGGTAGCGTTGCTAAATAACAGCAATTCGAACAATAGTTATGCATGATTTAGTAAATATAACGTAAGTAGAAAATAGTTTTCTTTAGATGAACCAACGACTGCTACGTGTTTCAAGACATTGCAACCTTTCTTGCTCCGGAATTTTGAGGGTCCTCCTCAAAATTCTACCCCAGTTTACTGGGCTGGCGCTGAACGGCTAAAAAAATCAACTTCGGAATTTTGAGGGTCCTCTTCAAAATTCCGTCCCAGTTTACTGAGGTGGCATTCCTGGCGATGAGTGGCTGAAAACTAACTTCGGAATTTTGAGGGTCCTCCTCAAAATTCTGCCCCAGTTCCAATAGTAGGGGGAAAATCAAATTTTTATTAAATTGTGACCGAACCCATAGGGCTGCCTATGCATCCCCTCTTAAACGGGAATCAGGTCAGGCGTAGTTCAAATTACATCATCATAAGAAATCATAAGTGGTTACGCATAGTATCGTTTCACTGCATCTGAATTGATTTGCTTTGGCCAGACTTCTCCGTCCATTTCTGCAAGAATAATGGCTCCTCCAGTTAGAACCCGATGAACCATGTACGGACCTTGCCAGTTGGGGGAACCTTGGCTTCATCTTGATGTGGGAATATTTTCTTCAACACCAGCTGCCCCGGTGTAAACTTCCTTGGCTTAACTCTTTTGTTAAAGGCTCTAGACATTCTGTTCTGATACAACTGACCATGGCAAACTGCATTCATCCTTTTCCCATCTATAAGGGCTAACTGCTCGTAGCGACCTTTTACCCATTCTGCGTCGTCCAACTCTGCTTCTTGTATGATCCTCATAGAGGGAATCTCTACCTCGGCGGGGATGACCGCCTCTGTACCATAAACCAGCATGTAAGGAGTTGCTCCGGTCGATGTGCGGACCGTGGTGCGGTATCCCAATAAGGCAAATGATAACTTCTCATGCCATTGTTTGTGGCTTTCGACCATCTTTCTTAGTATCTTCTTGATATTCTTGTTGGCTGCTTCTACAGTTCCATTCATCTGAGGCTTGTAGGTTGTAGAGTTCTTGTGTTTGATCTTGAATGCCTCACACATGGCTTTCATTAGGTCACTATTGAGATTGTAATCATTATCGGTGATGATTGATTCCGAAATTCCGAATCGGCAAACAATACGGTCACGGACGAAACCTGCCACAACTTTCTTAGTCACTGCCTTGTATGACGCTGCTTCAACCCATTTAATGAAATAATCGATTGCCACCAGGATAAACCTATGCCCGTTTGATGCGGCAGGCTCGATAGGTCCAATGACGTCCATTCCCCAGGCGGCGAATGGCCATGGTGAGCTTGTTGCAGTAAGCTCGTTTGGAGGCACCTTTATCATATATGCATGTATCTGACAGCGATGGCACTTGCGAACATACTGGATACAGTCTGTTTCCATAGTCATCCAGAAATAGCCCGCTCGGAGTATCTTCTTTGCTAAGACAAAACCATTCATGTGCGGTCCGCAGGTCCCTGCGTGCACTTTGTCCAATAGTCTGGATGCTTCTTTTGCTTCGACACACCTTAGTAAACCCAAGTCGGGAGTCCTCTTTGTACAGGATTCCCCCACTGTGAAAAAAGTTGTTGGATAATCTCCGAAGTGTGCGCTTCTGAGTAGCATTGGCAAGTTCTGGATATTCTCCTGTTGTCAAGTACTTTTTGATGTCGTGGAACCATGGTTTTCCGTCTGCTTCTTCCTCAACGTGAGCACAATAAGCTAGCTGATCATAAATCTTTACTGGGATGGGATCAATGAAATTCGTGTCTGGATGTTGGATCATGGATGACAGAGTAGCCAATGCGTCAGCGAACTCGTTCTGGACTCTGGGGACATGCTGAAATTCCGTCTTTGTGAATCTTTTCCTTAACTCCTGTATGTGATGCAAGTAGGGGAGTATCTTAGAGTTCTTGGTTGCCCACTCTTCTCGAACTTGATGTATGAGCAAGTCTAAATCCCCGATCACTAGCAACTCCTGAATGTTCATGTCAATGGCCATCTTGAGCCCCAGGATGCAAGCTTCATATTCAGCCATATTATTTGTGCAAGGGAACCTAAGCTTGGCGGATACCGGGTAATGCTGGCCGATTTCTGATACTAGGACTGCTCCTATGCCAACTCCTTTGAAATTTGCGGCTCCGTCGAAAAACAACCTCCAACCATCGTAGGATTCTGCAATATCTTCTCCTACAAAAGACACTTCTTCATCAGGAAAATACGTTTTCAGGGGTTCATATTCTCCGCCAACGGGATTCTCGGTGAGGTGATCTGCTATGGCTTGCCCCTTGATTGCTTTCTGAGTCACGTAAACAATGTCGAATTCACTCAGCAAGATTTGCCACTTGGCGAGCTTGCCAGTGGGCATGGGCTTCTGAAAGATGTACTTCAGCGGGTCCATCCTGGATATGAGATAAGTAGTGTAGGCACAGAAATAATGCCTCAATTTCTGAGCTACCCAAGTCAGAGCACAACAGGTGCGCTCCAATAAAGAATACCGGGCCTCGTACGGGGTGAACTTCTTACTGAGATAGTAGATGGCTTGCTCCTTTCTCCCCGTTTCATCATGCTGTCCCAGAACACAACCGAATGCTCCATCCAAAACCGCAAGATAAAGCAATAGAGGCCTTCCTGGCTCGGGCGGAACCAAGACTGGCGGCGTTGACAGGTATTCCTTGATTCTGTCAAAGGCTTTCTGACAATCGTCGGTCCATCTAGTAGCAGCGTCTTTCTTTAGCAATTTAAAAATGGGTTCACAAATGACTGTGGACTGGGCTATGAACCGGCTGATATAGTTGAGTCTTCCCAAGAAACTCATCACGTCCTTCTCGTTCTTTGGTGGTGGCAATTGTTGAATGGCTTTGACCTTTGATGGGTTCAATTCTATTCCTTGACGACTCACGATGAAACCTAGTAATTTTTCCAGCAAAAACCTCGAATGCACACTTGGCGGGATTCAATTTCAGATTGTACTTCCTCAATCTGTTGAAGAACTTTCTCAGGTCTTCCATATGATCAGTGGCCTTCTTGGATTTGATGATGACATCGTCCACATATACTTCAATCTCCTTGTGTATCATGTCGTGAAAGATAGTGGTCATGGCTCTCATATAGGTGGCACCAGCATTCTTTAACCCAAACGGCATCATTTTGTAACAATACATCCCCCATGGCATGATGAAAGCCGTTTTATCTACATCTTCCTCGTCCATCCATACCTGATGGTATCCGGCGAAACAATCAACTAAAGACTGCAACTCATGCTTGGCACAGTTGTCGATGAGAATGTGTATGTTTGGCAAGGGGAAGTCATCTTTGGGACTGGCCCGGTTAAGATCCCGGTAGTCGACACAGATTCTAACCTTCCCGTCCTTCATTGGTACAGGCACGATATTGGCTAACCATGTTGGATATTCCACTACCCTGAGAACCTTGGCTTTGACTTGCTTAGTAATCTCTTCTTTGATTTTCAAACTCATGTCGGGTTTGAATTTCCTGAGCTTCTGTTTTACTGGCGGACAGGTTGGATCTGTTGGCAGTTTGTGAGCTACAATGGACGTGCTGAGACCAGTCATATCATCATACGACCAGGCGAATATGTCCTCATATTCCCTTAAAAATTCCGTATATTCTTCCTTTTCTGACGGCGACAGGTGAACACTGATGCGAGTTTCATTGACATTTTCTGTATCTCCCAAATTAATGAACTCAATTTCTTCTAGGTTAGACTTAGGTCTATTCTCAAAATTCTCAACCTCTCTGACGACCTCTTCAGGTATTTCATCTTCTTCTGAGTCTATGTCCTTTTGTTGCACTGTTTCGTTGCAAGTCACAATCGTTGGTTCATCATCAAAGTAAGTAATAGTAATGTTGTGTAAAAATAGAGTAAATGATAGAGAAAATAATAAGAGCAAGGTATATGATAAACTGAAATGCTTTGGTTAAATTCATAATTGTTTGAAACGTCGGAGCTCTTTTCAAAATTAAAGACAATACGGAAAGGAAATTAGCTAGTAAAAAGTAAAATGAGATGCATGGTGCTTTTGTTTAGCCTTGCTACCCCGAAGCCTTCTGGGCCCTAACGGTCCTAATTGACCAATTGCTGAGGCGGTCTCCTCGGTTTACAGCCTGTATGGAAGGGCCTTCCTCCCCTTCCTCCGCGAAAAGAACACAGCAGTCCATATCATCATCCTCCAGAAATAGATTCTTCATGGCTGCCAACGCTTCATCCTCCTCTGACCCATACATAGTATCTTCCGGTTGGAAGGTCTGCCCTAGGCTGGGTATCAGAAGCTCCAGTGGATAGTAGGGGCTGCGCCATGGTGGCGACCAGTTCTGGAATTCTTCCCAAGTATAACCGTACCTTAAACCAAATATAGTACCGTGTTTCTTCAGATTGATGGGTTTGGTGATTCCCTGGAGGTTTTTGCCGAGTCCCTTTCAAGGTTCGTACCCACACCAATTCAGGATACTTTCGATCTTGTTATCCCACCACTTATCCTTATCTACAGCGTTGACCCTTTCGATGTGGTGGTATGTTTCTCCGCCTATTCTCCTTCTGCCTCCAATCATTGGGATGGTCTGATGACTATATATGGGGTTACTACCATCGCCATGAATAATCACCTCCTTGTGATTCCATTCGAACTTCACTGCCTGATGCAGGGTCGATGCTACGGCTCCAGCGGCGTGGATCCAGCGCCGTCCTAACAGCAGGTTGTAGGATGTCGGGACATCTATTACTTGAAAATCAACGTCGAACCATGTTGGCCCCATTTGTAAGCATAGGCTGATTTCTCCAATAGTAGATCTCTGGGATCCATCGAAGGCCTTGACATTGATAGCCCCATCTTTGATCTCGTGCAGGCTTTTTCCCAAAGTTCTGAGAGTTATTAGCGGACAGATGTTGAGGCTGGATCCTCCATCGATCAGGACCCTAGTGATGAAATAATCCTCGCATTGCACGATGATTTGCAGTGCCTTGTTGTGGCTCAATCCTTCCGGCGGCAGCTCATCTTCGTGGAAGGTGATTTTATGGCTCTCCAGCACTTGCCCTACCATATTTGCCATTTCACCCCCAGTTATGTTGCTGGGCACATAAGCTTCACTCAGTATTTTCATCAGGGCATTTTTATGAGCGTCAAAGCTCTGTAGAAGAGCTAGGATAGAGATCTGTGCCGGTGTTTTGTTCAACTGCTCAGCGACTGAGTACTCCTTAGCTTGTAGTTTTCTCCAAAGATCGTCGGGCCCAGTTTCAATAGGCCGTCCTGGGGCTTGCTTACTCGACTCATCTAAGTGTTCTGGGGTGTAAACCTTCCCTGTTCTGGTCATTCCTTGCGCGGCAATTGTTTCTCCTGTCTTGGTCTTCCCTTTTCTCCTAGCTTCGGCAGTGTAATCCCAGGGTATGGCATTTCAGTGGAACGGTGTTATGTCCGACATTGTCACAGTAATATAGGTACCCTTGGTGGTAACACAACAATTCAAAGGGTGCAGGTGCTTTTGGAACTCCAAATTCAACCTCAATTGGCCCGGGCGCCTTTGTAGAAGGAGGCGCTTCGAATTTGAGAGGTATAGACATGCTTACTTCATCGTCCCTGGAGGGCTGATTCTGCACAACAATTGGGCTAAGTGTAACCGCTGGTTTCTTTGGTTCATCACCTTCAGCAATCAAACCTATCGACCCCTTGGGATTCCAATCATCTTCGATCTCGATCATGTGAATGTCTCCACCTTTGTGGTCAGGCAGAGGGTTGTTGCGAACATTAGGAGCAGACTCCTTTGCTACTATGACCTTATTGTCGATCAGGGTTTGAATCTTGTCCTTCAATGAGCGGCACTCGTCAAGGGTGTGTCCCTTCATGCCGGAATGGTACGCACAAGTCTTATTGGGGATGACCTACTGGGAAGGATTTTTTGGAGTTTTGGCTGGGATAGGAGTGACGTAACCAGCAGCTTTAAGTCTCTCGTATAGCTGGTCAATTGGTTCGGCGATGGCTGTGTATTGTCTGGGAGGTCTTCGGCCAAAATTTGGCCTAGGTCTAGGGAAATTTTGGCAGGTGGGAGGTGATTGGTAATGAGAGGGTTGAGCATTGTAAGCTTGGTAGACAGGTTCTGGTTGAGAGTATCTTGGTGAGGTGGGTTGATATGTGAGAGGTGGAGATGATTGGTAGACGGGAGGTGGATTTGGATAGGAGGTTGCGGGTGTTTGGTAATTCGGGATAGGCTGATATATAAGTGGAGGCTATGGGTAGGTGTCGTATTTTGGTGGTGATTTGGCTCCCTGTGCGACCATTACGGCACTCACATCCTTCTTCTTGGATGTGCCACCAGACTGTAGAGCCTTGTTGGTAGCCTGCAGTGCCTCAAAATTAGTAACCATACCGCTTTTAATTCCTTCCTCAATCCTTTCTCCTAGCTTGATGATGTCAGAGAACTTCTGACCCTCGATTAGCATCAACCTCTCGTAATATTGGGGATCTTGAGCCCGGACGAAGAACCTGTTCATCTGTTCTTCTTCTAGGGCCGGCCTGACCATTGCAGCTTCTAACCTCCAACGAGTAGCATACTCGCGGAATGTTTCGGTAGATTTCTTCGTCAAATTCTGGATGTAGAGTACATCCGGTGCATTCTCTGTATTGAATCGGAATCTATCCATGAAATCCGAGGCCATGCCTACCCAGCTTGTCCATTTCTTGGGGTCCTAGCTGATGTACCAGGATAAAGCATCCCCCTTCAGACTTTCATGAAGAGCTTCATACGGATCTTCTCATCCTTTCCGACTCCGACCAGCTTATCGCAATATGTCCTCAGGTGGACCCTGAGATCTCCTGTTCCATCGAACATTTCAAACTTGGGAGGTTTGTACCCCTCCGGAAGTTCAACATCTGGCTGAATGCAGAGGTCTTCATAATTTAACCCCTCGATATCCTTGTTACCTTCCACGCCCTGAACTCGGCTAGTCAATTTCTTGAGTTCTGCTGCAAAGTTCCTGATAAGGGAGTATTTGTCATCAGACTCAGGTGCACTTGAGATTAGTTGAGTATAATAGGGTACAGTATCCACGTAAATAGGAGTGTTGTGGAGATGGTCATTTGTGGTGTTCAGTGGCTCGGGAATAAGTAGTGAAGTGTTGTTCGGAGTGTGGCATGCGTTGCAGCGTTGGGTATGAATGGGTTGTATCTGTGGTTGTGGGGTGTTTTGTGGAGGTGCGGGATTCTGGGTGTTGACATCAGGAGTGGTGAGAGAAAATGACAGGTTCGCCAAGTTCCGAACCTGCTCCAGTTCTTCTTGGAACTTCAATAATTTTTGCTCAAGTTGGTTAGCAGTTTCCTTAGCAACCGGGGTACCCTGAGGAACCTCAATTTCCTTTCTGGCGCTCGGATCTCCCATTCTGCCTTTGTTCTTATTCCGGATAGGACTCGAAGGAGGAGGAGGTGGAGGGCCCTTGGATCTTGTGGAGTATGATGATGATGCCAGAATGCACGAACTAACCTTTGGGGAGGGGAATAGAAAATAAAAGAAAAACAAAAAGGTAACAAGTTAGTGCAGGTTATGAGGAAAAAATATTGCAGTATTTAAACACATTGTGCAAGAATATAAATCGCGTCCTAGCTTTGGTGCCTCGTTGTGCCCGAGGTAGGCCTAGCGTCAAATAGTTTTGGAGAACTTATAATGCTAAATGCCTCATTTTATTGATAAAAATAAGACGAATCCAAAACGACTCTAAATAATAGAAAGTAAAATATCACTAATGGCCATTGGCCTTATTACATTTTAAAGCGAAAAAGAAAAGAGACTCCTAACTACTTGGTCCCAGAAGGACCTTCCCCAGGTTGAATGCTCTCGTTGATCAAATCCTCCAGCTCGCGTAGGTTCACCAGTAAAAATGCCTTTGCCAGGCGTTCTCCTTCATTTCCCTCAGCGTTCTGGCAGTTGGTGACTCTTTTTCTTACTTTTCCTTCCAATTCCAGCAGACTGTATTCCAGATATTCCAGCTTTTCGGTAGCCTTAGTGACCCTCTCTTTCCATTCATTGATTTGGTCACTTGATGGGAGATTCCTCCACCAGGCAGCAAGAGTGAGGGTATACTGACCATACCGAAGTCGGGGACCTTGTTCTCCATTTTCTGCAAAATAAAAGGGTTAAGATCATACCCCCCACCGGACTCGACTATTTGGACCAATAATTAGCATAGCAAGCATTTAGTTCTCCAAATAAATGCACAAAACATGGAGGTGTCCGTTTGGGTTTCATGGAAACCCGGTGGAATTTGGACAAGGCTATCCTAATGAGTCATTATATGGACAACATAACTGACTCGGCTAGGTTTGACCATGATGCATGTACAGTTTAAACGGAGTAAGGTTTCTATTGGGGTATTAGACATGTACCCTTGAGCGGACAACTCAAGAGGGAAAGGCACGGAACCGTCGACTGCACCGCTGATCGACTGGTTTTACCGCAAATATGCCTTTGCTAAATTTAAGGGGTGATAGTATTGGAAGAGCGCAACTACTCATTATAAGCGTTGCTATGGGATTTGTTTGGCACGAATGTAATATGATGTTTGAAGATGCAATTTACAAGAATGAAACAAATTGACATGTATTTTCACGTTCATACAATAAAGTTCACAATGATTGCTCAGAATTACGACATTGACGGGAAAGCGGTAAACAAAGTAATTAAAGAAAAAGAAACAAAAGAAACAAGTTAGTTTCAAATAAAGGCATTAAACAAAAGCAATAAAAGTCACATATAGCGTGCAATGGTAAAAGCCTAAAGAATCCCCAACAGAGTCGCCATGCTGTCGATGCCCCCTTTTTCCTCGCGAAATCGGGTTTATGACATTCAGGAAAGACAACTCTATTCCCGTTTGGGAATTGGGTTTTGGATTTGGAGAGTCGCCACCTAATGATTATAGTGCATTAGGACACTTTAAGAAAGAATTTGAGATGAAAAACCAGAGTTCGGGTAAGGGCTAGAAATTATCTCGAGGGGAAGGTGTTAGGCACCCCTCGAGATCCACTAGTGTGGTTCCCGGCCATGCTACAACTGTGACTTTAAATACAAACAACAAGTAGACAAGCAAGCATTGCAAATACGAGGAAAACTTTCACATAATGGTTGCAAATAAAAAATACAAAAGGTTTAAAAATACTAGAATTTGGAAGAAAGTAGTTTTATAATTAAAGAAAAGATATACGAGTAAAAGGGAAGGGGTCCAATAATTGATGCAAGTAACTTAAAAGAGGTGAAAGAGACGGAAGTTTAGGGAGAAACAATACTAAAATTCAGACAATTAAAAGAGAGATTTTTTCATGATAGGTGCAAAGAATTGAAGTAAAAGAAGAGAAACTGAAAACAGAACAACTTTTAAAATTCTGGAACAAAAATAACAAAGAGGGAGGGGGGTCCTAGGTTTATAAATCACATAGATCATCCACACAACACCGGTACCCAATTGTACGCATAGTGTTATCGTGTGATCATCATCTCCATGTCTACCCTTCCCTACCCCGTTAAGGTATTAAAGCGCAGAATAGTATCGTTACTTATTGCATGCTATTACCCATCCCAATCCTATCAGTCCCGGAGGCAAATGGACTACTAATCCTAAAGGGAGAGGGGTTTGGGGGCTTTTAGAAGTTTTCAAAGGACAAAATACTAAGGCGTCAATCAAAAACACGTAATGCAAATAAAGGGGAAGCAGACAAGCAAACAGGGCTCAAATATGCCTCCATAAATCAGATAAAAGTCATAGAGTTTAGCATGTCTTACACGTACTGATTTGGTCTTAATTAAATAATGCGACGAGCGGACTGGTCCAACGCACATTTTTAGACGGAAAGTCTACATTAGGCTCGCTCGAATGCAGTTGACTAAAACTGATCTGATTGGTTAATTAATCCTTCTGTCTAAGTGTTGGATAGAACTAGGCATGATATCTACTGATTTTAGAAGTAATGCAAACTGATTATAGAAAAAGGTTACCAGTTTTAACAGAACAATACGAGTTCAGCAGTTGACGTAGCTTCTATTCAGATTCGAGATTTCCTATAGGCATGCTCTCTATATGTTTATTGATTTTTCACATCTTTTAGACGTTAACAGAAGTCCTATGAACATGGTATCTATATGCAGCTTTTATTGTTAAACCTACGAACTGTTTGCCTGATGACGCTTATATATGCAGAGATGCGGAAGTCTATAGGCAGTATTTCTATATGTGAATTTGCAGAACAATTAGAAGTTAATCCTATAGGCAGGATATCTACGTATGAAATTGCAGAAATAAGAAGTTAACCCTATAGGCATGATATCTATATGCTTTATTGCAGAAATTAAGTGTCGAATCCTATAGGCATTCTTTCTACGCGTGGAGTTGCACAAATCATAAATAAATCCCTATAGGCATGATTGGTGCATATAAGTAAACCCCATCCCCCTTTTTTACTAAATTCCCGAGTTTATACAAATTATTACAGCCCAAAAGAAATAAAACTGGAGTTAAAAAAGTACATCAGGAATCATCAGCTACATCCGAGCAGCCAAATTCAGACTTAATGTCTAATAATATGAGATTGAGCCACTTCCGAGATCCAGATTTCCAAGCCTTATCTCATTTAGGGTGTTTCAGAGATCCAAGGGATTTCAGGAACCCCAGGCAGTGCATACACCCAAGATGTTAATCAGAAAATTGAGTTGTGCAGTGTGGAAGGGCCAGCCCTTATGTGTCCAAGTTCAGAGGGAGCTCAAGGGTCCCAAGGAATGGCTCACACAAGAGGGGCAGAACCTAAGTTCTAAGAGCATAGTGCAAGTGCAATAAGAGAAAGGGGATAGGGAATACCCAGGCAGGCTGGTGGTCATGCCCAGCCATAAAGTAGACTGGCACACCCCTAACCAAACCTGTTGGCCAAACATTTAGAGAGTAAAGACCTACTGGAGGTCAAGCTATGGTCTGAGCAATAACTAGAATACTATCAGGCCAAACCTGTTACTCAGCACATACAATAAGGGAATAGGGATGGGAAACTGACAAAGCTTAGGGCCCAAAGGGTCAAGTTCATATCCATGGACAATAACTTCGCATATTGCCATGTTTCTGAACCATAACTTAAAGCATATAAGGGGATACGGGAGTTTGGGATTCATAAGGTAGCAAATAAATAACAAGTGACTGACAGGGTGCATACATAGATAAACATTAATTTACAAGGGAATGTATTACAGCATGCTAGTAACATATCTTGACTACAGAAACATGAGTAGAAGTAGACAGGAATGACAAACTGGAGTAATTAAAGAAAACATATTGTTGTTCAGGCTTGTAAATTAACTAGGACATACCAGTAGAGAAGCAAAGTGCAGAAAGGTAAAGCAAACACAAGTCCACAGTCTAGCCATGGCTTTCAGCCGGCTAGGCAAAGCAACAGCAGAAGTAGTAGTAAAGAAAGAGAGAGTTTTAAGAGTAAGTGTGTATATTTTGAACTCATGTTGTTCGTCTCTGTTTAAAGAAAAGAGGGTAGGGTATTTATTATTTTGAAAACGAGTGGAGAATAAGGTAATAGGTAAAGTTTTAACACAAATATGGAAACAATCACAAGTCAGAATCAATTAACACAAGACTTCCCTTTAATCAAGGGATTATTGTTCAAACGGATACTAACAGGGTCAAGATAAGGAAAGAAAATCAGTCTTTAAGCAGAATGGTTGTTGCCATAAAAGGAGCAGTAAAATCATACAATAGGTGTTTAAGTCTAAGTACAGGAATGTAATTATTTTTGGAAAGGATCTGGTAAGGCCAAACAAAGAGAAAGAACCAATTACCCCTTAACAGGCGAGTAAAAATCAGAATTTCACAAAGGAAAAGTTTTGAAAATCAATCACGAGTTTGAGAATCAATCACAGAAGGGACTCAGTATATAAATGAAGTGCACAAGTAATAGACATGTGAGGCCAAGTTATGGCAAAATAACAGTATGTAGTAGTAACTAAAAAGAAGACATTCGAAGCATGTAGTCAAGTTTCAGTGTTTAACAATAGAGAAGAAGATCAGAAGCATGCAAAGAGTTGAGTGGAAACCATAGTTGAGTTTGACAGGTAGTAAGAACTCAGAACCAAAAGAGTCACACGAAGAAAAGAGAATTGAAGCACATTGCAATTTCAACAGATGAGTTGCACAAACAATTTCAAAGAAATCGAATAGTCCCCAAAGAACTAGGGTTTTCGAAAATCAATCGAGTTTAGAGGAGATAAACAGATAAACAAATAAACAGATTCAGAGTCTCGGATAAACCCCAAAAATTAGGGCTTTCACTATGCTAACTCAGATATAGAAGAAAGGTAAATCAAACGAATATTAATAAACAGACTAAGAAACTCGAACAAAATCCCAAGAAATTAGGGTTTTCAACATGCTAACTCAGATAGAAAACAACACAAACAAAACACAGTAAAACATGTCGAGAATCAGAGAAGAGATTCGAAATAACTTAACATGAAACCCTAGTTGAAGCAAAAAATTAAAGAGACTCGACAAAAATGCATAGAAGGTTAACACACACACAGATCCGGAGCAGATCTAGAAATAAATCGAAGGAACCTTAGAGATTAGGGTTTCGTAAGAAACCCAGGTGGTGAGAAAGGCTTTGGAAACCATCGATCTGAGCAGGAAAGCCGAAGGTCGAACTCGAATAGCCATGACTGGCCGGACAAAGGTTGAAGACGACCGGAGAACAGTCATCGAGCAAAAGGCTTGGTCGGAACCCTTCAAGATCTGGTCATAGGACCTTTAGAAAATGAGCACGCAGAAGCCATGAGAGGCCAGTATAGGCTTCTGATGAGCCAGAGAAGCCATAGATTAGGGTTTCAGTGAGAGGCGGCGGCTAGGGTTTGAGGTGAGTTGAGAGAGAGTTGAGAGAAGAGGGAATTCAGAGGCGGCGGTCGAGAAAAAATGAGATAGGGTTTTAGGTGTGGTTGGTAAAATTAAAAAGGAAAGAATGAAGGGTGGCCGTTGATCATTTAGATCAACGGCCTAGATTGAATGGGAGCCGGGCGGATCGGATAAATGGGTTAGGGGTTGGGTTAATTTGAAATTGGGCTGGGTAATTTTGAACTTTGAAATTGGGTTAATTGGGGTTGCCAAATTGGCTATAATTGAAATGCAATTGAGGCCAAATCGTAAATAGCCAATTTTCCCTTTAAAATTTTTTGTAAAATAGTAATACAGATTTCAAGAGAAAATTAAAAGTACTGGGTAAATTAATATTATTTAAATATTAATTTAAAAATGCTGGGATTAATTTTATAAACATAAAACGCTATAAATTACAAGATATGCTATAATTGCAATTATATGCAATTTAGCTTTTAAAATACCAAACAAATTTGTAAAAATATGCAAAAATTACCTTAATTATATTTTGGTGCAAATGTGAGAATAAAATGAATTATTCGCCAAAAATGATAATTTTGGGAATAATTATTGGATTTTGTTGTACTAAAATAGGCAACAAACTGGTTTTAAAAATCATTAAAATGCCAAAATTCTTAGGTGTGCTTATATATGCACCAATATGCTATTTTGAAAATATTTGGGTATAAAAATACTTAGGGAAAAATTGGGTATCAACAGCCACCTGAGGGGCTAGGGCACAACAAGCCACTACACATCACCATGCAATGCAAGGACTATTTCATCACCAGAATCGTGATCGATGGAGGTTCCAGCCTTAACATATGTCTGTTGGTGACGCTCAAGAAGTTAGGTAAAGGGTTGCACGAGATAAAAGACGGAGAAATCAATGTGAAAGCCTCCGATGGTTCTCTGAGGTCCACCATTGGTGAGATTGTTCTATGCTTGCAGATGGGGCCAACCTGGTTCGATGTCGATTTCCAGGTAATAGATGTACCAACATCATACAACTTGCTGCTAGGACGGCCATGGATTCATGCTGCTGGGGCCGTAGCATCAACACTGCATTAGGCAGTAAAGTTCGAATGGAATCACTAGGAGGTGATCATTCACGACGATGGTAGCAACTCTATATGCTGTCGGCAGACCATTCCGGCGATCGAGGGAAGAAGAAAGCTGGGTGGAAAGACTTACCACCACATCGAGCGGGTCAATGCCGTCGACAAAGACAAATGTTGAGATAACAAAATCGAGAGCATATTGAATTGGAGTGGGTACGAGCCTGGCAAGGGACTCGGCTAGAACCTCCAAGGAATCGCTAAACCCATAAAAGTCAAGAAACATGGCACCAGTTTCGTTTTGGGGTACGAATACACCTGGGAGGAGTTCAATAACTGGTCGCCACCATGGCGCGATCTTTACTATCCACTAGAGCAGCCAATATCGCATTTGGAGCAGACTTTCCAACATGCTGACGTTATTTATGGGTCTGATGAAGAAGAGGCACTTGCAGCGGTGAAGAACATATTCCTAGAGGACAATGACATGGACTTTTGTGTTGTTCTCAAGGAGGAGAGGGAGGAAGGCCCTTCCATACAGGCTGTGAGCAGAGGGGCACGCCTCAATAACTGGACCATCAGGACAACCAGAGCCCGACGAGCCTCGGGGTAGCAAGGCAAAAACAAGCATCATCCATTGTTTTTACTAAATGATTTTCTTTTCGCACTTTTCAATTTCCGCAATAAGATCTTCAATGTTGAAAACAAATATTCCATTTATCAAAAGCATTATTGATTTTTTTCTTACGAATTAATACTTATTTCTATCATCTCCTTACTTTACTTATACAGCATTACTATTACCTATTTGGATGAACCAATGACTATGACATGCAATGAGACAACGCAACAAACGAACATTGATTCGGAAGAAGATGACATACCTGATGAGATTGTCAAAGAAGTTGAGAACTTTGAGAACAGACCTAAGTCCAACCTAGACGAGACCGAGATTGTTAACCTGGGAGACGCAGAAAACGCCAAGGAAACACGAATCAGCATTCACCTATCGCCATCAGAGAAGAAAGAATACATGGAGTTTCTAAAGGAATATGAGGACATATTCGCCTGGTCGTATGATGACATGACTGGTCTGAGTACGTCTATTATAGCTAACAAACTGCCAACTGGCCCAACGTGTCCACCGGTAAAGCAAAAGCTCAAAAAGCTCAAGCTCGATATAAGTATGAAAATCAAGGAAGAAGTTACCAAGCAGATCAAAGCTAAGGTTCTCAGGGTGGTTGAGTACCCGACATGGTTAGCCAACATCGTGCCAGTTCCAAAGAAAGACGGGAAGGTTCGAGTCTGTGTCGACTACCGGGATCTCAACAAGGCCAGTCAGAAAGACGACATCCCATTGCCGAATATACACATCCTGATTGATAATTGCGCCAAGCATGAGCTGCAGTCATTTGTAGATTGTTTCGCTGGTTATCATCAGATCTGGATGGATGAAGAAGATGCTGAGAAAATGACTTTCATTACGCCGTGGGGAATGTATTGTTACAAGATGATGCCATTCGGCCTGAAGAATGCGGGGGCCACCTACATGAGGGCCATGACAACCAATTTCCATGACATGATACATAAGGAGATAGAGGTATATGTGGATGATGTTATTATCAAGTCCAAAAAGGCCACTGACCACATAGAAGATCTGAGGAAGTTTTTCAATAGACTGCGGAGGTACAACCTGGAACTACAACCCGGAAAGTGTGCATTTGGGGTTCCTGCTGGGAAGTTGCTGGGGTTTATTGTGAGCCACCGAGGAATAGAACTGGATCCGTCGAAGTTTAAAGCCATTCAAGAATTACCACCGCTAATGAACAAGAAAGATATGATGAGTTTCTTGGGAAGGCTGAACTATATCAGCTGATTCATAGCACAGTCTACAGTTATCTGTGAGCCAATTTTTAAGATGTTAAAGAAGGATGCCACTACCAAATGGATTGAGGACAGCCAAAAGGCCTTTGACAGAATCAAGAAGTACCTGTCAACACCACCAGTCTTAGTTCCGCCTGAGCCAGGGACACCTTTATTGCTCTACCTTGCAGTGTTAGACGGAGCTTTCGGCTGCATTCTGGGGCAACATGATGAAACAGGGATAAAGGAACAAGCCATCTATTATCCCAGCAAGAAGTTCACCCCGTACGAGGCCCAGTATTCTCTATTGGAACACACCTGTTGTACTTTGACTTGGGTGGCTCAGAAGCTGAGACATTACTTCTGCGCCTATACTACATATTACATATCAAGGATGGATCCTTTGAAGTACATCTTTCAGAAGCCCATGCCCACTGGCAAGCAAGCCAAGTGGCAAATCCTGTTGAGTGAGTTCGACATTGTCTACGCAACTCAGAAAGCGGTCAAGGGACAAGCACTGGCAGACCACCTCGCTGAGAATCCCGTGGATGGAGAATACGAACCCCTGAAAATGTATTTTCGTGATGAAGAGGTATCATTCATGGGAGAAGACATTGCAGAATCCTATGACGGTTAGAGAATGTTCTTCGATGAAGCAGCAAACTTCAAAGGAGTTGGCATAGGAGCAGTCTTGATATCAGAAGCCGACCAGCATTATCCAGTGTCCGCCAAGCTCAGGTTTCCCTGCACCAACAATATGGCCGAATATGAAGCTTGCCTCTTAGGACTCAAAATGGCCATTGACATGAACGTTCAAGAGCTGCTAGTAACTGGAGATTCAGACTTACTTATACATCAAGTACGAGAAAAATGGGCGATCAAGAACTCCAAGATACCCCCGTATCTGCATCATATACAGGAATTGAGAAAGAGGTTCACGAAGACGGAATTCCAGCATGTTCCCAGAGTCCAGAATGAGTTCGTCGATGCATTGGCTACCCTATCATCTATGATACAACATCCCCACAAGAATTTCATTGATCCCATTCTAGTAAAAATCCATAATCAGTCAGCTTACTGTGCCCATGTTGAAGAAGAAGCAGACGTAAAGCCTTGGTTTCATGATATCCAGGAATACTTGGCAAAAGGAGAATACTAGAGCTTGTGAATCCTACTCAGAAGCGCACACTTCGGAGATTGTCCAACAACTTGTTTCACAGCGGTGGAATCCTGTATAGGAGGACTCCTAATTTAGGATTATTAAGGTGTGTCGACGCAAACGAAGCATCCAAGCTGCTAGAGGAAATTCATGCTGGGACTTGCGGTCCACATATGAACGGTTTTGTTTTAGCAAAGAAGATACTCCGGGCTGGTTACTTTTGGATGACTATGGAAACATACTGCATCCAGTATGTCCGAAAATGCCATCGCTGTCAGATTCATGCAGACATGATAAAGGTACCTCTAAGCAAGCTCAACACAACAAGCTCGCCATGGCCATTCGCCGCCTGGGGAATGGACGTTATTGGACCAATCGAGCCTACCGCTTCCAACGGACACAGGTTTATCCTGGTAGCCATAGACTATGTCACCAAATGGGTCGAAGCAGCATCTTACAAAGCGGTAACTAAGAGAGTTGTGGTAGACTTTGTCCGCGACCGCATTATTTGTCGATTCGGGGTGCTAGAGTCAATCATTAATGATAACGGCTCCAACCTCAACAGCGACTTGATGAATGCTATGTGTGAAACTTTCAAGATCAGACACAAGAACTCCACAGCCCACAGGCCTCAAATGAATAGAGCTGTAGAAGCCGCCAACAAGAACGTCAAGAAGATATTGAGGAAAATGATAGAAAAGCATAAACAATGGCATGAGAAGTTATCATTTGCTCTATTGGGGTATCGCACCACAGTCCGTACATCAACCAGGGCAACCTCTTATATGCTGGTTTATGGTATAGAAGTCGTCATTCCCGCCGAAGTAGAAATTCCTTCCCTAAGGATCATAAAGGAAGCTCAGCTCGACGACGTAGAATGGGTAAAAAGTCGTTATGAGCAACTAGCTCTTATAGATGGAAAGAGGATGAACGCAGTTTGCTATGGTCAACTCTATCAGAACAGAATGTCCAGAGACTTCAACAAAAGAGTCAAGCCAAGACTTCACACCGGGGCAGCTGGTGTTAAAGAAAATTTTTCCCCATCAAGATGAAGCCAAAGGGAAGTTCTCTCCCAACTGGCAGGGCCCATACATGGTTCACCGGGTGTTGACAGGAGGAGCCCTCATACTTGCAAAAACGGACGGAGAAGTCTGGCCAAAGCCGATTAATTCAGATACAGTCAAGTGCTGCTATGTGTAATCCTTATGCTTTCCGTACATGATGCAAATTGAACTACGCCTGACCTGATTCCCGTTTAAGAGGGGATACGCAGGCAGCTCTATGGGTTCGGTCACCAATAAAATTTTCATTTCCCCCCGAAATTGGAAATTGGGGCAGAATTTTGAGGAGGACCCTCAAAATTCCGAAGTAATTTCAGTCGATCACCGCACGAGCAATAGTCAGAAGCGTTAACCCATCAAACTGGGGTAGAATTTTAAGGAAGACCCTCAAAATTCCGTAGCAAGAGAGGTTGCAATATCTCGAACCACGTCACAATCGTCGGTTCATCTAAAAGCTGGTTTAATTATACATTTATGTCACACTCTTACAAAATAATGCATGTTTATTATCAAAACTGCTTTATTTAGCAATGCTACCCCAATGATACAGACATTATCACCAGATCAAAGCCGAACGAGTCAAGCAAAGCCAGCAGGGATGCGAACTAACCTTCCCCTTTACAAAACTCACAATTTTTCTTTGGATGCAGGCACTAGGATTACGAAATCATTGAACATACTGTACGCCCATAGAACAAACATTGTTCAAGAATGCAATTCTCCGAACAATTGCACTTACCAACATTTGCTATCACCACGCACCCGTAATGTTCCGTAAGTCACAACGCTCCCAGTAATCACCACGCCGCAATCTGCTATCAGCTAAGAAAACTCTACTGTCATTCGCTATTTTATTACTTGGATAAGGCTACTATTCTGCCTTCCGAGGTTAAGCTCTACCTCCATCTACATTTGCATTGCATAAGGCTACCATTCTGCCTTCCAACTTGCATAAGGCTACCACTCTACCTTCCAACTTGCATAAGGTTACTATTCTGCCTTCCGAGGTTAAGCTCTACCTCTATTGCATATGCATTGCATAAGGCTACCATTCTGCCTTCTGAGACTAAACACTGTCTCCATTTACATTGCACGGCTGAAAGATTGCCACATTGCACGGCTGAAAAATTGCCACATTGCACGGCTGAAAGAACGCCACATTGCATGGCTGAAAGATCGCCACATTGCACGGCTGAAAGATCGCCACATCGCACGGCTGGAAGATCGCTACGTTTGTTGATACCCAATTTTTCCCTGTATATTTTAATATGCAAAATACCTTCAAAATAGCCTGTATATGCATATATAAGTATGTCCCAAGGTTTTATTACTTTTCTTTAATTTTGAAAGATTTTTAGATCAATTTATTGCCCTATTTTATCAAGGAAAAAACCCAATAATTATTCCCAAAATTATCATTTTTGTGATTCATTTATTGAATTCTCATATTTATGCTAAAATATAGCTAACATAAGTTTTGCATATTTGTATAAATTTATTTAGTATTTTTAAAGCCAAATTGCATATAACTGCAATATTAGCTTCTTTTAAGGTTTAATTGTATTTATAATTATAAAATTGACTCTAGTATTTTTCATTTGATAAGTATGTATAATTAATCATTTTTAATGCCTTTAATTTGTTTCCAGAAATTATTTTACTATTTTATAAAATTAAACAAGGGAAAAGTGGCTATTTAAATACTAGCCCCGTTTATTTCAATTGTAGCCCCAAATCAACCCCCAATTAAACCCAATTCAAAAGCCCAATTACCCTGACCCAAATCCTAGTCTACCCGACCCATGACCCTTTTAAAATAACCCGCCCGGATCCCCATTCAATCCAGGTCGTTGATCAATTGATCAACGGCCATAATCTTTCCTTTTTAATTTCCCATTATCCCCCAAACCATAACCATTTCTCACCGGTAGCCGCCTTTGAATCGCCCTCTTTCTAATTCTCTCTCAAACTCCCTCTCAAACCCTAGCCGCCATCTTCAACCACCACCCAAGACGCCTGAATCCATGGCTTCCAAAGCCATTAAAGGCCTGTACCTGCTTCCTATGAATCCTGCATGCTCGATTATTAGGGTTTCAAGACCAGACTTTGAAGAAACTTGGTCCAGACCTTGGTCTATTTCGGTGCTATGCTGTCTCCGGTCATCTTCGACCTTGCTCCGGCCAGCCATGGCTATTCAAGCCTGACTCTTGGCTTCTCCTGCTCAGATCAAAGACTTTCCGAGCCTTTCTCACCATCTGGGTTCTTCTGAAACCCTAACCTTCGAGGTTCTTCTGTTTCTTTTAGAACCGTTATAGATCTGTGTTTTCTTTAAGCTCCTAAACGTTTTCTCATGGTTTCTTTCAAAACTCTACTTTCAGAACCTTTGTCTTTTCTGACTTAGGGTTTTTTGTTACTTTATTTCGAAGCTCTTCTGATTTTTTAAACATGTCTATTGTGTTTCTTACGTTGTTCTTCTACTGTGTTTCTTATGTTGTTCTTCTACTGTATTGCTCTTCTACTGTGTTGCTCTTCTGTTGTGTTTCTTTATGTTGTTCTGCTACTGGAATATGCATGTTAAAAGTCTTAGTTCCCTTTTGAGATTTCTGAACTTATTTCGTTAGTATTTCTGCCTGATTTACTTGTTTTCATCTCTACACTCGATTGATGGTGAAAACCCTAAATTTGGGGATTCATTCAAGTTTTGAGACTATTTGCTATGTGATTCGCTTGTTCTTCATCTCTGAACTTGTTTGGTTTCAAAGCCCTAATTTCTTTGAACCTATTCGAGTTTCTGAAAGTTGTTTCATCTACTGCTCGATTGAATTTCTGAATCTTTTGTTTCTTTATATGATTCTAACTTTCTGCTAAACTCTCCTTTACTTGACCCTTTGGCATGCTATTTGATACTTTCTCTTCTCTGTTACTAAGTAACTAAAATCGACCTATGTGACTACCTGTGTTTGGTACTATATGATGTCTCTCTCTGTCCTAAATTCAGCCTTGCAGGCTTAATGCTTATGTACTTTTATATGCTGAATTTCCTTCTGAAATGACCTTCAATTTGGGACTGATTTCAGACCTCCTTGTGTAAGTCTGATTGTTTCTTTCCTTGTTTTACTGATTTCCCTGATTCTTGGGTTGATTTGAGAACTTTCCCTTAGCCTTTCGATTCTCTTATTTCTGACTTGGTTTATTTATAATTTTCAAATCCCTGACTCCTTGATTTACTATGTACTGGTTGGTTTATTCTGTTTCTTACCTTATTTGGTTAACCGTGTATTTCAAAGATTCTTCATTAATTCTTCCCTTAGTTAAACCCCTATGTATTTACCCCTAATTGCCTACTTTGCATAAGGTGCTTACTTGATTTATTTCCTTAAAAGTTTTCTGCCCATTACCGTTTAAGTTTGAACTGCTTAATTAAAGGAAGCCCTTGTACTGATTGATTTTAATTGGTACATAGTTCCATAATTACTACTAAATTATGATTCTTGCCTTATTTGCTACCTATTATCAAACTATAAATACCTTGGTCTTTCATTAACACAAACACACACGAACACTCTGAGTTCTTAAAAATCACTTACACTCAAAAACTTTTTCTCTCCTGCTTTACTACTTCTATGTGGCCTGCCTTCAAGCCCTGCTACTTGCTTTTACTGTATTTTGCTCTTTGAACTGGTATGTCCCGATTTAGAATTTCAGCAATCACAAACAATGTGTTTACTTAATACCTTTACTTGCATGTACGCCTACTGTTTGTGTTTAGTTCAGTGTTTACTTTAGCATGCTATAATTTCCTCCTATTATGAATCCCAAACCCCTACCCCATTGTGTCTGATGCTAATGGTTTGTTTGAGACATGACAGTATTGAGTATTATTGTATATGGCTCAAACTTGATTCCCCTGGAATCATAACCTCTATGTCACCATCATATGTTGTGTATTCTTGTTGATTCTGTAAGCATAACAGCACTCTCTATTGTTGTGCATGCCCAGAATTAGCTAATGCCTGAGCACATAGGCTCTTTGGCAATTTCCCCAATCCTTGAACCCTTTGTATGACTTGTTTATGGCTTTTTCCCAACACCTCTCCCCCTCTTCTTTACATTCTTAGTTCTTTAAAACTTTTTTTCTTCACTTGCACTCTCTCTTAGACTTTAAGTTCTGCCCCCCTCTTGTGAGCCTTGCCTTGGAACCCATTGAGCTCCCTCTAAACTTGGACACTCGAGGGCTGGCCCTTCCACATTGCACTTGTCCCTATTCTGGTAATAGAATTTGGGTGTGAGCACTGCTCGGAGTCCCATTGAGGCTCTTAGGGAACTCTGACACACTCAAATTGGAGAAAGGCTTTGGATCAGTGGTCTTTGAGTTGGCCTATCTCATAATTCAGGGAGGAAGTCAAGAATCAGGCCTTTTAGGGTTTTAATTATTTTCTTTGTATTTTTCTGATGTATTTGTTCTCTGGTTTGTAATAATTTGTAAAGAATAATCGGGGTTGGCTAGTGAAACAGGGTTGGGGTAACTATGCATGCAAAAAGGGTAGAAATCATGTGTATAGGTTTATTCTAATTCTGCATATTCAAATACATATAGAAATCATGCCTATAGGTCTATTACCATTCTGCATATTCAAGTACATATAGAAATCATGCCTATAGGTCTATTCTAATTATGCATACTCAATACATGTAGAAACCATGTCTATAGGATGTTCTAATATTCAGCATGCCCATAAGATTTTAAACAAAGTTTCACCTTCAGATACTATCCATAAGTTTTAGAACAAGTTCTGCATTTAGATATTATGTTCATATGTTTTAAATAAGTTCTGCATTTTTTAGACACCATGCTTATAGGTTTAAAACGATTTCTGCATTAGACACCATGCCTATAGGTTTGAAAACAAGCTTCTGCGCCCAGATGCTATGTCTATAAGGTTTAAAATCAGCAGTGTATAGAAAGCATGCCTATAGGAGCTTCTAAATGAATCTGATTTGTTTCGCTCAATATTAGATCTAAGAATCAGTAATAATATATAACTTCACCTGCAGAACCTGTAATCAATCTGTTAATTCTGCCTCTCTTTTGACAATCTGAGTCCTTCACTTAAACAAAGTTTAGCAAGCATGCCTATATGGTTACAAATAATTCATTCCGAGTTCTTACTGTCTCATCGCCTTCCGAATTCAGTAGATGTCATGCCTATAGGACCCCGTCTTAACACTTAGGCAAGCTTTAGAGTAATAATTAAAAAACTGAATCTGCTTCTGTTAATTATTACGACCAGCAGGCAGTCCTGATTCGAGTTTCTTATCTGAATTATGTAGTAAACCAATCTGCCCCAATCTTTTAAACTCCCTCGTATTCAATTTTAATCAGACCTAAACAGTATGTGAAAGTCATGCTAATTACATGCTTTTCTGTTCAAGGAGGTATAACTGAGTCTTACATGTTTATGTGTCTCCCCAAATATGCAGAATGTGTTTTCTATGTCGCCTAGAATTTTTACCTTTGAAACCCCAGATGAGCCTAATATCCCTCCCTTTAGGATTAGTAGTCCTAAGTGCCTCCGGGACTGGTAGGAATGGGACGGGTAATAGCATGCAATAAGTAATCGAGACCAATCCGCGCTTTAAATACCCTAATGGGGTGGGAAGGGTAGATATGGATATGATGACCACACGATAATGTCACGTGTAGCCCCTCATTGAGGAGTGATTACCGGACATTGTTGTCGCGCCCCCTTTTTCTCGCGAAATCGGGTTTGTGACCTTTGGGAGGACAACTCGTTCCTTTTTTGGAATTGGGTTTTGGAATTGAAGAGTCGCCACCTAATGATTAAAGTGCATTAGGACACTAAAAGGGTTTGAGTTTGAAGAACCAGGATTTGGGTAAGGGCTAGAAATTATCTCGAGAGGAAGGTGTTAGGCACCCCTCAAGATCCACTAGTGTGATTCCCGACCATGTTATAATTGTGACTTCACATAATCAAGTAAGCAATTAAGGGCTCAAATAGAAGGGGTTTGCATATAATATTGCAAATAAGTTGAAACTTTGAGGAAAGTAAAGAGGGCAGAAATTTATGAAAGATTTAAACAATTCTAAAGAAAGTAGATAAAAGCAAGTAAAGGGGAGGGGAGTCCTAGGTTTATGATCAATATGGATCACGTCAATGCAATACCCAGTAATCACTACTCAGAAGAGGGGCTACATGAGATATTAGCGCATCAGTCATCATCTCCATATCCGCCCTTCCCACCCTATTAAGGTATTAAAGCGCGGAATGGCATCGTTACTTATTGCATGCTATTACCCGTCCCAATCCTTTCAGTCCCGGAGGCATTGAGACTATAAATCCTAAAGGGGAGGGAGTTGGGGCTTTTCAGAGTTTCAAAGGATAAAAAACCTAGGCGACAAGCAATAACAAATAGCAGTTAAAGGGAGAACAAATAGCAGTTAAGGCTCATACAAGCCTCCTCACTTAGAAGAGCAAATATAGCATGACTTAAAATACTGGTTTGGTCTGAATTAAATTAAGGCGTAGGATAGGCCGATTCATCACATATTTCTCAGATGAGGAGTGCGAATTAGCCTTGTCTGGATGTAGTTATCAAAGACTGACACAGTTACTTAATTACCTAATAGTTTGCCTAAGTGAGGCCTATAGGCATGACATCTAACAGAGCGTATTGATCTTAAGGAAAAAGTTTGCTTGTTTTATCAACAAAGATCTGCAGACTCATGACTGATTCTAGATTCAAAATGAAGCTGATTCAGTTGATTTGCTCCTATAGGCATGATCTCTAAGCGTCATTGGTTTTAAAAACAGTTACATAAATGCAAGAGTCCTATAGGCATGGTATCTAGAATGAATTGGTTATTATTAAGCCTAAAATTGTTTGCCTAATGGCGTGTACATGCAGAAGTACAGAAAAAACCTAAGATCATGATTCTATATGCAGAACCTATAGGCATAATCTCTAAAATGCAGAAATGTAGAACTTATGAGCATGAGTTCTAAAATGCAGAAATACAGAAGTGCAGAAAGACTTAAAGACATGTTTTCTAAAATGCAGAAATGCAGAAGTGCAGAAAGATTTGTAGGCATGAGTTCTACGATGCAGAAGTGCAGAATGACTTATAGGAATGAGTTCTATGATGCAGAAGTCCAGAAATTATAAATAACCTATAGGCAAGTTTCCTACCCTCTGCATGCATTCATCCCCATCCCTTTCTACTAGCCATCCCTAATTGTTATTACAAATTATTACAGACCCAAATGAATCAGAAAGAAAAGTAAAATTACATCAGAAGCTCCAGCTACATCCAAACAGCCTAATTTAGACTTCAAAGTCCAACAATATGAGATAAACCAACTTTTAGGATCAGATTTCCAAATGACTTTCTCATATTTGGAGTGTGTCAAAGTTCCCAAGAGTCTCGAAGGGCTCCGGGCAGTGCTTACACCCCAAAACATTGCAGAATTAAGAACATAGTGCAGTGTGGAAATGCCAGCCCTCAGATGTCCAAGTTTAGAGGGAACTCAAGCTCCCAAGGCAAGGCTCATAGGAGGGGGGCAGAACATAGAGTCTAAGAGTGAGTGTAGGTGCATAGGGGGGAATCAGGGAGAGCCATGGCAGGCTGGTGGTCATGCCCAGCAATTGGGATGCTGGCACACCCCTGACTAGCCTGTTAGCCAAACTTAAGAGTTAGGATCCATTATGGATCAGGTCATGGCCTGGGCAGTAATTAGGATACTGTCAGGCCAAGACCTTAACTCAGCACCATAGAAGGGAATATGGGTAGGGATCCATACAGGAATAGAAGCAAAGAAGGAAAAATATTTAGCACAAGTTACAGAACATGAACAGTAAAGCAAACAAAAGACTGAAGCTATAGAGTAAAAACATAGTGGTGAAGCAGAAAGTTTAAATAAAAGACATACCAGTTTCAAAGGAAAACAAGTAAGAAAACAGTAGCCTTGGGAGAGCCATGTTGCAAACAAAGCAGTTCCAAAAGATCTCAAGCAAACCAAAGTGTTGAATTCAAACAGTATTGCAAGAAAGTATGTAATTAGAAGTGTTTTTGTTCATGTGAATCTCCGTGTATTTGTAGAGAGGGAAGAAAGGTCTTTATATAGTTTTTGAAGACAAGCAGTACATAGGCAAAGAGTGCACAAACATGAAAATAGCAATCAATTAGTGTCAATTAAGACAACTGGAATCCTTTAATTAAGGAGTCTAGTTCAAACGGTTAGTCAAGGTAGAATAAGGAAAAAAAATCAGTTTAGTAAGGCTGATTAGGGCAAAAAAACCACATAGTGCATAAACAAGGCCAACTACGTAGTGTGTAATTAAGGAAAGTTGAAGTAATACTGTGTTTATAAAGTAAAAATAGGGCATCAGTTCGAAAATCAATCAAGAGGATCCCGGATCCAATTGTAATCACAGGGAATTAAGGTAATAAAGGAAAGAGTCACATAAGTATAGAAATAATCAAAAATTGGTACAGAAGTACAGAAGATCGTGTATTTAAGGAAAACATCACAAGCATGGGATTTTTACACAAAAAAGACCAAGTAAACAGCCAGTAGGGTACAGGAGGTTCAATCGAAAAAATCAGTGACAAATCATTAGCCTTATTAAAGGGATTTCAGAATCAATCACTTTGTTGGTGAAAACCTTTTGAAAGAAGAATTTTCTCATATATAAAGCACCCAAATCAAGCAAAGAATCGTTTACCCTAGAAAAGAGTTTAACCCTGAAAGTCTCAGAGTCACAAACAAACAGGATTTCAAATTCCAATTACAGACTCACAGCGAGTCTGAAAACCTAGGGTCCCAAAGTGGAACCCTAATGTCACTTATCAAAGAAACCCCAAAACCTAGGGTTTTGAATAGAGTAAGAGGTGAGAAGACAGGGTCACTGAGAGAGGCTCAGAGATCTTTTTCAAAGACTTCTGAGAGGCAAACATACGTGATAGCAAACACATCGATTCAAAGTCATGCTGGAAAAAACTTGGAATTCAAACAAATTTCAGAAGTTTTAAACAAAGTAGGTAAGAACATGCTTAGCAGAAACATCAACAAAACTCAATAAGGGGAAACAAAATCAAAGAGCACAGAATTAAACACATATAGCAAAGAGTGAGGAACAAACACCCGAGTTAACATGTGAACAAAGAACAGAAAAAGTCTTGTATAATCGAAAAAGAAACAAGAGAGAGCAAACTCGAGCATAATGAGAAATAAACATACGAGTATAAAACACATATGAAGAGAGAGCCAAAGAGTCAGAAAACATTTAAAGAAGCTTTTTCCAGAAACCCTAAAAATCGGATTTGAACAATTTTGAAAAGGAAATTTGGGGAAAATCCTTAAAACGTCAAGTAAAGACCAAGCATTGTATAGATCTAAAAAAATAAGCAAGTATAGAACCTTAGAAGGCTTAAAAATGGCAGAGAAGACCCTAGAATGAGAAGGTCTTGAGGAAAGTCAGATCCTGAGTCGAAGAGACTCATATTGCTCGAACTCGCCGGAGAATGGCCGGAGAGGCCATGGATCTTGCAAATCTGAGACAGATCTAAAGGAAGCCATGAAAGTCGGCCTCTGAGCTTTGGTCAGCTTAGGTTTAATGGTGAAGGAGAGTGAGTACAGGCCACCTCTGGCCAAGAATGCCATGGATTCCGATGGAAATAGGACGGAAGTAGGTGGGATAGGGCTAGGGTTCCGGAGAGGGCTAGAGAGGATTTGGGAGGTGAAGGGAGTTCAAAGGCGGCACATCTGATAGAGTGAATTAGGGTTAAGGGGGTATGGGAATTAAAAAAAAAAAGAACGGATCATGGCCGTTGATCAAAATGATCAACGGCCAGGATTAAAAGAGAAGCTGGGCGGGTCTGAAAACGGGTCATGGGGTTTGGGTTAAAATTTGAAGTTGGGTCGTTTAGTTAGGGTGGAATTGGGGCTTAAATTGAGGCTGTAATTGAAATAGAAATGGCTTTGTTAAATAGCCAATTTTCCCCCTTTTATTTTATAAAAATAGTTAAAATGATTTTAAAAACAAATTAAAAGCATTG
Source organism: Nicotiana attenuata (assembly GCF_001879085.1). Classification (NCBI taxonomy): domain Eukaryota; kingdom Viridiplantae; phylum Streptophyta; class Magnoliopsida; order Solanales; family Solanaceae; genus Nicotiana; species Nicotiana attenuata. The sequence continues at coordinate 14,946,577 of NC_031997.1, forward strand.
AACTAATTAATAATATACAAATATTAATCCAAAAATACTGGAAATAATCTCATAATTGCAAAAATGCTGTTAATCGTAAAATAGGCTATAATTGCAATTATATGCAATTTAGCTTTAAAAATACCAAATAAATTTATAAAAATATGCAAAAAATCACCTTAATTATATTTTGGTGTAAATACGAGAATAGAAATAAATTATTCACCAAAGTTCCAAAATAGACAATAATTGATTTTAAAAATCTTAAAAAATTAGGAAAAAATACCAAAACTCTTGGGCATGCTTATATATGCATACACATGCTATTTTGAAAGTATTTTGAGTGTAAAATACATAGGGAGAAATTAGATATCAACAACTGCCACTCTTTACCCGGGAAGGATGAAAGAGTTGTCGGATAAAGATATGATGACCAATTTTGGCCGAACGAAGCAATTGAAGAATTTTTGACCGAGCTCTGGTTCCTAAGCTGCCTACATATCCCTGGTCTTACAGGAATCAGGTCATATGTAGTTCAGGATCCATTGACGGAATATGTCGATGAAGATTTTGAAAAGAATGGACGCGATGTTTAGGTTGAGAAAGGATGGTCAGAGTCTGATAGGCTGCGGGAACTGGAGTGGGATCGCTCTTGCTGAGACGGCCGTTGGTAGATGGTGTACCTGCAAATGAATAATACCAACATATATTGTGCATGAATTTAAACGTGATGCAAGTTCCCATTGGACCATGAATGCTGTCTTTGGACGATTAGGATGACGTCCTTGGACCATGACGTCCTGGGCCATGAGGCGTGTAATAAAGATTCGCAGGCTATGAAATGATGTTCTCGGGCCATGAGGATGATGCCTCCGAACCATGAAGCCTTTGAATAATGATATGCGAAAGATAAAAGTGGGGTCCTCGGGCCATGGCATGGCGTTCTCGGGCTATGAAAATGGTGCCTCCGAACAATGACGCCTTTGGACAATTTGGCGATGTTTCAGCCCATGAAAATGCAGAAGGTGGCGATTTTTCAGCCGATGCGAGACATATGTTTAAGGCAGCGATATTTCAGCCGATGCAAGATTTAAATAAAGGTGGCGATATTTCAGCCAATGCAAGAGAGAAAGGTGGCGATATTTCAGCCGATGCAGAATTTAAATAAAGGTGGCGATCTTTCAGTCGGTGCGAGACGTAAGTTTGAGGCGGCGATATTTCAGCCGATGCAAGATTTAAATAAAGGTGGCGATATTTCAGCCAATGCAAGAGAGAAAAGTGGCGATATTTCAGCCGATGCAGAATTTAAATAAAGGTGGCGATCTTTCAGTCGGTGCGAGACGTAAATGAAAGGCGGCGATATTTTAGCCGATGCAAGATTTAAATAAAGGTGGCGATATTTCAGCCAATGCAAGAGAGAAAAGTGGCGATATTTCAGCCGATGCAGAATTTAAATAAAGGTGGCGATCTTTCAGCCGGTGCAAGGTTTAAATAAAGTGGCGATATTTCAGACATGCAAGATGGAGACAGAGCTTAGTCTTGGAAGGCAGAAAGGTCGCCTTATGAAATGCAAGAAATGCAGATGGAGGTAGAGCTTAACCTCGGAAGGCAGAAAGGTAGCCTTATGTAATGCAAGAAATGCAGATGGAGGTAGAGCTTAACCTCGGAAGGCAGAAAGGTAGCCTTATGCAATGTAAGAAATGCAGATGGAGGTAGAGCTTAACCTCGGACGGCAGAAAGGTAGCCTTATGCTATGCAAGAAATGCAGAAAGCAAGTAGTAGTAATATCTCTTAGCTGATAGTTTTATAGTTGGTAGCTATATTGCTATATTGTGGCTGCTGGGGGTAGCGTGTACGGATAGCAATTGTGAGGTGATGGTTCTTGAGAGTTGTATTCTTGAGAAGCACGGGTGTATAAATATATCTGCTGATTTTGCGACTTCGGTGCCTGCATCCAAAGAAAAATTGTGAGTTTTGTAAAGGAGTAAAGATTAGTTCGTCTTCCCGTGGACTTCGCTTGTCCTGCTTGGGCTCCTGTTTTCATTGGGGTACCGTCGCTAAACAAAGCAATTTTGATAGTAGTCATGCATGATTTAGTAAAAATATAATGTAAATACATAACTGAAAATAGTAGTTTTCTTTTAAATGAACCAACGACTGCGACGCGGTTCAAGACATTGCAACCTCTCTCGCTCCGGAATTTTGAGGGTCGTCCTCAAAAATGTTTAAGGCTGCCTACGTATCCCCTCTTAAACGGGAATCAGCTCAGGCGTAGTTCAATTACATAAGTAAATCTTAAATGTTACACATAGTATCGCTTGACTGCATCTGAATTGATCGGCTTCGGCCAAACTTCTCCGTCCATTTCTGCGAGTATGAGGGCTCCTCCTGTCAGAACCCGATGAACCATATATGGACCCTGCCAGTTAGGAGAGAACTTCCCTTTGGCTTCATCTTGACGTGGAAAAATCTTCTTTAACACTAGCTGCCCTGGTGTGAATCGTCTTGGTCTGACTCTCTTGTTAAAGGCTCTGGACATTCTGTTCTAGTAAAGTTGATCGTGGCAAACTGCATTCATTCTTTTCCCATCTATAAGAGCCAACTGCTCGTAACGACTCTTCACCCATTCTGCATCGTCGAGTTTCGCTTCCTACATGATCCTTAGGGATGGAATTTCTACCTCGGCAGAGATGACTTCTTCCGTACCATAAACCAACATGTAAGGAGTTGCACCAGTTGATGTGCGAACTGTGGTGCAATAGCCCAATAGAGCAAATGATAGCTTCTCGTGCCACTGCTTATGTTTTTCTATCATCTTCCTTAGTATCTTCTTGATATTCTTGTTGGCCGCTTCTACAGCTGCATTCATCTGAGGCCTGTAGGCGGTAGAGTTCTTGTGTTTGATCCTGAATGTTTCACACATTGCTTTCATCAGATCATGTTGATATTGGAATTGTTGTCAGTAATGATCGACTCTGGGATGCCGAATCGACAAACGATACAGTCGCGAACAAAGTCTGCCACGACTTTCTTAGTCACTGCCTTATATGATGCTGCTTCAACCCATTTGGTGAAATAATCAATTGCCACTAGAATGAACATGTGCCCGTTTGATGCGGCAGGCTCGATAGGTCCAATAACATCCATTCCCCAAGCAGCGAACGGCCATGGCGAGCTTGTTGCAGTAAGCTCATTTGGAGGCACCTTTATCATGTCTGCATGTATCTGACAGCGATGACACTTTCGAACATACTGGATGCAGTCCGTTTCCATAGTCATCCAAAAATATCCTGCCCGAAGTATCTTCTTTGCTAAGACAAAACTGTTCATATGCGGACCGCAGGTTCCAGCGTGAACTTCTTCTAATAACCTGGATGCTTCCTTTGCTTCGACACACCTTAGTAATCCCAAATCGGGAGTCCTCCTGTATAGGATTCCTCCACTGTGGAAGAAGTTGTTAGATAACCTCCGAAGTGTGCGCTTCTGAGTAGGATTTGCATGTTCTGGGTATTCTCCCTTTGTCAAATATTCCTTGATGTCATGGAACCAAGGCTTTCCATCCGCTTCTTCCTCGACATGAGCACAATAAGCTGGTTGATCATAAATCTTTACCGGGATAGGATCAATGAAATTCTTATCTGGGTGTTGGATCATGGATGATAAGGTGGCCAATGCATCGGCAAACTCATTCTGGATTCTGGGAATATGTTGGAATTTCGTCTTCGTGAACCTCTTTCTCAATTCCTGTTCATGATGCAGATACGGGAGTATCTTGGAGTTCTTAGTTGCCCATTCTTCTCGGACCTGATGTATAAGCAGGTCTGAATCTCCGATCACTAGCAATTCCAGAATGTTCATGTTGATGGCCAACTTGAGCCCTAAGATGCAGGCTTCGTATTCGGCCATGTTGTTGGTGCACGAGAACCTGAGCTTGGCAGATACCGGATAGTGCTGACCTGTTTCTGACACTAAAACTGCTCTTATACCAACTCCCTTGAAATTTGCTGCTCCGTCGAAAAACATTCTCCAACATCATAGGATTCTGCAATATCTTCTCCTATGAATGATACCTCTTCGTAAGGAAAATACGTCTTTAGAGGTTTGTATTCTCCATCCACGGGATTCTCGGCGAGATGATCTGCCAAGGCTTGTCCTTTGATTGCTTTCTGAGTTACGTAAACAATGTCGAATTCACTTAGCAAGATTTGCCACTTGGCTAGCTTGCCAGTGGGCATGGGCTTTTCAAAGATGTACTTCAGCGGATCCATTATTGATATGAGATAAGCAGTGTAGGCAATGAAATAGTGCCTCAGCTTCTGAGCTACCCAAGTCAGAGCACAACAGGTGCGTTCCAATAGCGAATACCGGGCCTCGTACGGGGTGAACTTCTTGCTGAGATGGTAGATGGCCTGCTCCTTTCTCCCCGTTTCGTCATGTTGTCCCAAAACACAACCGAATGCCCCCATCCAATACTGCAAAGTAGAGCAATAGAGGTCTACCTGGTTCGGGCGGAACCAAAACTAGCAACGTTGACAGGTATTCCTTGATTCTGTTGAAGGCTTTCTGGCAATCATCAGTCTATTTGGTTGCGGCGTCCTTCTTCAACATTTTAAAGATCGGCTCACAAATGACAGTAGACTGAGCTACGAATTGACTAATGTAGTTGAGTCTCCCCAGGAAACTCATCACGTCCTTTTTGTTCTTTGGCGATGTCAATTCATGAATGGCCTTAACCTTTGATGGGTCCAATTCTATCCCTCAGCGACTCACAATGAACCCAAGTAGCTTCACGGCAGGAACCCCGAATGCACATTTTGTGGGATTCAGTTTCAGATTGTACTTTCTCAGTCCGTTGAAGAATTTCCTCAGATCTTCCATGTAGTCAGTGGCTTTCTTGGATTTGATGATGATATTGTCTACATACACCTCGATCTCTTTGTGTATCATGTCATGGAAAATAGTAGTAATGGCCCTCATGTAGGTGGCCCCGGCATTCTTTAACCCAAACAGCATCATCTTGTAACAATACATCCCCTATGGCGTAATGAAAGCCGTTTTCTCCGCGTCTTCCTCATCCATCCATATCTGATGATACCCAACAAAACAATCAACGAACGACTGCAGCTCATGCTTGGTGCAGTTGTCAATTAGAATGTGTATGTTTAGCAAGGGGAAGTCATCTTTTGGACTGGCCCGGTTGAGATCCTGGTAGTCGACACAGACTCTGACCTTCCCGTCCTTCTTCGGTACTGGCACAATATTGGCTAACCATGTCGGATACTCTACCACCCTGATAACCTTGTCTTTGACATGCTTGGTGACTTCTTCCTTGATTTTCAAACTCATGTCAGGTTTGAACTTTCTTACCTTCTGTTTTACTGGTGGGCATGTGGGATCGGTTGGCAGTTTGTGAGCTAAAATAGATGTACTGAGACCAGTCATATCATCATACAACCAGGCGAATATGTCCTCATATTCCCTTAGAAATTCCGTGTACTCTTTCTTTTCTGATGGTGACAGATGAACACTGATACGCGTTTCCTTTACATTCTCTGTATCTCCCAAGTTGACAATCTCAGTTTCGTCCAAGTTAGACTTAGGTGTATTCTCAAAATCCTCAACCTCTTTAACGACCTCTTCTGGTATATCATCTTCTTCTGAGTCTATATCTGTTTGTTGCGTTGCCTCATTGCGAGTCGCAATCGTCGGTTCATCAAGATAAGTAATAGTAATGGTGTGTAAATAAAGTAAACGATAAAAAGTAATAAGAGCAAGATTTACAAGAAACTGAAATGCTTTGATAAATTTCATAATTGTTTTGAACATTGGAGCTCTTATTTCGAAATTAAAATGCGGAAAGAAAATTGACTAGTAAACATAAAGATGATGCATGGTGCTTTGTTCAGCCTTACTACCCCGAAGCTTTCCGGGCTCTGATGGTTCTGATGGACCAATTGCTGAGGCGTGCTCCTCGGCTTACAGCTTGTATGGAAGGGCCTTCCTCCTCGAAAATGACTCAACAATCCATGTTATCATATTCCAAAAACAAATTCCTCATTGCCGCCAGTGCTTCCTCTTCTTCCGACCCATATATGACATTGGCTGGCTGGAAATTCTGCTCCAGGCGAGGTATCGGATGCTCCAGTAGGTAGTAGGGACTGCGCCATGGTGGCGACCAGTGGTTGAACTCCTCCCAAGAATATTCATATCCCAGGCCAAAAGTGGTACCATGTTTCTTAAGCTTGATAGGTTTGGTGATTCCTTGGAAGTTCTTGCCGAGCCCCTTGCCAGGTTCATATCCGCTCCAATTCCGTATACTTTCAATCTTGTTATCCCACCATTTATTCTTATCCACGGCGTTGACTCGCTCAATATGGTGGTAGGTCTCTCCGCCTATTTTCCTTCTTCCTCCGATTGCCGGGATGGTTTGGCGACTGTATATGGGATTGCTACCGTCGCTGTGAATGATAACCTCTTGGTGATTCCACTCAAGTTTTACTTCCTGGTGTAGGGTTGATGCTACAGCTTCAGCAGCATGAATCCAGGGCCGTCCCAATAGCAAATTGTAAGATGCTGGGACGTCTATCACTTGAAAGTCAACGTCGAACCAAGTCGGTCCCATCTGCAGACACAAACTGATCTCCCCAAAAGTGGACCTTTGGGATCCATCGAAAGCTTTAACATTGATGGTTCCATCCTTGATCTCATGCAGGCTTTTTCCCAATGTTCTAAGAGTCACCAATGGACAAATATTGAGGTTGGACCCTCCGTCAACTAGAATTCTGGTGATGAAATAATCCTCGCATTGCACAGTGATGTGCAACGCCTTGATGTGGCTTAGCCTTCTGGTGGCAGCTCATCTTCGTGGAAAGTGATTTTGTGACTCTCCAATACTTGTCCTACCATGTTTGCCATTTCTCCTCCAGTTATGTTGCTGGGTACATATGCCTCACTCAGTATCTTCAACAAGGCGTTCTTATGTGCATCCGAGCTTTGCAGCAGAGCTAAGATGGAGATCTGAGCTGGCGTCTTGTTCAGCTGATCGATGATTGAGTATTCCTTGGCTTGTACCTTTTCCCAGAGATCACCGTGTCAAGTTTCAATGTCGGCTCGTCGGCTAGAGGTCTACTTACTCGACTCAGCTAGGTGTTCTGGGGTATAAACCCTGTCGGTTCTTGTCATACCCTGCAGTGCAACTGTTTCTCCGAACTTGGCTTTTCCTTTCCTTCTTGCCTCGGCTGTGTAGTCCCACGGTATAGCTTTTTTCTGGAATGGTGTTACGGCTGTCATTGCTACTGGAATAGGCAGCCTTGGAAGGTAATACAGCAACTTGAAAGGGCTCAGGCGCCTTTGGGGACCCAAACTCGACCTCAACTGGTCCTGGCGCCTTTGCAGAAGGAGGTGCCTCGAACTCAAGTGGTATGGACATGTTCACTTCAGCATCTTCAGAAGGCTGAATCTGGACTACAATCGGATTAAGTGTGACCGTTGGTTTCTTTGGCTAGTCACCTTTAGCAATCAATCCAATCGATCCCTTGGGGTCCCAATCATCTTCTATCTCTATCATGTGAATGCCTCCCCCTTTGTGGTCTGGCAGAGGGTTGTTGCGAACATTAGGAGCAGGCTCCTTTGCCACGATGATCTTGTTGTCAATCAAAGCCTGAATCTTGTCCTTCAGGGAGCGGCACTCGTCAATGGTATGCCCCTTCATGCCGGAATGGTATGCACAGGTTTTGTTCGAGTTGATCCATTAGGAAGGATTTTCTGGAGTTATGGCAGGGATAGGGATGACGTAGCCAGCATCTTTAAGCCTTTCATACAGCTGGCTGATTGGTTCCGCAATGGCGGTGTATTGTTTGGGAGGTATGCGGTCGAAGTTTGGTCAGGGTCTAGGGAAATTTTTGCGAGTAGGAGGTGATTGATAGTGGGATGGTTGAGTGTTGTAGGCTTGGTAGGCTTGTGCGGGTTGGGAATATTTGGGTGAAGTGGGTTGGTATGTGGGAGGTGGAGGTGATTGATAGGCAGGTGGTGGAGCTTGGTAGGAAGGTGCGGGGTAATTTAGGGTAGGTTGATATGTAAGCGGAGATGTTGGGTAGGTCTGATATTTGACTGGTGATTTGGTTCTCTGTGCAACCATTACGGCACTTACATCCCTCTTCTTGGATGTACCACCGGACTGCAGAACCTTATTGGTGGCTTGCAAAGCTTCAAAGTTAGTGACCATACCACTTTTGATGCCTTCTTCAATCCTTTCCCTCAGTTTGATGATATCGGAAAATTTCTGGCCTTCGATCAACATCAACCTCTCATAATACTGTGGATCTTGAGCCCGGACAAAAAACCTGTTCATTTGTTCTTCTTCTAAAGCCGGTCTGACCTTGGCAGCCTCTGATTTCCAACGAGTAGCATACTCGCGGAATGTCTCGGTAGGCTTCTTCTTTAAATTCTAGATGTAGAATACATCTGGCGCATTCTCAGTGTTGAAACTGAACCTGTCCACGAAATCAGACGGCATACCTACTCAATTTGTCCACTTCTTGGGGTCTTGGCTAATGTACCAAGTGTCGACGCCCCCTTTTTCCCAAGAAATCGGGTTTACGACATTTTTTGGAAAAGACAACTCTATTCCCGTTTGGGAATTGGGTTTTGGAATTGAAGAGCCGCCACCTAATGATTATAGTGCATTAGGACACTTTAAAAGAATTTGAGATGAAGAACCAGAGTTTGGGTAAGGGCTAGAAATTATCTCGAGGGGAAGGTGTTAGGCACCCCTCACGATCCACTAGTGTGGTTCCCGGCCATGTTACAATTGTGACTTTAAGTGCGAACAACAAGTAAACAAGCAAGAATTACAAATACGAGGGGGCTTTCATATAATAGTTGCAAATAATTTGAAATTAAACGAAGTTAAAGAGGCTGAAATTTGAGAAGAAAGTAGTTTTCGAAATAAAAATAAACAGATAAAGGGAGAGGGGTCCTATGTTTATAAATTGTATGGACCACCCCACACAACACCCGGTAACCGTTTATACACGTGGTGTTATTGCGTGGTCATCATATCCATATCTACCCTTCCCACCCCATTAAGGTATTAAAGCGCGGAATGTCTCGCTACTTATTGCATGCTAGTACCCATCCCAATCCTATCAGTCCCGGAGGCATTTGGACTAACTAGTCCTAATGGGAGAGGGGATTGGGGCCTTTTGGAGAGTTTTCAAAGGACAAAATACTAAGGCGTCAATCAAAACACATAATGCAAGTAAAGGGGAAAGCAAATAAGCAAGTAGGGCTCACATAAGCCTCCTAAAATCAGATAAAGCCATAGAGTTTAGCATGTCTTGCACGTACTGGTTTTGTCTTAAATTAAATTGAAGCGATAAGCGGACTAGTTCAACACATATTTTTGGACAGGAAGTCTACATTAGGCTTACTCGAATGCAGTTGTCTAAGACTGATCCAGTTGATTAGTTAAACCTTTTTTGTCTATGTGTTGGATGGAACTACTGATTTTAAAACACAAGCTGATTTTAAAAGAAAATTTCAGAGTAACAAAAAGTTTCAGAAAAGGGTACGTGGTTTAACAACTAAACGAGTTCCAGAATGTAGATCGGTTGGGAAATGTTTACCAGAGTTCATGCGAGTAGGTTTAGAAAGAAAAGTCATTTGTTTTAGTAAAATCAACACTGTTTTGAATAAGTGAGACAATTTTTGGTTTCGAAATCGCTATAGGCATGCTCTCTATACGTGATACCTTTTTAAATACTAATGGAAGCCTTATAAATCAAGATATCTACATATGCCATTTTATTATTAAACCTATCTGTTTGCCTAATGATGCTATTATATGCAGAGATGCAAACCCCTATAGGCATGGTATCTACATGCGTAGTTGCAGAATTCAGAAGTTAAATCCTATAGACATGCTTTCTACGTATGAAATTGCACAAATTAGAGACAAAATCCTATAGGCATATTTTCTACCCTTTGTGCATAAAAGTAACCCCTCCCTTTTTCACTAAATCCCCATGAGTTTATACAAATCATTACAGACCAGTAGAACAAGACTGAAATTAAAAGTACATCAGAAGCTATCAGCTACATCCGAGCAGCCTAATTCAGACTTAGTGTCTAATAATATGAGATTGAGCCACTTCCGAGATCAAGATTTCCAAAGCCTTCTCTTATCTAGGGTGTTTTAGAGATCCAAGGAGTTTCAGGAACCCCAGGCACCCAGGATATTAATCACAATGAGTTATAGTGCAGTGCGGAAGAGCCAACCCTCAGGTGTCCAAGTTCAGAGGGAGCTCAGGGGTCCCAAAGCAAGTCTCACAATAGAGGGGCAGAACTTAAATTCTAAGAATGAGTGCAAGTGCAATAGAGGGGGGGGGAGGAATGCGAAGGCAGGCTGGTGGTCATACCTAACCATGAGGTAGGCTGGCACACCCCTGACCAAGCCTGTTCAGCCAGCAAATAAGAGCACAGACCTATTGAAGGTCAGACTATGGTCTAGACAGTGATTAGGACACTGCCAGGCCAAGGGCTTAAGCTCAAGATACATATAAAGGGGAAAGGGGAATGGGAATTGAAAGAGTTTAGGACTCAGGGAGTCCAGTCCATATACATGAACAACAATGTCAAGTGTTGTCATGTTTCTGAACCATAACTCAACATACAAAAGGGATTGGGGATAGGGATTCATGTAGGAGCATAGCAAAGAGACAAACCAACTTGCAAAATTTACATTATGGAAGCAGTAAACCCAATAAAGAATGAAGTGGAGAATAAACACATAGGGGAGTGGCAGAAATTAAACAAAGGTAAAATACCAGTTGCAGAAGAAGCAAGCAAAGAGAAGCAGGATACTTTCAAACCAAGCAACAATCAAAAGAACCTTAAGCTTATAAGTACAGAGAACTCGAATATTTTTTTAAAGAAAATCTGAGTGTATTTTGAGAGAAGAAGTGATGACTTGTTCATGTTCTAACTCCCTTGAAAGGGAAGAAGTACAGGTATTTATAGTTTTGAAAACGAGTAGAAAACAAAGTAACAAATAAAGTTTCAACACAAACATGGAAATAATCACAGTCAAAATCAATTAACACAAGTTTTCCCTTTAATCAAGGGATTACTGCTCAACGGGCACTTAACAGGATTAATATAGGGAAAGAAAATCAATTTGTAAGCAGAATGATTGTTGCCATAAAAAGAGCGGTAAAACCATATAGTAGGGGATTAAGTCTAAATACAGGAGTGTACTTATTTTGGAAAGGATCTGGTAAGGCCAAACAAAGAAGGAGAATCAATTAACCCTTAACGGGCGAGTAAAAAATCAGAACTGCACAAGGAAAAGTTTTGAAAATCAATCACGAATTTGAAAATCAATCACAGAAGGGACTTAGTATATAAATGAGGTGCACAAGTAATAGACATGTGAGGCCAAGCTATGGCAAGGAGAGGTAGCATACAGTAATAGCATGATAGTCATGTAGGTCAAATTTCGTTGGCTTAGTAAGAGAGAAAAGATCAGAAGCATGCAAAAGGTTAGGTGAAAACCTTTCTGAAAACATAATCGTGTTTGACAGATAGTAAGAAAGCAGAATCAAAAGAATCACACAAAGAGATGCTGAAACCTCCAAATAAAGTAGAACAATTTCAAATAGGAGAATCGCACAAGTAAACTTCAGGAACTTGAGTAAACCCCAAAGAAACTAGGGTTTTTCAAAATCAATCGAGTTTAGAGGCGATAAACAAGTAAAACAAACAAACAGTCTCAGAAGCTCGAATAAACCCCCAAAATTAGGGTTTTCGACACTAATCAGGTGCAAACAAAGTAAATCAAACAGATAGACTCAGAAACTCAAACAAATCTCCAAAAATTAGGTTTTCAACACCAATCAAACTTAGAGATGATAAACAAATGAATCGAACATAATATTAACAAACATACTCAGAAACCCTAGTTTGAAATCAAAAGATTTTAAAAAGGAAAATCGGGAAAACGTTTAAAACATCACATATAGCACAGATCGAGCACAGATCCGAACAAATAAACTAAAAAGAACCTCGAATAGGCTAGGGTTTCTGAGAACCCTAGAAACGAGAAAGGCTTGGAAGAGACAAGATCAGATCCGGAGTCGATAAGGTCGGAATCAGGCTCAGGAGGCTAAGACACGTCGGAGCAAGGCCAGAGATCGCTGGAAACTTCGAATCGATGAAGGTCTGAGCGAGGACCTTCGAGGTCTGGCCTCAAACCTTCAGGTATCAAGCACGTGAGAGCAGTAGGGGGTGAGAATAGGTCGTCCATGGTTAGAACAGCCATAGATTTCGGTGGATTAGGGGTTGGAGGTGGCAGAGAGCGATTAGGGTTTCGAGAGAGCTCGAGAGCGTTTGAGAGAAGAGAGGAGTTAGAGGCGGCGTTTCTGAAAGAATGGGATAGGGTTTAGGGGTCGTTTGGAATTAAAAAGGAAAGAAGAGATCTGGGTCGTTGATCAAAATAATCAATGGCTCAGATTTTAAAAAGAAAACGGGCGGGGTTTGGGCGATTGTATCAAGTAATCGGGTTTAAATTGATTTGGGGTTGGGATTGGGTTGAATTGGGGTGCAAATTGGGCTGTAATTGAAATGAAATTGAGGCCAGATTTTAAATAGCCACTTTTCCCCTGTTTTATTTTATAAAAATAGCAATGATGGTTTTAAAAATAAATTAAAAATACTGAGTAAACAAATATTACATAAATATTAACTTAAAAATAGTGGAACTAATTTTGTAATTATAAAGTGCTATTAATCACAAAACAAGCTATAATTGCAATTATATGCAATTTAGCTTTAAAAATACCAAATAAATTTATAAAAATATGCAAAAATCACCTTAATTATATTTTGGTGTAAATACGAGAATAAAAATGAATTATTGGCCAAAATGATAATTTTGGGAATAATTATTGAATTTTGTTGTATTAAAATAGGCAATGAATTGGTTTAAAAATCATTAAAAATGCCAGAACTCTTGGGTGTGCTTATATATGCACATATATGCTATTTTGGAAGTGTTTTGAGTATAAAATTACTAGGGAAAAATTGGGTATCAACAGCTGCCCCTTTTTACCCGGGAAGGATGGAAGAGTTGTCGGGTAAAGATATGATGGCCAACTTTGACCGGAAGCGGCGATTTGAAAAGAATTTGACCGAGCTCTAGTTTCCGAGCTGCCTACATATCCCTAGTTTTACAGGAATCAGGCCGTATGTAGTTCAGGAACCATTGGCGGAACATGCCGATGGAGATTNTTGCGCAATTGGTTGTACTTAACCTGCACTTCAGCCTTCTCGTCGATGATTCTGTGACCTTGAACAAGCCCGGGTTATCCTGACCCATTATGATCGTATTCCAACCAACTCGGATAGTATGGGGCATATCTAGCATGGTACCTGTCCGGTTCTATGGAGTCCTTTCCCAGGATGATTTTGCAATGCCACATGTGTTGAGCTTGGCATTTGTGAGGGCTATCATCAGCTTGGAAATCAGCCCTGAAGTGACTCATTTTGTCGACTCTTGGTATAATCTGCTTTCTTCCTGCATGCCTCATGACTCGGAGAGGGACATAAGGATAAGTTCCTCTCAAACCAATGAGTATGAGAAATGGTGCATCCCGAGATCGGACAATGAACTCTTCAGTAGGGAACCATTCGAACATCCACTGCACTTGGTCCTCTTTCAAATTTTCAAACAACTCTACCCACCCTTTAGCATCTTCCGGTTGAGAAAACATGTTAGGCATATAGTTCATTCGCCTTGGCTGATGGAAGGCGGTATGGTCATCCCAGTCTCTGCGCATGATCTCTTACCGATATTCACCCTTTTGAAGGTGCTCCATGAGCCAGAGTTGGAGCAATAAGTTACAACCCTCAAAGTGTTTGGCCCCTCATTGATAGTTTTCCAGGGCTCGGTATGTCTCAACAAAGATCATAGGTACTATGCTAAAAGGCTGCCCGCCAATTCCTTCCATCAAAGTCTTGGTGACCATGGCCAGTCTGGTGTGGATCCTGGCCTTCTTCATAGGAAATACTATCATCCCCAAAAAGCAGAACATAAAGACGAAAACCTTTCTGTGGATATGCCCTAATGATGTGAGGGCGAATTCATCCGAGTAAGTGCGGTAGGATTTGCTATGGCCATACTTCTCGTACAGATAGTCGAAAGGGATGTAAGAATCCTTCAAACAGGTCAAATCTGGGTTCTTCTTTAGTGCCATCATCTCGAGGAAACCCCTACCCTTGCGATTTTCTGGCATAAGCAACCCCGGAGTCTCCCAAGGAATACCAGCTAACACTCCTATTTCCTCGAGCAAAGGAGTCATTTCAAGGTCCCTGAAGCGGAATACCGACCTATTGCCATCCCAGAACAAAGTAGCAGCCTCTATGATTTTGTTGTCGGGTTGGATTGTCAGGAGAGAAGGAAAATTTCCCAAATATTTGCGCACGAGAGTCTGATCACTGGAGTGAAGGTCTTCCCACCAACTTAGCAACCTTGGGTGGATGTTGGTGACCATGCCGAATCTGGGGACCTCGTGCCCCATTTTCTGCAAAACAAGGTGTTAGACCCTTACCCCGCCGGACTCGACTATTTAAACCAATAATTAGCATAAACAGCATTTAGTTCTCCAAATAAATGCACAAAATATGGTGGCGTCCATTTGGGTTTCAAGGAAACCCGGTGGACTTTGGACAAGGCTATCTTAAAGAGTCATTATGTGGACAACATAACTGACTCGGCTAGGTTTGACCATGATGCATGCATAGTTAAACAGAGTAAGGTTTCTATGGGGTATTAGACTGGTACCCTTGAGCGGACAACTCAAGAGAGAAAGGCACGGAACTGTCGACTGCACCGCTGATCGACTGGTTTTACCGCAAATACGCCTTTGCCAAATTTAGGGGGTGATAATATCGGAGGGGTGCAACCACTCATTATAAGCGTTTCTATGGTATTTTGTTTGGCACGAGTGGAACATGATGTTGAGGATGCAATTACAAGAATGAAACAAGTTGTCATGTATTTGCACGTTCATAAAGTAATGATTATAATAATTGCTCGTAATTATAACAATATTGAAGGAAAGCGGTAAAAGAAAGCATTAAAGAAAAGAAACAAAGAGCCAAGTCAGTTTCGAAGTAGAAGAGAGATAAAGACGTTAAATAAAGGCAATAAAGAAACAATAAAGTCACAAATAACATGAAATTGTAAAAGCCTAAAGAAAAATCCCCATCAGAGTCGCCATGCTGTCGATGCCCCCTTTTTCTCGCGAAATTGGGTTTGTGACATTTGGGAGGACAATTCGTTCCCTTTTGGGAATTGGGTTTTTGGAATTGAAGAGTCGCCACCTAATGATTAAAGTGCATTAGGACACTAAAAGGGTTTGAGTTTGAAGAACCAGAGTTTGGGTAAGGGCTAGAAATTATCTCGAGGGGAAGGTGGTAAGCACCCCTCAAGATCCACTAGTGTGGTTCCCAGCCATGTTATAATTGTGACTTCACATATTCAAGTAAGCAATTAAAGGGCTCAAATAGAAGAGGATTGCATATAACATTGCAAATAAGTTGAAACTGTGAGGAAAAGTAAAGAGGGCAGAAATTTATGAAAGATTTCTAAAGAAAGCAGATAAAAAAAGAAAAGTAAAGGGAAGGGGGTCCTAGGTTTATGATTAATATGGATCACGTCAATGCAATATCCAGTAATCACTCCTCAGAAGAGGGGCTACATGGGATATTAACGCATCGGTCATCATCTCCATATCTACCCTTCCCACCCCGTTAAGGTATTAAAGCGCGGAATGATATCGTTACTTATTGCATGCTATTACCCGTCCCAATCCTATCAGTCCCGGAGGCATTGAGACTACTAATCCTAAATGGGAGGGAGTTGGGGCTTTTTCAGAGTTTCAAAAGGATAAAAAATCTAGGCGACAAGCAATAACAAATAGCAGTTAAAGGGAGGACAAATAGCAGTTAAGGCTCATACAGGCCCCCTCACTTAGAAGAGAAAATATAGCAAGACATCAAATACTGGTTTGGTTTGAATTAAATTAAGGCGTCGGATAGGCTGATTCATCACATATTCCTCCGAATTAGCCTTGTCTGGATATAGTTATCAAAGACTGACACAGTTACTTAATTACCTAATAGTTTGCCTAAGTGAGGTCTATAGGCATGACATCTAATAGAGGGTATTGATTTTAAGGAAAAAGTTTGCTGGTTTTATCAACAAAGATCTGCAGACTTGTAACTGATTCTAGATTCAAAACGAAGCTGATTCAGTTGATTTGCTCCTATAGGCATGATCTCTAAGCGTCATTGGTTTTAAAACAGTTACATAAATGCAAGAGTCCTATAGGCATGGTATCTAGAATGAATTGGTTATTATTAAGCCTAAAATTGTTTGCCTAATGGCGCGTACATGCGGAAGTGCAGAAAAAAAACCTAAGATCATGATTCTATATGCAGAACCTATAGGCATAATCTCTAAAATGCAGAAATGCAGAACTTATAAGCATAAGTTCTAAAATGCAGAAATGCAGATGTGCAGAAAGACTTATAGACATGTTTTCTAAAATGCAGAAATGCAGAAATTATAAATAGCCTATAGGCAAGTTTTCTAAAATGCAGAAATTATAAATAACCTATAGGCAAGTTTTCTAAAATGCAGAAATGCAGAAATTATAAATAACCTATAGGCAAGTTTTCTACCCTTTGCATGCATTCATCCCCCATCCCTTTCCACTAACCATCCCCAATAGTTATTACAAATTATTACTGATCTGAATGAATCAGAAAAGAAAAGTAAAATTACATCAGAAGTTCCAGCTACATCCAAACAGCCTAATACAGACTCAAAGTCCAACAATATGAGATAAACCAACTTCCAGGATCAGATTTCCAAAAGACTTTCTCATATTTGGGGTGTGTCAAAGTTCCCAAGAGTCTCAAAGGGCTCCGGGCAGTGCTTACACCCCAAAACATTGCAGAATTAAGAACATAGTGCAGGGTGGAAATGCCAGCCCTTAGATGTCCAAGTTCAGAGGGAACTCAAGGTCCCAAGGCAAGGCTCATAGGAGGCGGGCAGAACTTAGAGTCTAAGAGTGAGTGTAAGTGCATAGGGGGGAATCAGGGAGAGCCATGGCAGGCTGGTGGTCATGCCCAACAATTGGGATGCTGGCACACCCTTGACTAACCTGTTAGCCAAACTTAAGAGTTAGGATCCATTGTGGATTAGGTTATGGCCTGGGCAGTAATTAGGATACTGCCAGGTCAAGACCTTAACTCAAGCACATAGAAGGGAATAGGGGTAAGGATTCGCACTAGAAACAGAAGCAAGGAAGGAACATAATTAGCACAAATCACTGAACATGAGCTGTAAAGTAAACAAAAAGGCTGAATCTGTAAAGTAAACACATAGGGGTGAGGCAGAATATTTAAATAAAAGACATAGCAGTTTCAAAGGAAAACAAGTAAGAAAACAGTAGCCTTGGGAGAGCCAAGCAGTTCCAAAAGATCTAAAGCAAAGAAAAGTGTTGAATTTAAACAGTATTGCAAGAAAGTATGTAATTAGAAGTGTTTTTGTTCATGTGAATCTCCGTCCGTTTGTAAAGAGGGAAGACAGGTCTTTATATAGTTTTTTGAAAACAAGCAGTACATAGGCAAAGAGTGCACAAACATGGAAATAGCAATCAATTAGTGTCAACTAAGACAACCGGAATCCTTTAATTAAGGAGTCTAGTTCAAACGGTTAGTCAAGGCAGAATAAGGAAAAGAAATCAGTTCAGTAAGGCTGATTAGGGCAAAGAAACCACATAGTGCATAAACAAGGCCAAATACATAGTGGGTAATTAAGGAAAGAGTCACATAAGTATAGAAATAATTCAAAAAATTGGTAAAGAATTACAGAAGATCATGTATTTAAGGAAAACATCACAAGCATGGGATTTTTACACAAAAAGACCAAGTAAACAGCCAGTAGGGTAAAGAAGGTTCAATCGAAAAAAAATAGTGACAAATCATTAGCCTTATTAAAGGGATTTCAGAGTCAATCACTTGGTTGGTGAAAACCTTTTGAAAGAGGAGTTTTCTCATATATAAAGCATACAACTCAAACAAAGAAAGAGTCTAACATTGAAAGTTTCAGAGTCACAAGCAAAAGAGATTCGAGTTCAAATACAGGCTCATAGTAAGTCTGAAAGCCTAGGGTTCCAAAGTGGAACCCTAATACAATTTACCCAAAGAAAACCCCCAAATCTTAGGGTTTCAAATTGAGTCAGACAAAGAGGTGAGAAAACAAGGTCATTGAAAGAGGCTCAGAAATCTTTTTTCAAAGACTCACGAGAGACAAGTATATACAAACAAGTTCAGAAGAAAGAGAGGATACGAATTTTTAAACAACAGTAGAGAAGAAAAAAAAGAATATGCTCAGTAGGAACACGAACAGAACTTAGTAAAGCGAGCAAGATCAAAGAACTCAACCATTAACATGTATAGCAAAGAGTAAGGAAAACAACACAAATCAATGTGTGAGCATGAGAGGGACACCAAAGAAAAGAAAAGTCTTGCATAACAGAAAAGAAACAAGAGAGAAAACTCGAGCATAGTAAGAAGCAAACATACGAGCATAAAACACACATAAAGAAGGAACTGGAAGAATCAAAATTTGAAGAAATCCCTTTTTTCAGAAACCCTAAAATTGAAATTGAACAATTTTAAAGAGGAAATTTGGCGAAAACCTTTAAAACGTCAAGTGAAGACCAGGCATGGCACAGATCTAAGAAAATAAGTAAGGATAGAACCTCAGATGGCCTAGAGTTGTAGAGAAAACCCTAGAATGAGAAAGGTCTTGAGGAAAGTCGGATCCTGAGTCGAAGAGACTCATATTGCTTGAACACGCCGGGAAAATGGCCGAAGAGGCCATAGGTCTACGGATCTGAGGCAGATCTAAAGAGAGCCATTGAATTCGGGCCTCCAAACTTCGAGTAGCTTAGATTTAATGATGAGAGAGAGTGAGTACAGGCCACCCCTGGCCAGGAATGCCATGGATTCCGGTGGGACTGTGGTAGAAACAGGTAGGAGATGATTAGGGTTTCGGAGAGGCTAGAGAGAATTTGGGAGACGAAGAGAGTTCAAAGGCGGCGTCTTTGATAGAATGAACTAGGGTAAGGGGGTATTGGGAATTAAAAATGGAAAGGAAGAATCACGGCCGTTGATCAAAATGATCAACGGCCAGGATTAAAGGGGAAGCCGGGTGGGTCTGAAAACGGGTCGTGGGTTGGGTTAAAATTGAAATTGGGTTATTTTGATTTGGGGCCGGAATTGGGGGGTCGGGGTCAATTTGAGGCTACAATTGAAATAGAAATGGGCTATGTGTTAAATAGCCAATTTCCCCCCTTTTTATTTTATAAAAATAGTTAAAATGATTTTAAAAACTAATTAAAAGCACTGAACTAATTAATAATATATAAATATTGATCTAAAAATACTGGAAATGATTTCATAATTGTAAATTGCTGTTAATCGTAAAATAGGCTATAATTGCAATTATATGCAATTTAGCTTTAAAAATACCAAATAAATTTATAAAAATATTCTAAAATCACCTTAATTATATTTTGGTGTACATACTAGAATAGAAATATATTATTCACCAAAGTGATAATTTTGGGAACAATTATTGGATTTTGTACTACCAAAATAGACAATAATTGATTTTAAAAATCTTAGAAAAAAATTAGGAAAAAAATACCAAATCTCTTGGGCATGCTTATATATGCATACACATGCTATTTTGAAAGTATTTTGAGTGTAAAATACATAGGGAAAAATTGGGTATCAACACTCCCAAATCACCAACCCTTGTTATTTAGGACCTATCAACAAAAATAGAGCCTCACATTTTCAATCGTCGTGTATTAATCACTGTCACCTTATAGACCTTGGTTTTAAAAGGAGAAAAATACACGTGGTCAAATCATAGACATAGTCACTCCGATCTAATTCTTGAATGACTTGATAGGTGTTATACTAATGAGCAATGGTTAGAATATTACCCTGATGCAAATGCTACCCATCTTCCTAAGACTTACTTTGACCATACCCCCCTCCTAATTTCACTCTCCCACCACACTAGGCTCCACAATCAACGTGTTTTCCGTCTTGAAACCTATTGGTGCCATCATCCAGATTTTAATTCCATTGTCCTGGACACCTGGTCTGGTCACAACTTACCAAATGCTACCACCCTTTTCGCTACCAAAGTTAAAAAGTGAGCTGCCACAAATTTTGGTGATGTTATTAATAAGAAGAAAAAAATCCTGGCAAGAATTAGTGGGATCCAAAAATCCGTTCACTATCCTACTAGTGACTCCTTGAAGAATCTCGAACAAACCCTCACTAACGACTATAGTAATCTCTTAAAAATTGAGGAAGATTATTGGAAACTTAGTCGCGCATTAATTGGCTTAGTGAAGGGGATGCAAGTACAAATTTTTTCCATATAAGTGTTCTAAATCGAAGAAGGAAAAACCGTATCTCTTTTATTAAAGATGAGCATAACAATTGGATTAATGCCTATGATAAAATCCTTCAATATACCTTCACATATTTCCAAAACATTTATCAAACAAGCCATGAATCATCAAACTGGGCAAGCATTCAAGCCCCCCATTTTCCACTTCATACACTGATCTAGCTGCCCTAGACAAACCGTTAGAAAAATATGAGATCACTAGGGCTATTTATTCCTTCAAACCTTTCAAAGCTCCTAACCTGGATGGTTTACACCCGTTCTTCTACCAGAAATATTGGAATATTGTTAAAAATCCGTTTTTTGATTGTTGTCACACCATCTTTGAAACCCACACCATCCCAGAGCAACTCAATACCATCTTTCTTTGTCTAATCCCAAAGTTTCCTAATGCTAATGACCCTAAGAATTTCCAACCTATTGGGCTTTGCAATACAATTTATAAGGTCATTACTAAAATCGTTGTGAACCGTATCAAACCCTTTCTTGATAACCTAATTGGCCCTTTTCAATCTAGCTTCCTCAAAGGAAGACGGGCGGCTGATAATGCCATCCTCATTCAGGAAATTATTCATCACTATAACAAAATCAAAGGCACCAAGGGGAAAATCCTCCTTAAAATCGATTTCGAAAAGGCCTTTGACCAACTTGAATGGCCATTTATTCGTAGAGCCCTGCACTACTTTGACTTTCCACCCAACATCACCAAACTCATCATGGCTTGCATTAGTACCTCCCGTATTGCTGTCCTTGTAAATGGATCCCAAACAGAGTTCTTCAAGCCATCAAGGGGGATAAGACAAGGTGACCCTATGTCCCCGTACATTTTTATCCTGTGCATCGAGCTTCTATCCATCCTTATAAACCACCAAATTGATCTAACTCTTTGGGACCCTATCAAGCTTAGCCCAACAGGACCACCCCTCTCCCATTTGTTCTTTGCGGATGATTTAACCCTAATGGCAGCAGCCAATGAGAAATCTGCCAATATAATCAAGCGATGTCTTGACTACTTTAGCACATTATCAGGGCAAAAAATAAATCACACCATATCTAAATTACTCTTTTCAAAGAACTGCTCTATTAATCTGAAAAATTCCATTTCTACCATCCTTAACATCAAAGTTAGTGACAGCTTTGGAAAATACCTGGGCTTTCCAATTTTGGCTAACAAACCCAAACCAACTGACTACACATTCATCCTTGACAACCTCAATAAAAGGATAACTAGTTGGAAAACCCAATTTCTCTCACTTGCGGGAGGAGCTACTCTTGTTCAAACCACCCTCAATTCCCTCCCTAACCATATTATGCAATACACGATGCTGCCTAAAAAAATTCACCGCCAAATTGACAAAATTCAATGTGAGTTCTTGTGGGGCATTAATCAAATCTCCAGGAAAATCGACACTTGTCTCATTACCAAGACATGCTGGGAGTCTAGGTATAAGAAAATCCTCTGATAAAAATACTGTCGCTATTACAATCCTCACTTGGCGATTCTTTGGTCATCCCACTGCTATTTGGGCTACAGTTCTCAATTCCAAATATGTTGGTCGATACTCAGATACATCTCACTCCTTTATATGGAAAAATGTTCTCACAGGCGGGACCAATTGTAAAGATGCTATTGTCTGGCTCATTGGAGATGGTTCCAATGTTGACTTTTGGCATGTAAACTGGCTACCTTGCACAAAAAGCCTACGTAGTATGATTCAAGGTCCTCTGTCATACAATGATTCGAAAATATTCTCTAAAAATCATGGGACCTGTCACAAATCTCTGTTGAGCTCCCATCCCACATATTAACTGAAATTCACTCCTTCCGAACTACAAATGACTACAACCAACTAATACTCCGATATGGGCCTCCACCATAGATGGAGTTTTCAACACAAAATCTGTGTACCCTCTTATAACCTCTAACAACACTCAAACCCAGAGAAATTTTTTTGCATGGCTTTGGAAACTGAAAAATTTGAATAAGATTAAATATTTCCTATGGCAATGCTACCATGATCACTTACCTACTAAAACATATCTGTGTCAAATTGGGATTGCCACTTCCTTGCATTACTCAGTTTGTCCCAACACTGAGGAAACTCCGCAACACATTTTTCTCTTTTGCCCAATAGCCAAACATCTATGGGAAGAACTAGGTGTTAGAATACAAACCGTTGACACCCAATCTGCCCATTGGCTGGATAGCCTCTACAAGCATAAACCTCAAATCACATGCCATTCCCTAACATGGGACTGTCTCTTTTCCTTTGCTCTTTGGCTTCTTTGGATAAATTGGAATAGAAACACCTTTCATAATCTTTACAACCCAGTTGATAGCAACAATATTATCTCAAGAGCCATGGAATATCTTTATTGTAGTAACATCAATTGCAGTAAACTAGATGGACCCCTACCAGTGTCTACCAAATGGGATCCCCCGACCATGCACCAACTGAAATTAAATATAGATGGAGCTTTTACGGGTAGATTTAAACATGGAGGTATAGGAGGTGTTTTTAGAGACTCCAGTGGAGAATGGATTCTAGGTTTTAGTAAAAAAAACCAATGGCCCGTCCCCACTATAAATGGAACTTGAGGCGTTACGCTACGAATTAAAACTAGAAGTAGCTTATCACTTGACGAACCTCCAAATTAAGACGAATTCAACCTCTATACCATCATTAATCGAAACTGCTAATTCTCCACCATAGAACGCACTTATTTCCAATTGCAGATACTGGCTGAAGATGTTGGGGAATCCACCAATCCTACATAACTTCCGTGAAGGAAGCAAGATAGCACATGAACGTGCACAATATGGAGTCCGGCGAGCCAACGTCTACTATAGTCAGATATATTCAGAAGTCCCAGACTACCTCAGAGATGCTGTGCAAGCTGACAAAGAGGGTATTAGTACTACTAGGACCAACACCACTAATGTTGTTGTTTTAAATAATTTGGCTATGCTCGGAAACACTTTAATATCTTCTTTTGGTTGTAAGAATATTACTACTACTACCATGCCTACGTATGCTCCCAAGGGAGGACCAAGCCATGTAACCCTACAACTTAATGGATAAATAAAGTTTCTTCATTACCAAAAAAAAGGCATAATGGTCTTATGACAGTCCGAAAAATATTAGTGACGTACTTCTCATGCATTGCATTCATTTACATTGACCCATGACCAGATGGCATTATATATATATATATATATATATATATATATATATATATATATATATATATATATATATATATATATATAGGATATAGAAAAAGGTTACGGCGTTCTATACGCACCACCACCTAATCAGCTGGTATACGTCGATGATTTTCCCACAGTGGCCGAGATGATATGATGGGATGCCCTTTGAGGCTTGATGATGTTGTGAATGAATATACCCATGCATGGTATGACATTTATATACATATGCATGACATTATAATATCATGATTCACAGAGCTATTCAGATATACATATTGAGTCTTTTACTCCATGTTTCTCTCATGTTTATTGTTTACTGATTCTCATTCCTTACATACTCGGTACATTATGTGTACTGACGTCCCTTTTGCCTGGGGACGCTGCGTTTCATGCCCGCAGGTCCCGATAGAAAGGTTGAGAGACCTCTAAGTAGGCTATCAGCTCAGCGGAAGATGTTGGTGCGCTTCATTTCCTCTAGAGTTGCTTATTTGGTTAGATTAATTTAGACATGTATTGATTGGTATGTTAGGGCCCTCTGCCGACCTTATGACGTTTATGTACTCTTAGAGGCTTGTAGAGATGTTTCATGTATATGAAAGATTATATGGCCTTGTCGACCTATATTCAGTGTACGAGTGATTCTTTTGGCCTTATAGGCCCGTACGTCAGATATATAAGTTTGGATTAAATGTTGGGCCATCCAATGTCGAGTATTTCCCCATGTTTTATTGTACTTATCTCATGACAGCCTCTTTGGCTCACTTACCTATGATAGTATGATATGAAAGATACGTTACGTAGGTACTTGATTGAGTAAGGTACCGAGTGCCCGTTGCGGCCCATCAATTTGGATCGTGACTAAAGTGGTATCAGAGCATTTTTGTCCTAGGGAGTCTACAAGCCGTGTCTAGTAGAGTCTTATTTATGGGTCTGTTGTGCACCACACTTATAAGTAGGAGGCTACGGGGCATTTAGGACTGTCACTCTTTGTTCTTACTCTAGATTGTGTGGTAGAGCTCAGTTGTAAGAACTCAATTTCCTAAACTCTATCTTATTCATAATATGACGATGCCTGCATCCAGAAAGATAGGTGGTAAGAGATTGAATGTAACTATGGAAGAGTTGAGTCAGAAGAACTCAATTTTTCATGATACTTATGATAAGTAAATGCAAGGTCTTCAGTAGATCATGTGTGTACTAAGATTTATAAGCCTCTTGATAAAGAACCTTAAGGCAAGAATATCTATCCACCTTAATGATGAAAGCAATGAGAGATTCAGAAGACAAATACAAGTTTCAAGAAGCAAGATGAAGAAGGGTACGAGGTGCCCAGTTAATGAAGGTTAACAGTATTTACAACTCAGGCAGAGGAATATAAGCCTTTTAAGTTACCTTCAACAGTAATAGAGGTATGTACAGTTGGCAACACCGATCTCAGTTATGCCCTATAGGAGCTACTATATATGGTTTAAGAGAAGGACGGGATATGAGAATCCGATTGCGGTTAGAGTAACCCAAAATGGTGGATGGATTGTTTGTACTAGTTGACGTTTCCGAAGGATATTGCAAAAGTGCTAATAAATCTCCTTGTGATACATCCAGATGGTGCACCCTAAAATAGTACAGCTAGATATGAGTACTACAAAGATAGGCACTGGAAGCCTTGAAGGGATAAATATTACCCAAGTGTGGCTCCCGTCCCAAGTAGAGCAAGAAC
>NC_031997.1:14972056-15019017 GCF_001879085.1 Nicotiana attenuata
ATATATATATATAGGATATAGAAAAAGGTTACGGCGTTCTATACGCACCACCACCTAATCAGCTGGTATACGTCGATGATTTTCCCACAGTGGCCGAGATGATATGATGGGATGCCCTTTGAGGCTTGATGATGTTGTGAATGAATATACCCATGCATGGTATGACATTTATATACATATGCATGACATTATAATATCATGATTCACAGAGCTATTCAGATATACATATTGAGTCTTTTACTCCATGTTTCTCTCATGTTTATTGTTTACTGATTCTCATTCCTTACATACTCGGTACATTATGTGTACTGACGTCCCTTTTGCCTGGGGACGCTGCGTTTCATGCCCGCAGGTCCCGATAGAAAGGTTGAGAGACCTCTAAGTAGGCTATCAGCTCAGCGGAAGATGTTGGTGCGCTTCATTTCCTCTAGAGTTGCTTATTTGGTTAGATTAATTTAGACATGTATTGATTGGTATGTTAGGGCCCTCTGCCGACCTTATGACGTTTATGTACTCTTAGAGGCTTGTAGAGATGTTTCATGTATATGAAAGATTATATGGCCTTGTCGACCTATATTCAGTGTACGAGTGATTCTTTTGGCCTTATAGGCCCGTACGTCAGATATATAAGTTTGGATTAAATGTTGGGCCATCCAATGTCGAGTATTTCCCCATGTTTTATTGTACTTATCTCATGACAGCCTCTTTGGCTCACTTACCTATGATAGTATGATATGAAAGATACGTTACGTAGGTACTTGATTGAGTAAGGTACCGAGTGCCCGTTGCGGCCCATCAATTTGGATCGTGACTAAAGTGGTATCAGAGCATTTTTGTCCTAGGGAGTCTACAAGCCGTGTCTAGTAGAGTCTTATTTATGGGTCTGTTGTGCACCACACTTATAAGTAGGAGGCTACGGGGCATTTAGGACTGTCACTCTTTGTTCTTACTCTAGATTGTGTGGTAGAGCTCAGTTGTAAGAACTCAATTTCCTAAACTCTATCTTATTCATAATATGACGATGCCTGCATCCAGAAAGATAGGTGGTAAGAGATTGAATGTAACTATGGAAGAGTTGAGTCAGAAGAACTCAATTTTTCATGATACTTATGATAAGTAAATGCAAGGTCTTCAGTAGATCATGTGTGTACTAAGATTTATAAGCCTCTTGATAAAGAACCTTAAGGCAAGAATATCTATCCACCTTAATGATGAAAGCAATGAGAGATTCAGAAGACAAATACAAGTTTCAAGAAGCAAGATGAAGAAGGGTACGAGGTGCCCAGTTAATGAAGGTTAACAGTATTTACAACTCAGGCAGAGGAATATAAGCCTTTTAAGTTACCTTCAACAGTAATAGAGGTATGTACAGTTGGCAACACCGATCTCAGTTATGCCCTATAGGAGCTACTATATATGGTTTAAGAGAAGGACGGGATATGAGAATCCGATTGCGGTTAGAGTAACCCAAAATGGTGGATGGATTGTTTGTACTAGTTGACGTTTCCGAAGGATATTGCAAAAGTGCTAATAAATCTCCTTGTGATACATCCAGATGGTGCACCCTAAAATAGTACAGCTAGATATGAGTACTACAAAGATAGGCACTGGAAGCCTTGAAGGGATAAATATTACCCAAGTGTGGCTCCCGTCCCAAGTAGAGCAAGAACGTTAAGCAATCCGAAGAGCCAGTGGATGGAGAAAAGGGAGCTAAAAGCAAAAGAATGTCTTATTAAAGTTTTCAGAATAAAGTGATAGACAGAAATGTTAGCAGGGAAATACGGAGAGAGTTAGTGAAGCATTATGAGTAAGATGTGATACATTGATGACAACGGTAGAAAAAAAAAGAAAGAAACAATATTATAGAGTCGATAGTTAAGGGAAGTGAAAGACGAGAAGTGGCCGGCCTTGAGACAACAAAAGAATATAGGCCATAAAGTCATATCCTCATTTCAAAAATAAGCTCGTGACTCCAACGCGATTACCAGAAGGTAGTTAAACCCCAGTGTAATAGAAATTAGTATGGGCTGGTGAACAAGACAAACTAAACATGAATTAAGGACTGAGTGATTTGATAATAGTCATCATCATGAGAATTTCATATTGCGTTCCGGCGATAATAGAATGGACAACAGAAGAAGATTCATGCGAAATTCAGAGAATGGTCATTCAGGAAGACGCTTCCTTAAAGCAAGCAATGTGAGCAAAGTTAAGCGCAAGGGGCTGTATGTTCCAGTTACACTAAGAGTCACCATCGCAAGTAAGGAATTTTCTTATCCTTGGTATAGAAGGATTACCGCAAGGCAAGTAAGGGTCATCGATGGTATGAAAGGACGCCGAAGATGAAGAGGTAAAACATCTATAGGTAGGTCGTCGTTGCTCCAACTCTCAGTGCTCCCCTAAAGGGGGGAATATGGTGTGATGTGGTGTTAAGTCAGAATTAAGTGATTCTAGTAATTATGGAATGGTAAATGAAGAATGCGATAAAATGAGATTGCACTTATTCAAAGCCTACAGATATGCTACAATTCCGGAACATTATGGAAACACAACGTCAAGGAAAGGAAGTAAGGGTCCCTGCCCGAGATGTTATTGATAGATAAGGAGCCAGTGCGATACGTAAGTTAAGACAAAGTAAATAACGAAAGAAAGATTACAAGAAACATTGATATGAGAATGGGCCAACGAGTAGATAGTAATTGATTCGGGAAGAGCCTAGTTATGGCTAAACAGGAGGTTAAAGACGAGTCAGCAGACCGTGCAGGATAAACATAGTAAAACCCAATATAGTGAATTTAGTCTCGCGGTAATATCATTGTAATACTTGAAAAATATTTAGATAAGAGTTGGAGTAGTTAAAGGTATCGTATGAATGTTATGGGAATAACAGAGAGTGCCACAGGAAGACAGTCAAAATATCAGTTCAGAAGAAGCCCTACAAGCATAAGGGTGTGGAGGTAAGTATCTACAGACAATTATAGGCAAGGAAGGAAATCAAACGGTCCGTCGAGTATACGATGTAATAAGCTAGTAGCTTTACATGTGTCGGAGGGTCCTCCCTAAGTACTACAACAAAAAAAACTAGCTGAGGAAATAAGGAAGAAGGCTTCAACTTAAGCTCAGTGACCTAAAGAGGAAAAGGTCATGTAAAAACAGTCTCACTACAACATCGTAAGCACTCCAAAAGAAAGTTGCACCTACCGTGGCTAATGAACGGGAAGTAAAATCAACAGTAATATTCGAGATCATATGAGTTGCACAAAAACTCCGGTATGCGTGGAAACTAAGCTAAGCTAAGTATGCACGCAATAAGGGGCAGAAAGACCAGGAAAAGTAATAGCTTACGATTAAAAACAAGAGAAGGAACGAAAGGAATTATTCAATCAAAGATCCAGAGTTAGTTACGTTATGAACACACCTAAGAGTTCGAAGTATTATCCATGCAGCATATATGTTGACAATCATACAGCTGTAGAAGATTCCAGTATATGTTAAAAGAAAGAATTGAGCCCAGGTCATGGACAAAGGATTGAATTGTTAGAAGATTGTATCATGGATATTCCATAGCTTTCATGAAGGGCTAAAGTAATAACTAATACCATGAGCCGCAGATGGGAAAATAGCTTAAGCCTACATAAAGGTTGTATACGGTAAAAATCAGAGGGCTCGATTTTATGATCATTAGGGCACCTCGTAGAGATCACCCCCGGAAGGCTCGAAGTTTAGCTCGAAGTTCGACCCTAAGGCTTTATAATGCTCAGCCCCGAGGCAGTATTGAGCAATGGTTATTACGCACTAGCGGGAAGTTCCCAAGGGCATGATTAAAGCTGACCTAGCCTATTAGGCTAGTTCATGCCCGTACAGTGGCATTAAATAGCTGTACCAACCTCATATCTTTATAATAAATGCATTTGTACTATAACGGGATTCCCCTAATCTATAAAGGGGACCCTTGTCATTTTGTAAGGGACATACAACACACATTATTCAATATAAGAACATTCTCTGCTTTCTAACTCAAACATACTCTCCATTTGATTCTATTGCTTACATTTATTGTCTTACTTATATCTATTACATTTCATTAATTATTCTTCATTTATTGCTCATAAAGATCCGCCATCAAATTTATCATAACTGTTAACCCTTCATCAACTGCCCTTACCCGGGCATCCGACTCGACCTCGAGGCTCGCGCACGCCAGCTCGAGGCCCCGATTTCCAACTATTCGGTTTGGTTACTAAGCTATCTACAAGCTCTTATTTCATTTTCTAATCTCTCACTTAGCATCCATTGCCTAACAACTAGCATAAAAATAGATCACATATTTTTAGAACCACAAAATCAAATCTAATTGTTACTACCATTTTCAAGGTAAACAGTTTGGCGCCCACCGTGGGGCTAAAAATAATAGTGATTGTTTTCTTGCTAGTTTACTACATAACACAAGTTATCTTTCATACTTTTTCTTGTCCAAGAATCTTTTATTTCAGGTTAAAATGTCTAACTCAGTAAACGCACATGAGAACAACAGTCTTGAAGACCATGGAGAGAATGGTGTAGCTGTTCCAGGTGTTGGTGTACCACCACGAAACCCTGAGAATGCACCAGAACCAATTCCCGTGGACGTGGTATCGCGCAACGCTCAACACGTCGAGATAAGCTGCCACGCCAACATAAGTATACATCAAGAAAACTAACAGGAAGCCAAAAAACCCCGTCTTAGGAGGAACAAGGGGTTAGCCTTCACGTTATCTTCGAGATGTTACACGCGCAACTGGCAATTGCTCAATTCCAAAGCCACCAAAAAACCCCTAGAACAGTAGCATCGGAAATAGTTCCCCAAGCCGAGCAGGTACCAGAAAGATCGAGCAACAATGGGTCGGCAGCCGACCCCGCCATCATATAGATGCTCGAGGATCTCACAAAGAGGATTGAGTCGGGCAAGAAGAAGATAGAAGCCAACGACAAGAAGGTAGAAACCTACAACTCTAGGGTCGATCAAATTTCGAGGGCACCCCCGATCCTGAAAGGTGTTTTCAAAGAAGTTCGTACAAAAGGCGTTCCCACAGGAAGTGGCCCCAAAACCCATTCCGAAGAAGTTTAGAATGCCCGACCTTCCGAAGTACAACGGAACCTTAGACCCCAACGAGCACGTCACTTCTTACACTTGTCCAGTGAAGGGCAACGACCTATGGGACGACGAGATCAAATCTGTCCTACTAAAGAAGTTCGGAGAGACGCTCTCAAAAGGGGAGATGATGTGGTATCACAACTTAGCCCCAAACTCGATAGATTTGTTTGCGATGCTGGCAGATTTCTTCATAAAGGCACATGCTGGTGCCATCAAGGTAGCTACAAGAAAATCCGACTCTTCAATATCAAGCAAAGAGAGAACGAGATGCTGTGGGAATTCGTATCTCGCTTTCAAATAGAACGAATGAAACTACCACCGATCTCCAATGATTGGGCATTGCAGGCCTTCACTCAAGGTTTGAATGAGCGAAGCTCGGTAGCTTCGAAGCAGCTGAAGGAGAACCTATTCTAATATCCTGTCGTAACATGGTCGGATGTCCACAACCGATACCTATCAAAGATCAGGGTCGAGGATGACCAACTAGGATCCCCCTCGGGCTCAGTACATCCTAGCAGACTTCCGGCAAAAGAGCCAAGGCCAAACAAAGAAAGATACCAACCATATACTGAAAATAGAAGAAACGCCCCAAGGCGCAACATACCCCGAAATGACCGAAGGATGGATCGAGGTTAGAATCCTCGAGGGCTCGTGAACAGAGCCAGATTCGATAGGCACACAGGGCCAACAGACGCACCCCGCTTGTCAAAATACAACTTCAACATCGACATTTTAGACATCGT
The DNA here is from genome assembly GCF_001879085.1 of Nicotiana attenuata. Taxonomy (NCBI): domain Eukaryota; kingdom Viridiplantae; phylum Streptophyta; class Magnoliopsida; order Solanales; family Solanaceae; genus Nicotiana; species Nicotiana attenuata. The sequence continues at coordinate 14,977,934 of NC_031997.1, forward strand.
ATCTGCCATCAGTAAAATCAAAGACACTAGATGGCCAAGGCCTATGCAGTCAGATCCTTCGCAAAGGAACCATAACTTAATGTGTGAATTTCACAGCACACACGGTCACAGGATCGAAGATTGCGGATAGCTCCGGGAAGAAGTAGCATGGTTACTCGGCAAAGGGCACCTCCGAGAATTCCTCAGTGACCAAGCCAAAAATTTGTTTCGGGAAAGAGAGGTGACCAAGAAAAATGAAACGGATGAGCCACAACATGTCATCCACATGATCTTTGGAGGCATCGACGCTACACAAGAACCCATGGTTAGGAGAATAAAAATATCCATCACAAGGGAGGAGCAAACCCGAGTTTACATACCCGAGGACGCCCTCACATTCAGCGATGAAGACATCGAGGCTTTATCTCAGCCTCATAAATACGCATTGGTAATTTCTTTTCTTGTAAATACATTTCAAATTAAGTGTGTGCTTATGGATCCAGGTAGCTCGGCCAACATTATCAGGTCGAGGGTAGTGGAGCAGCTCGGCCTGCTCGACCAAATGGTGCCCGCCTCTCGAGTCCTCAACGGATTCAACATGGCAAGCGAAATAACGAAAGGAGAAATCACCCTCCCGATCAACGTGGCTGGCATAACCCAAAAATGAGATATAACGCCTTGCTCGGAAGGCCATGGATACACTGCATGAGAGCAGTACCGTCCACTCTCCATCAAATGATGAAGTTTCCAACAAAGGACAGAATAAAAACCATCTACGGAGAACATCATGCAGAGAAAGAGATGTTCACGGTACACGATGTGGCACCGACGCCAATACCTCCACTGTCGAAGGAGCCAAAGGATAAGCAAACAGTAAAATATCAATAACAAGCTATACTCTCGGCTACCCCCGACTAAACAAGTAACGGATCGTACCGCATCCTCAGAACAAACGATCAAAGCATATCGAGGCTCGAAGTGCCACCAGCACTAAGGTATGATCATCTCCCTTTTCATTCACATTTTTACGCTAACCTGCATACAGGTACCCGATCGATACAGCCGAAATGCTCTCCAACCTGAAGGCCTTAGGTTCCAAAAGCATGCCTTGCACTCTTTTCCTTCGATCAGGTTTTATCCCAAGAAGGGTTTTACCGGCAAGGTTTTTAACGAGGCAACATATATATCTACCTAATGGAGACTCAACAAGTATTCAAGGCTTCTCTTCGATCAACCTCGAATACTGGGGGGGGCATCCCCCGGGAAGGTCACATCCTTAGAGAAGCCAAAATGTGCTAAATGGGGTCTCTATAGGAAAACAATGTATCGGGCCAAACGGTCGAACGAACCGTGTCTGTATAGAATAACCGAGCCCTTGACAAAAAAGACATGTATACCTGTACCAAGTAATCAATGAATATTTTCCCCTCCATCAAAAAGCTTCACATTTCAAAGAAGTTTGCTATTTTGTACAAAAATGGCCCTAGAGCCAATAATGTCCTGAACACTCGGGGACTGGCGTCAAAAAGTTCAAAGTCATATGACCTCCGGGTGGGAAACCTCGAACTCGTAAGCCCTCAATGAGGCGACATCAAATTTACAAAAAATGACTCCAGATCCCAAACACTCAGGGACTGGCGTCAAAAACTCGAAGATGTATGACCTCCGGGTCCAGAGCTTCAAACTCATAAGACCTTTATAAGGCAACACCAAAAATTGTAAGACCTCAAGCAAGGCATGAACCATACTTATACCAAGTAACCAAAACTGTAAGACCTCAAGCAAGGTGTGAACCATACTTGTACCAAGTAACCAAAATTGTAAGACCTCAAGCAAGGCATGAACCATACTTGTACCAAGTAACCAAAATTGTAAGACCTCAAGTAAGGCATGTAAAAATTATAAGACCTTACAAAAAGGCATTACCCCGACCACAAAGTTAAGGCTATATATTCGAACTTGTAATACCCCTAAAAAGGCATACCCTCGATATAGACGGCAAAACTACTTTATTCGGGAATTAAAAAGGCTACGACCAAATACAAATGACCACGGTCATAAGGATCCGGCCAAACTAACGCGACTGACGCCCGACCATTGCTACAAAATCACAGGCCTTCAATTACTTCGAAAATACTTCAAAAAGAACCGGTTAAACAGGGTACCCTCGACATAGGCAAAAGAGCTTCGACCATGTCAGCTCCAAACTATAGGCTTCAAAACACTCAGCCACCAAGCAAAACCTCCTGAGGTGCTCGTTCATCGCCACATAACGACTCACAATTGAGGTTTTTATCGAACAGTCAAAGAGTCAGGCAAACAAAATTTCAAAAAGTCAGGGAAAAATAAAGCCTATATTAGAGGTTATGCCGACCCTAATGCGTAAGAGCCCTTGTCGCCAGCCTATATTAGAGGTCGTACCAACCCTAATGCGTAAGAGCCATTATCGCCAGCCCATATAAAGGGCCGTACCGACCAAATGCGTAAGAGCCACTGCCGTCAGCCCATATTAGAGGTCGTACACCTAATGCGTAAGAGCCTAAGGGCCAGCCTTAAATTCAAAAACTGAAGGGTCAATGAGCTCGAGTCGAAAACCGACTCGGAGACTGAATCCGAAAAAGTTAACTGAATATTCCTAAGAGCAAAAGCATAAGAGCTTAAATGCCGGCTTATACTAAAAGGTTACACTGACCCAGTGCGTAAGAGCCTAAGGGCCAGCCTAAAATCCAAAAACTCGAAGATCAAACACGGTAAAAAATGCCTAAAGGAGAACGCGTAAGAGCCTACGGGCCAGCCCGATGAGTCTCGGGACCATATTGAAAGCCTATGGTTTTTTTTTACCACAAGGCCCAATTTGTCCGATTAATAGTTGGCAGAGCGTCAAAATTCAAAACAAAGAAAGACACGCACATGCGAAGAAGAACGGAACCAAAAGGTTTCCTTTTATGATTACATAAGGCTTCACTTACAAAGTCTTCTAGGAACACCATACACAAGATTGAAAAGAAAAAAAGCCTAAGCCTACATTGCCTTCGGGGACTGTAGCCCGCCGGCCTCTTCCCCGTTGTCTTCGGCATCAGATAGAAGGAATTGGCATCATATTCGACCGCCTTTGCCTGTGTTATCTCTTCCGAGAGATCAAAGACCCTAGGATGGATCTCCTCGAGGGTTTCCCTTCGAGATTTGCATCGAGCATACTCCTTGATTCTGCTCTCATGGTCGAGATCCCCTCTCATCTCGGCTCGAGCATCAACAGCGTCCTTTAAATAGACGGCCACTTTCTTATCAGCCTTGGTTCAGACCGCTTCGGCTTCAACCCGAGCATCTACGATTTTGGCCTTCATCTTCAGAAGCTCAGATTCGAGCCTTGTAATCATGTCCGTTCGGACCAAGCTGTTTTCACGAGCTATACGAAGTAGTACTTCGAGGACGGAAGCTTTGGCCAAAACATCCTTCTCCGCCGCAGCCTGGGCATCCACCCGAGCCTTTAGCTCATCGCACACACACACTTGGCTTGGCCAACTTCATTCCAAAGGCTTTCCAGGTCCTCTATCATTTTCTGTAACTGAAGTAAACAAAACTTCAGCCTCATGGGATAGAAGGAGAAATATGCACTCCCTTAGAGCAAAATTACCTGCTCCTCGAGGTAGGTTTTGTAGTTCAGACTTCGACTCGCCTCATACCGCAAGTGTGACAACTCGTCTTCCCTTTCATCGTAAAGAAGCCTGAGGGATTTCTCCCTATTCATGGATTTTCGCAGCCTGGCCTCACGACGAAGCAGCTCAGACTTGAGCTTGTTAAAAGCCTATGAAGGAGAAACTCAATGAGATATTAGAAATTGCAAAAACCAAAAAACCAATACGATCGGCCAAAACTCACCACATAGTAGAGCTGCTGAGCTTCCTCAAAAGTCGAGCGCACATCTACTAGTCTGGCTCCATCAGCCCCGGTAAAATCGCTCCCGGTTGGGATACGGTTGCTCGACATATGCGGCCCCTGGCCTCGAACATCCCTCGAAGTACCTTCGATGGGAGAAGAAGTCGGCGGTAGAGAACCTTCATTCCTCGAGGAACCTTCGACAGGAAAAGAAGATGACAGTGGAGGAGGGACCATTTTTCAAAAGCCAGAGACCTCGGGCACTGCAGGCTCAGCTTATACATCCTCCCTGAGCCTCCATCCTGGACTCATCTTGCTGCTTGGGCCCTTTTCATTTATTAATATTATTATTGTTCAGCCCCAAAGTTGACGATTTTTCTTTCACTCCTAGAAGGCACGATCTGACCTCAGAGAACTCCCCAATGCCTACGATGACGGAATCAATACGCATAAAAAGAAAGTGCCTTTCAAAAAAGGAGCAAAATCACATAGCACGTACCATGGTGTTTTTCCTCCCATCTACCCTTAGACAAGACTCTCCACTTACGTTTGTCGTGAGTCGAGTGGGTCGCCAACTTCCAAGCCCAATCCGTCAGGTCAGGGACCTCATATGGCATCTATGGAATTGCTGTAGAAAGGAAAGAAAAATGCATTTACGGAGCCTGCCGCTGCCATAAGCAAAACAAAGAAGACATAAGTGTACCACTTACGTGCAATCCATTCCTCGAGAAATGACAGAAACTCCACAGGGATAACGTCAACAGTCTGTACTCGAATAAACCGGCTCATCCATCCTCGGTCACCATCTTCTTCGTCATCAACAACGAAGGCCCTGGTGGATCGGCATCGCAGGGTTAGCAGGCCTCGATGGTGAAAAGGCTGGTACAGCCTGATAAGATGACTAAGGGTAAACTCGAGCCCTGCTTCCTCCGCAAAGAATCTCATCATCAGTACTATCCGCCAAAATGACGCATGAACCTGTGCCAAGGTAGCCCGATACTTTTGACAGAAGTCGAGCACAACCCTATCAAGGGGGCCCAGCGTAAAGGGGTGTGTGTATACGTTTAGAAACCCCTCAGCACGATCCATGATGCTCTCTTCCGGGGAAGGTACCTGCAATACTACCTTCTCCCCCCATCCACAATCTTTCCTCACTGACTCAAGGTGCCTCTCTCCTATTAAAGAAGTAAACTTGGACGCATACTCCCAATGGCCTTGAACATTGGGGGGTTTTCCTGACAAAAAGTTCCCCCTCGAAATAAAATGTCCCGAGGATGGCTCACCTAACACCGGCGACGCACCACCAACCAGGCAGGGAGCAGAGGCGGAACTTCCTTCTCCTTGCCGAACGGATCCTGGTGTAGCAGCCATAACTTTGGTAAAATTAGAGAATTGGAGCGGGAATTTGAACGAGGGCTTCAAAATTAAAATAGTGAAGGACCTAACATAGGAAAAAAGAACTCTATGAAGGAGGATAGCTACTCAGGATAGCGGAATCCTGAAAGGAGAGAAGACAAACCTATATATAGAGCAAGTGGTGACTGTCCGCCTGCCTCAAAGGTCGATTAAAAATACTAACTAAGCCATTATCGCTTTGGGAAGATGTACCGGTGGGATCGCCTCAGTCGTTTCATAACCATGTCATACGATTAACGCTATCGTACGATGTTTTGGGGATCAAAGACCACGGCATCAACCAAGCCTTGAGATGGTACCCAATCTCGAGGATTTTCGCTTCCATGACTGAAGGCTCTAAAGAGCCATTAATATCATTACAAGTCTCGAGATGGTACCCGATCTCAAGGATCTCTGTCAAAAATAAGATAGGCTCTAAAGAGCCATTAACATCATTACAAGCCTCGAGATGGTACCCGATCTCGAGGATCTCTATCAAAAAGAAGATAGGCTCTAAGGAGCCATTAACATCATTACAAGCCTCGAAATGGTGCCCAATCTCGAGGATTCCTGTCAAAATGAAAGATAAGCTCTGAGGAGATACTCATATAAGCCTGACCTCGAGGTGGTACCCTACCTCGAGGATTTCTGCTATTTGCAAATGCGGGTCATTCACCCGATTCTCTGGCCCTCGAACTTCCTAAGCCCGAGCCAATTTTCACTCAAAAACTACTAATAAAGCCTAATGGCTATTCTTCGCCTTCAGATCAAATTAAATGTCCTCTCAGTTACTTTAATCCAGGGGCTATCCGAGTCCAGGCGTACCCTCATCCGGGGCCTATCTATAACTCCTTAAGGCTATCTTCACTCTAAGCTCGACACGAGTTTTCAGGTTGCCCGAGCCTGAGCGAAGTCTCACTCAGGGATTGTCCGCGAAAGCCTAAGGGTTATTTTTATTCTTAGAGGCTCAAGCAAACTATCCCTCGAGGATTATCGACGGGGTCTAAAAGGCTTAAGTTTTGTTCTAAAATCGAGACCTCACTCCCACTCAAATCAAAATCGTCGGTTCCGACGACCTAATTCTGTATCAAGTCCACCCGGGTTTGGTCCGAAGAACATCAAGGGATCTAGGGAAAATCATATTTACTAATCAAAAATCAAGGAAATTCCCACACCCAGGTCCGGTATTTGGACCGATCGGCAAAATCGCATGTTCCGATTCTTCGCAAACACAAATAAAAGGAAACCTACATAAATCAAAGACATATTCAAGAAGCACTTTGCATTAATAAATGATGATTACAAAAGCCCACGAAGGGTCTTTACACATGGTTACAAAAGCCCACGAAGGGTCCTTACAAAAAAAAACAACGGCTAAAAGTCTAAGCTACTCTCGGGGATACATCTTTAGGAGCCGTTTCTGCGAGAACCATTCCTTAGGGGACCCATCTCGACCTTCCCAACAATGTCTTCGATAACCCCCTCCAAAGCAAAAAAAGATGAAGAAGCAAAAAATGATGAAGCAGAAAAAGATGAAGAAGCTGAAAAAGATGAAGAAGTGGCTGGGTGAAAATTTTGGCGAGTATGGGTCTCGCCAGCACTACTATTGTGAATCCACTTCTTGAGACGTTTCACCGTTGCGGGATGCAACAGTTTGTAGATAGCGCCACCTCACTCCACAGAAATCAAAAGGAGTGAAGCTCCGCACCGAGTAGTTAAGAGAGATGAGCAGAAGTTCGTAGTCCGCATGTCCCTTAATGCGAATATAATTTGAGATTCCTCTCTCATTATTTTGGGACAACAACAAACCAGTGCGATCCCAGACAGTAGGGGAAGGCTCTGGGAAAGATCCATGGCATAACTGATGGAAACACCGCCATGTGACCCTATGGTCACAGGCTTTAAACATGGGAAATAGATTTGGATGAGGACGAAGAGAAGAGAGCAATGAAAGGCTATTGGAGAACGATGGAATGAAGTTGTGGTTCAAGAAGACTCCCATATATAGAAAGGTGGTAGCGTAACCGAAAGTGCAATTAATGCCTTTTTGGGAAACGTATTGACAGGCGCAATAAATGCCTTATGAAAGACGGATCGGTGGCGGTATCATTGCCTTGAGAAAATAAACCGGCGCTACATTGAATGTTTCTAGGAAAGACGTATCGATGGGACGCCTCAGTTATTGCAAAATCTAATGTCGTAAGCATGACGTCATCGCAAGAGGCTCGAGGAGATCGGTGTCAAAGTTGTTTCTTATCATTTTAATCTAAGAAATGCGGGGACCATCTGTATATGGTAAATATCAGAGGGCTCAATTTTATGATCATTAGGGCACCTCGTAGAGATCACCCCAGAAGGCTCGGAGTTTAGCTTGGAGTTTGGCCCTAAGGGTTTATAATGCTCGGCCCCGAGGCAGTATAAAGCAATGGATATGACGCACTAGCGGGAAGTTCCCAAGGGCATGATTAAAGCTGACCTAGCCTATTAGGCTAGTTCATGCCCGTACAGTGGTATTAAATAGCCGTACCAACCTCATATCTTTGCAATAAATGCATTTGTACTATAATGGGATTCCCCTCATCTATAAAGGGGACCCTTGTCATTTTTTAAGGGATATACAACACACATTATTCAATACAAGAACATTCTCTGCTTTCTAACTCAAACATACTCTCCATTTGATTCTATTGCTTACATTTATTGTCTTACGTATATCTAATACATTTCATTAATTATTCTTCATTTATTTCTCATTATTGGTCATAAAGAGCCGCCATCAAATTTATCATAACTGTTAACCCTTCATCAACTGCCCTTAGCCGGGCATCCGACTCGACCTCGAGGCCCGCGCAGGCCAGCTCGAGGCCCCGATTTCCAACTATTTGGTTTGGTTACTAAGCTATCTACAAGCTCTTATTTCATTTTCTAATCTATCACTTAACATCCATTGCCTAACAACTAGCATAAAAATAGATCACATATTTTTAGAACCACAAAATCAAATATAATTGTTATTACCATTTTCAAGGTAAACAAAGGTTGATCAGAAGGAGGAGGACACTAAAGAGTTACTTCAACGATGTACATTAGAAATATGATTATTAGACCCGGAAAATTATAGACCTCGTGATTGAGAACATTGTAGGATTACTCTCAGATATCAGGGGTACAAGAGAAATAGTACAGTAGCCATATTATATAATGGCTACGATAAAGCCAGTTAGAAAAGTACCAGCCTCATAAAAAGTCAGTTCGAAGTTCCCACCGGATTGTGTATGCACCAGAGGTGTAAGTATTATAATAGAGCTTCAAGTTATGGATGTGAACTATACCTATGTGGAAGGGAGGTCATGAAAGAAATATAAGATACGATGCAAGATTTTAAGGTTGTAAGGTAAAGGTAAACAACGTACAAAATACTCAAATGCAGAAGGTTGTGAATAGCCCACACTTCGAATAAAAGGCTAGAAGCACGGGGATTCAGTATCCAGGAATAATAGCGGCATCTTCAGTAGCATATCTTCCAGCCTTTGGTCTTGGTATCAAGAAGCCTGATTATGGGAGTAAAGAAGAGTTAGAGACGATGTGATGTCTCACTTGATGTTACAGAATGACATAAGGAAATCTATGATGCAAGCAAGTTGAAAGGTTGCGAGTAATATAAATAGATATGTGTAGGTCGCAAGCTATTGTATGGTGAAGCAACAAGGTTCTAATAGACAAGAGTAAGGATAAGAAGGGCGAGTGAGAAGGTAATAAAAATGGATAAGTCCTCAAGATTGAACCCATGAAAACAAGAAGAGCAGATGGTTTCTCTAAGTTATACAAAGCTCACTATAGCCTGAGTGAACTCAAAGGAGTCTAAGACTAATAGCATTTAGAAGATATGGAATATTGCCCTGATAGTAGAATGAGGGTGTAATTGTGATAGATAAAGGATGACGTTTGGGCCTTCGATTGAGTGATGATTTGAAGGGATTTCATAAACTGTACATGATTAAAAATACCCACGCACGGTAAACCACATTTGGATACTATGAAATTCGGTCTAATCACTTCACATGTTCCCCAATGAGACGTACGCCCTCGTGGCAAGGTATTACGTAAGAAGTTTAAGTAATCAGTGATAGATTGTAGATCGATATTGAGGTGAATCAACAATGGATGGATAAAAGTAACAAGGTATGAAATGAGGTTAGGTCGTCATTATTAAGGTGAACTGTAATGAGGAAGCATTAAAGGACTTAGACTTATGCATATAGGATAAGTAATGAGAGTAAGCTGGAACTTGGTAGCAGACCTCAGCAACGATAAATTGAAGCAAGAGTTACGGTATAATAGGACCTATCTTGATGAAGTAAAGTCATATGGGTAGATAAACGGATCTATGAAATAAGGTATAGCAATATTCATAAGTTCAACAAAGTACCGAGCAAAGAACATCAGTATACCTATAGATGCCAGAGGGACATCTTGTCAAGCTATGTATGTGTTCACAAAGTAAGGCCTAGATATTGGCTAAAAGTTGGAGGAAAAAAAGAGAGAAGAGTCGCATAGGTGCACTTACAAGGTCAGAATCGTGCAGGATGCATGAAAGAATGTAGCCACAGTTACGAGATTGGAAGGATTCCGACCACAAGTCGTGGCGTGAGAAAGAGGCCTAAAGGGGGGAATGCCCTGGCCTTTGGATTTATTCACAGAACAATTGCCTAAATGGCAAGGAGAGTATTAAGGTATTCACAAGAGCTATATGTTATGAAATGATAAGTGCATCAGTCAACATTCAAGGACAAATATTCCAAAGGGGGGAATGATGTTACACCTCATATTTTCATACATGAAAGTGCACCATAAATAAATATATGAAAGCTCGGAAATGAGGTATTACATCCCGCATTTTTGTACGTTAAAGTTTCGTCGTAAGTTAATCGACGTAAGCTCGGGAATAAGATTATTTTGGGATTATAAGTATTATGTTATTTCAAACAAGGAATAAGTAAATTCGTGAAGGTGAGAGGGTAAGCAAATCGAAAAAAATTGAGTTTCGTCGAAGTTTTGCATTTTGGGATAAAATACGGCCCGAGCTAAAATACCCAGTATTTATGGACTAGTACCATACAAGGTACCACATGACCATGATAGTAAGGTGTATAAGGTGTGTTAAAAGTGAGTAGTATTTTAAGTAATTTGAGATAATTCTTCATTATGTGGATAATCGGGTAAGTATTGATTTTAGTGGGAGATTAACAATTAATTAAGGAATTAGTGATTAAATAAATCAAGATCTTGGATAAGGTTAATAAACCAAAACGTAGCAGCCCAAGACTACTCTTAGTCATTAAAATAGGTGGCATGTAGGGGCCTTAAGGCCAAAAATTAGTCATCCTTAAAGTGGGCCCCACTCTATTTGATAAAGACACCAAGTCATTAAGAGAAATGATATGTTTAAAATGCAATGGGTTAAAAAAAAGCTCTTATGAAGTACGATGCTCTTAAGAGCCAACATACGGATGTTCCCATGTCACTAAGAAAGTGAGGTGCTTATGTTTGCTAAGCTATCGGATGAAAGCCACAAAATTCATACGAGACTACGTAATATAATAGCAACATGATTTTGCGATTCTAAAGGAGTACGGTTCAATCTTTCGCAAGAATTCCATATGAATTTTTCCCTACTCCGATCTCGCTGTTACGTGATTTGTTGCAATTGACATATATTAGAGGGATTGTCAAGAGAATCGGCTCAGGTATGTTAAGGCTATCCCTTCTGTCTTTTGGCATGATCTATACGACACAAACGAAACAAGCAAATGCACAATTTCCATAAATGACTCTATTCATAGAAATACTAGAGATGCTTATGTTCTTGATTCCCCATGTGTCATATTATTCTATCATCTGTTCATGGGTCTCAAAAAATACGTAAGTTGATAAAGTTTATTTCATATATATATATATATATATATATATATATATATATATATATATATATATATATATATATGGGAAAAGGTTACAGTGTTATATACGCACCACCACCTGATCAGCTAGTTTACGTTGATGATTTGCCCATAGTGGCTGAGATGATATGATGGGATGCCCTTAGAGGCTTGATGATGTTATAAATGCATATACCCATGCATGGTATGACATATATACATATATGCATGGCATTATAATATTAAATTATTCACAGAGCTATTCAGATATACATGTTGAGTCTTTTACTCCATATTTTTCTCATGTCTATTGTTTACTGATTCTCACTCCTTACATACTCGGTACATTATTTGTACTGGCATACCTTTTGCCTTGGGACGCTGCGTTTTATACCCGAAGGTCCCGATAGACTGGTTAAGAGACCTCCAAGTAGGCTATCAGCTCAGCGGAAGATGTTGGTGCGCTCCATTTGCTCTGGAGTTGCTTATTTGGTTAGTGTAATTTTGACATGTATTAATTGGTATGTCGGGGCCCTGTGCCGGCCTTATGACGTTTATGTACTCTTAGAGGCATGTAGACATATGTCATGTATATGAAAGATTGTATGGCCTTGTAGGCCTATACAGTGTACGAGTGATTATTTTGGCCTTATAGGCCCATACGTGATATGTATAAGTTTGAATTAAATGTTGGTCGTCCAATGTCGAGTATTTCCCCATGTTTTATTGTACTTATCTCACGACAGACTCTCTGGCTCACTTACCTATGATAGTATGATACAAAAGATATGTTACGTAGGGTGTCAGTTGAGTAAGGTACCCGGTGCCCATTGCAGCCCATCGGTTTTGATCTTGACATTATTAATATGGAATTTTTGGTAGGACTACCGCGCACTCCACACAAATTTGACTCAATTTGGGTGATTTTGGATCGACTCATGAAATCAGCACACTTCTTGCCAGTTAAATCTACCGACACAACGGAAGAGTATGCTCATTTGTATACCAAGGGAATAGTCAGGTTGCATGGCACTCCAGTTTCTATCATTTGTGATCAAGGGCACAATTCACAGCTAACTTTTGGAAGAAATTTCGGCAAGTTTTGGGTACTCGGGTAAATCTTAGTACAGCCTTTCATACAGAGACCGACGGGCAGGCAGAGCAGACTATTCAGACGCTTGAGGGTATGTTGTGTGCTTGTGTTCTTGACTTCAAGGGTAGCTGGGATGATCATTTTCCACTCACAGAATTTGCCTACAACAACAGTTATCATGTTAGTATTTAGATGGCACTATTCGAGGCGTTATGTGGTAAGAGATAGATCTCCCATTGGGTGGTTCGAGATTGGGAAAGATGAATTGATACGACCAGACCTCGTGCATCAGGCTATAGAGAAGGTCAAGGTCATTAAGGAGCAGTTGAAAACTGCTCAGAGTCATCATAAGTCCTATTCGGATGTTTGACGTAGGGATTTGGAGTTCAAAGAAGAGGATTGGGTATTCTTTAAGGTCTCCCCATGAAGGATATAATGCGGTTTGCAAAGAAAGGGAATTGAGTCCGAGGTATGTCGGACCGTACTAAATCATTCAGAGGATTGGCCGGGTGTCGTAGAAGCTTGAACTACCTCTGGAGATGTCTTTAGTGCACCTGGTATTTCACATATCCATGTTGAAGAAGGTAGTTAGAGATCCGTCACTTGTTGTCCCAATTGATTCTGTTGAGGTTAACAAGGAACAAACTTACGAAGAGATTCCAGTTGCCATTCTTGATAGGCAAGTCCGTAAACTGAGGAATAAAGAAATTGCCTCCGTGAAAGTGCTATGGCGGAACCAGTGAATCGCGCAACGGACTCAACCTTAGGAAGAGTGGGCGCTAATACTTTTACCCAATAGTGGTATCGGGATCAATTTCCACAGGGAGCTAGAAAGGGAGTTGGATATTTGCTTAGCCTAGAAATGCGTGTTTGCTTCTAATTGATCTTCTATCATTTTTGGGTTTTTGTGCTTATCAACTACAATTTTACAACTACTAATTATAACTAAATTATGCTAAGATATTAATTCTAGGTTGTATGCAAGTTAGAGAAAGGCACTAGGGTCGTGGCATTTACCTAGGTGGTCAACTAACGGGTAGAGATTCCTAATACAAGAATGATGATTATGGGGCTTATGCTATAACCGTTGCACGATTGCACTCACTCTCACACCTCTCGGTAGAAAGAGTGATTTTTCCCAATTGACTCTCTCGAGACCAATTGGGTAGGCCAACAAGCCCAAGCAACTTAGGGTTCAAGTTGGGTAATTACTCTCTCGAGGTTTAACCCGTTAATTGGGACTACCATTCTCATGGGTCCATCCCAATTCCTTGTTGGGTTAATTTTGGAGTCATAGACACTCTTTCTCAAGAAGAGTCAAGACCCACTAAGCTAGACTTAGTGTTTGCAACCACCAAATCCTAGTTAAATCATAAAATTAACCCAAATAGCAAACACCCAACGTCATTCAAGCATTAAACATTCACACCCATTAAGTGCCCACACTAGGGTTGAGCCACAACCCTAGCTAATGGGTTTAGCTAGACATAATAGCAACATAAATTGAAGAAGTAGTAGATAAAATCAACATATTAATTAACTAGAATGTTAATCTACAAGAATCCACGATAAAACAAGATGAAAATGCCCAAAATAGGCTAAAACTTGAGTCTCATGAGTGCTGCTGCTATCTGATATCTACATTTAACCTAGAAATAATAAAATACTCTATTTATACTAGGCTAAAAAAACTGGACAAAAATACCCCTGCGGGGCTGGCGCGGACCGCGCAGAAATGCAGCGCGGCCGCGTAGGGGTCTTGGCCTTCGATCACTCACTTCTGTAGCTAGGGACGCGGACCGCACAAAGAGGTAGCGCGGCCGCGCAGGCTAATGGGCGCAGACCGCACAACAATGAAGCGCGACAGCATGGACACTAGCGCTGACCGCGTAGAAAGGAGCGCTGACCGCGCATGGAAACCCTTGAAATGGATGCTCTCTGAATCTCCTAGCGCGGCCGCGCAGCAAATCAGTGCGGTCCGCGCTAGGTCCTCTTGTCCCCACTTCAATGATTTTTGACACTTGAGCAGGTTTCACTCCATTTCGAGCCGATTTTTGACTTTTGTCATCTTGTCGCTCAAACCTGCAATCAAGCGCACTTTGTAAGCATTCTGGGTCTATTTTATGACAATTCATACATAAAGCATAAGCAAGTATGAGCATAAAACGTGTTAAAATCACAGTTATCAACCAGCAGGTTGAAAAGGCCGCCTGGGAGGCCGAGGAAGAAATGAAGAAGAAATACCCTCATTTGTTTGAATAGCCATTTATTTATAATGTTGTGTTCTATGAAGATGCTAAGAGTTACCTTCTATGAATTATATTTCACTTGTACAGTTATTCTAAGGGTATTCCTTTTTGGTAATATACTATTCATGAGGCCAATGTTGGGATTGTTTTTATGATTGATTGTGTCGCTATTTCGTGTATATGTACTCTGGGAGCTTGTGATGTGCGAGCGAAGAGTTGTGCTACGTTAGATATTTGGGGCGGACTCTACTCCTCATTCGAGGACGAATGATCCTAAGCAGGAGAGAATGTACGTCCCCATAAACTTTTACCAAGAACACGAGGTTTGTGCTGCCGAGGTAGGCCAATGTGTAAGGTCCTGTGAATTTCTATTGCTAATTCGAGCAATTTCGAGCTTAGGAATACAATTTAATGTAGATCCGAACTACATGAGAAATTACTAGAGTGGATAAAGTTATTTGGATACTTGGGGATAATTATTTATTAATCTTGAGTGTTGTAATGATAAGGACCACTTGGATTCTAATTTCAAAGCAATAAAAACAAAAGAAAATATAGTGAGCTATCTCCCCATAGCACAGCTATAGCACAGAAGGGAAGCTGAGAATTTTAGCAAAGCAGTGAGCTAAAGCCTTAAAGCACAGGGATAGCACCAACTGAAAAATAATGTACCTGATTTTAGCAAACCAGTGAGCTAAAGCCCTATAGCACAGGGATAGCACCAGTTGAAAAATAATGTACTTAGGCCTATAAATACCTGAGCGGAGAGAGAAAAAAGTAAAAGAATTTCAAGACTACGACTTTTCTCTCCATCACTCATCCGGCCAAGGCTTCCAATACACACTAAATATGAGTTTATAAGTGTGTTTTTATGATGATTTCACTTCTCAATCACTAGTTACAACAAGGTTTTGATTGGATTCCATAGGATTTCTTCAAAATCTCAAGAACACCCCAAAAGTTAACTTTCAAGATTTGGTATGCAAGAGGTAATCTTCCACCCTTAAACCTACATGCATGGATTGTTAGTGAATATATAAGCAAGAAATAAGTACTATCACTTATGAGATGGTGATTGGAAGCCACAAATACTTAAACTAGATTATTGGGTGTTGTAGAGATTTTGTAATGAGTTAATTAGTGAAATTTTTTGGATGTGAGCTCATTGGTGTTTATAATGGTGCTAAATAAGGCAAGTAGTAGTCAGAGGATGTCGTATTATATCTTGTTGGTGGGAAGGAAGGATTGTTGGTTGAAGGAACCCCATTACTAGAGGTAGTAGAATGCTATGCTTTTTATGTGTTTGATAAAATGCCAACATGATCAAAACCTAGAAAATTTTACTAACATTGGTCCAATTGAATTATGTTGACGTAGGTTGAAGCTATAAGAGTAGTGGGGGTGGGGGGTTTAATAACACTAAAGGACTGAATCCAGGTATGTATAGCTAAACCCCCTTCTTCTTAGAATCGAACCCCTGGTGTGCGTATAATTGGTGTAAGTCCCTAAGTTGTTCATACTAGAATTGACTGCCCTAATGTGTTGTGTTGAAAGATTCATGTTCCATAGTTGCTCTAAATGTTTATTATGTCATCATATCATTTGAGGATGTGTTTAAAAATATGAAATATGTGTTGAGAAAGGTTAAGGCTTCATGTATTGTTATGCCAATTTGTATGAAAGGCCTCTATATGCTTATGATTTTCCAAGTCTTCCCCTTATGTGTACAAATGCCTTACATGATAGGACTTATTGTTGTTGGTGATAGTGTTATTGAATGTAAAGGGAAACTTGAATTGTAAAATATGGCCAAGGGCCAAGAACGACTTAATAAATGAGGCCACTCGTGCCAATGTATTGAAAGATGGGAAAGAAATGTGAAGTGAGATGATCGATTGAAAGGATGATGTCTCAAATGAGATGGCCTAGCCGATCGGGCCCTGATCGAACGCCATGCCGCACACATGGTGGTAATTGTGCTGGAATTGATGATTGAAATTGTGGATATGGTTGATGTCTCAAATGAGATAACCTAGCCGATCGGGTCGAGATCGAACTCCATATAAGAATACGGTGGTATTATAGATTGTGGTACATGGCACTAAAGATTATCAATCTAATAAAATGGAAATTGACTTGAGAACTTATGTATCCTTATTTGATTGTTCCCCTTTGTTTCATTATTCATTTTATTTAGATGGTGTTTTAGCTTTACATACTAGTACAATTCGACAACATTAACGTCCCTTTTGCCAGGGGCGCTACATCTTTAAATAGATGTAGATGGTTCCATAGCAGACGGTGTTAGTGCAGCTAGTGGTACATCATCATCATCTTCCCAGTAGACTTGGTGAGCCTCATTTCATCCAGGGGTCATGTAGTGCATCTTTTGTTTATATGTTTACCACGTTTTGAGGTATAGCCGGGGCCTTGTTGTCGGCATTATCATAGCTGTCTTTTCTATCTTTATGTAATGACCCGACCAGTTGTTTTGAGAATTAACGCCCATATCCCCTATTAACTCTTTCCCCGCGCCTTTTTCTGCTATTGAGATTTTTCGGGATGGTTCATCTTGAGTTTCGGAGTGTTTTGGGGCACTTAGTCCCTAAATGAGAGTTTAAGTCTTAGAATTTGGACCATAGTAGGAATAGTGTAAAGATGGATCTGGAATGGAATTTCGTCAATTCCGTTAGCTCCGTTGGGTGATTTCGGGCTTAGGGGCGTGTCTAGATTGTGTTTTGGAGGTTCGTAGCTTATTTAGGCTTGAAATGCCGAAAGTTGAATTTTTTGAATTTCGGGCCGATAGTGAAATTTTGATATCGGGGTCGGAATCCAATTCCGGAAGTTGGAATAGTCTGTAGTGGTGAATATGACTTGTGTGCAAAATTTAGGGTCAATCGGACATAGTTTGGTTGGTTTCGTCATCGATTGTAGAATTTTGGAACTTCAAGTTCATTAATTATGGATTGAAGGGTGATTCATGGTTCTAGCATTGTTTGATGTGATTGGAGGGCTCGACAAAGTTCGTATGATGTTTTAGGATTGGTTGGTTTAGTTGAGGTCCCGGGGGCCTCGGGTGAGTTTCGAATGCTTAACGGATTTGGTTTGGGACTTAGGCATTTTCTGAAGTTGTTGCACCTGTTGTTTTTGCACCTGCAGATTTTGGATCGCAGGTGCGTGCCGCAGAAGCGGCTGGGTAGCCGTAGAAGCGGAAATGGATCTAGGCAGCAAGGATCGCAGGTGCGGCTGGGGGACCGCAGATGCGGCCCCGACCCGGATAAGTGACTTTTGCACCTGCGACGCTTTTTACGCAGGTGCGGGAGCACAGATGCGGCCCCATGAGCGCAGATGTGGGAATCGCTGGGCAGAAAAGAAGATTTCGAGGGTTTGAAATTTCATAACACAAAATTTAATTTGGAGCTCGGTGGGAGGCAATTTCTTGAGGGATTTTGAAGGAGGACTATTGGGTAACGAATTCTATATCTAATTTGATCCTTATACATTAATTTATTGTTGTTTTCCTCATCTAATTAATGAATTTGAGGATGGAAGTTTGGAAATTGTGACGACCCGGCCGGTCGTCTTAAGAATTTACGCCCCGATCCCCATTAACTACTTCCCCTAAGTTCATTTCTGCTATTTTGGTTTGCCGGGACGTTCGGTGTTGAGTTTCGGAGAGCTTTGGGACACTTAGTCCCTAAATGAGAGCTTAAGTGTTGAAAAGTAGTTCGTAGTTGGAACAGTGTGAAGACGACCTCGGAATGGAAATTCGATGGTTCTGTTAGCTCTGTTAGGTGATTTCGGGGTTGGGAGCGTGTTCAGAATGTATTTTGGAAGTCCGTAGCTCATTTAGGCTTGAAATGCCGAAGTTTGAATTTTATAAGTTTCCGGTCCGATAGTGAGTTTTTGATCCGAGGGTCGGATTGGAATTCCGGAAGTTACAGAAGTTCCGTCATATCATTTGGGATGTGTGTGCAAAATTTCAGGTCATTCGGACGAGGTTCGTGTAGGTTTTTGATCGAAAGCGTGTTTTGTTGGAATTTGAAGTTCTTAGGCTTAAATCTTTGATTAATTCGGGTTTCCAGCGTTGTTTTAGGTGTTTTTAAGATTGGTACAAGTTTGAATAAGGTATTAGGTGGTATTGATGCTTTTGGTTGAGGTCCCGGGGGCCCTCGGGATGATTTCGGGTGGTTAACGGAAGAATTTTGGAAGCTGAGAGGTAGAAGTTCTACTGCTTCTGGTATCTTTTCGCTTCTGCGGCTTGGGAACCGCAGAAGCGGAGCCGCAGAAGCGACCTTGGTCATCGCAGAAGCGAAATTTGGACTCCTCAGCTTTTCTGCAGGTGCGGAAGGTTTGACCGCAGATGCGGTTCGCACCACGAGATTTATACCGCAGAAGCGGAACCTGGCCCATTAAGTGAAAATCGCAGAAGCGGCTTGGTTTCCGCAGAAGCGGTCCCTTGTCCATAGAAGCGGAAATACCTGTTCAGAAAAGGGAATTTCGAGGGTTGAGTTTCAAAAGTTGGAAAAATCAATTGAGAGCTCGGGAGAGGGCGATTTTGAGTGGGTTTTGAAGTGAAGATCATTGGGTAACATTTTCTTAATCCCTTCTAGTTATATTTCATCATTTTGTAGTTAAATCCGTCATTAAAATTCGAATTTGGGATTAAAATTTGAAGAATTTGGTTAAAACTTCTTAGGCCAAACTATTGGGTTTTGAGTGAGCATTTGACCTCCGATTTGGGAGATTTTTATATGGTTAGACTCGTGAGAGTACGAGGGTTCTGAAAATGTGAAAATTATTCGATTCCGAGGCGTTGGCCTGAAGGGCATTTTGGTCATTTAACCTAATTTCACGTCGTAGCTTTGAATTTAATAGCAAAACTAGGTGTTTGTGATGTTATTTACAATGTGTAATTGAATTGAATAGATTTGGGCCATTTGGAGTCGGATACTCGTGGCAAGAGCGTGGTTTCTAGTTGATATTGAGCCGGTTCGAGGTAAGTGGCTTGTCTAACCTTGTGTGGGGGACCTTTCCCCTTAGGACATGATTTTTTGAATGTTTGAATGCCTCGTACGTGAGGTGACGAGCGCGTACTTGAGCTAATTGTTGTAAAACCGTTTCTACTTGAAGTATTTAAATTGAGATTTCCTGTTTACTTGTTCATTTTAGACTGTAAGTTTATACCTGTGCTAGCCTAGAGACGCATGTTTAGCTGGTTTACTTGCTTATTTGTTTAATTGTACTATTTGTACTCCGTGAAGCATGTTAGGCTAGAATTTACTATTACTTATCCTGATTTTAGCATTTATTCTGAGATTATGAGCTATTGTTGTTGTGTGTTTAATTTGGGACTACGGGACAGCTTCCCGGGAGATCCCCTGTACTTAAGATATTCTGGACTGAGGGTGCGGGATACCAAGAGATCCCTGGAACATGTGTTTCTATACATATTGGGATACCAAGAGATCCCCGGCTTACTTATTGAGGATACCAAGAGATCCCCGGAATACCAAGATATCCCCGGCTTACTTATTGAGGATACCAAGAGATCCTCGGGATACCGAGAGATCCCCAGTGTATATGATGAGGGTACCAAGAGATCCTCGGGATACCAAGAGATCCCCCGGCTATTATTCCTTGTTGAGGGCAATTTTCCTTGTATTGTTACCTTTGCTTTCTATTACTGTTCTTCCTTATTTACCTGGTTTAGATTCTCGCTGTAGACTTTATTTAAACTGCTTCCGTTATCTCATTATTTATTATGTTTTATCTCAGTAGGGCCTTGACCTTCCTCGTCACTACCCAACCGAGGTTAGTCTTGGCACTTACTGAGTAATGCTGTGGTGTACTCATGCCTCTTCTGCGCATGTTTTTCATGTGCAGATCCAGGTACTTCCTCCCAGGCGTATCATCCTCGTAGTGGAGAGTCCTAGCTGAGACTTGAGGTATATCTGCTACGTCCGCAGACCAGGAGTCTCTACTCTATTCCGGCTTTAGCAGATAATTCTTTTCTTTCCTTTCATGTTGTTTAGACATTCTGGTGTTGAGCAGATTACTACATTCTACTAGCCTGTGTTTCCCGTGAGTTTTCGGGTTTTGGGATTTAGTTGTAGACTTCCGCATATTTTTTTTGAGTTGTATAGGCCGAGTGGCCTTATATACAGTTGTTATTTCCGCATGTTCAGTTTTAATTAATTATTCCGCAAATGTTAATTTGTTATTTCGCACTGTTAGGCTTACTTAGTTGTAGGAACTAGGTGTCATCACGACATGTTCATGGAGGGTGAACTGGGGTCGTGACAGAAATGGGGGAAAAAAGTTCCCCAATTTAAAAGCTGAGGTTTGAATTGGAATTTGACGTCGGTTTTCGATGATTTTTGTTCGAGTGAACTCGTGAGTGAATGGGTGTTCGTAATTTATAATTTTTACCCGATCCCGAGACGTGGTCCCGGGGAGGATTTTTGGGCGTTTTCCTATTTTCTTGCCTTAGGTTTGAATTCATTAGCTAAATTAGTTTCTTGTTGGTATATTTATGTTATGTAGTTGATTTGATTAAATTTGGGCAACTTGGAGTTGGATACTCGTGGCAAAAAATGTGATTTCGGATTGATTGGAGCTTGGTTCGAGGTAAGTGGCTTGCCTAACCATATGTGGGGAAAACTCCCCTTAAGATTTGGTAATGTTGTTATATGAATGCCGTGTATGTGAGGTGACGGGTGCGTTCACGTGCTAATTGTTGAAAAACCCCGTTTTCATTAAGTAAATATCTATGTTTTCCTATAATTGAATAATATTAGAATATATATAGCCTCCTGTTTAGCTTAGGAAAGCATGCTTACGTGCCTTAACATCTTATCTGCTTTAACTGCTTACCTGGATTCTTTGTAGCATGTTTAGAGTAAGAATTACCTGTCTTCTTTGATATGAATTGATTAGAACTGTAGATTTTCCTAGCTGGAACTGTTGTGTGTATTGGATGAGTTGTGCGTTTATTTTGGGACTACGGGACGGTATTCCGGGAGATCCCCCTGCATGTTTATGTTTGGGACAACCGGACGGTATCCCGGGAGATTCCCCTGTACTGGTATTTACTTTGGGACTACGGAACGGTATTCCGGGAGATTCCCCTGCATATTTGCTTTTGGACTACGGAATGGTATTCCGGGAGTTCCCCCCGCACATTTTCAATTTTGACTCGGGACGGTATCCCGAGAGATCCTCTGTTCATTTACGTTTGGGACTACGTGACGCTATCCTGGGAGATCCCCTGTTGCTATTTCTGTGTACTGAGTTATTTCTTCCTGTGATTTCATTTCTCATTGATTGTTAGCATTTTTAGCTCTACTGCGATATTTCATATTGTTTTATCTTATTATATGCATAAACCAGTAGGGCCCTGACCTGATCTCGTCACTACTCGATCGAGGTTAGGCTTGGCACTTACTGGGTACCGCTGTGGTGTACTCATGCCCTTTCCTGCACATGTTTTTCATGTGCAGATCCAGGTACTTCTTCTCAGCCATATTTCCAGTGAGGCGAAGAGATCTTAGAGACTTCGAGGTATATCTGCCGCGTCCGCAGACCTAGAAGTCCCTCTCTATTCCTCCTTCGGCTATAGACTTCCTGTATTTTCTTCGTTGATAGATTTCTAGAGTTAGAAACATTATGTACTTCTGTAGTTTGTGATTCATGAGATTCCAAGTTTTGGGAGTGCAGTTCGAGAGTGTTTTATTGTATACGCCGAGCGGCATTTTAAACTTCTTTACTATATTTACCTGTTAAATTGTTAGTGTTCGTATCTTTGTTTCATTCCGCAAATTGTTAGGCTTACCTAGTCGTAGAGACTAGGTGCCATCACGATAGGTCACGGAGAGAGAACTTGGATCGTGACACTTTAGAGGCTCCGTAGACATTTATGTGGGTTGTGTGTGCATGCTAGGAAAGTCTGGTGGATTATGACATGTTTTGGACAAGTAAATTATAAAGTGTATGTATTACGGAAACTTAACAATGATATAGTAAAATGGAATGAATTAGTAATGTTGCAAATATTTGATCCTTCTACTATTTGAACTAATGGAAACACGCCTTCTTTTGGTTATAAGCAGGTTGGCTAGAGAGTGTCTATCAGGCTTGCTCGACTGGGTCCACTCGGTTGAACGCCGGTTGCGCTCCCCAAGGTTGGGGCGTGACAGCGAAAACACCAGAACCAGCAAATTCCAGAGATTCTCCTAAAGTCTCAATTCAATCCGTTAAGCATCTGAAACACACCCGAGTTCCCCGTGACCTCAACCAAACATATCAACCAATCCTAAAACACCATACAAACTTAGTCGAGCCCACAAATTACATCAATCAACGCTAAAAACACAAATCACCCTCCAATCCTAACTTAATGAACTTGAAACTTCAAATTTCCACAATTGATGTTGAAACCTATCAAACCACGTATGAATGACCTCAAATTTTGCATACAAGTCATATTCAACATTACGGACCTATTCTAACTTCCGAAATCGGATTCTGGCCCCAATATCAAACATTCCACTACCGGCCCATAACTCCGAAAATTCGACTTTCGCCATTTCAAGCCTAAATGAGCCACAAATCTCCAAAATACAATTCGGACACGCCTCTAAGCCCAAAATCACCCAATGGAGCTAACAGAATCGATGGAACTCCATTCCGGAGTCGTCTTCACACAGTTCCAACTACGGTACAAATTCTAAGACTTAAGCCTCCGTTTAGGGGCTAAGTGTCCCAAAATACTCCAAAAACCAAAACGAAATCTCCCGGCAAGTCACAATAGCAGAAAACGTTACGGGGGAAGCACTTAATCGGGGATCGGGGCTATAACTCTCAAAACAACAAGCCAGGTCGTTACAATATTTGTCCAATATAAAAGCTTTTTAAGGGCACGCGCTTAAAAAAAGTTGATTAGCGTAAGTAATAATTGATCCTAGTCTTAAGGCACACGCTTTGTGCGTATATCTATATTAGCGAGGATATAATGTTAAAAAATATACTAATATTTTAAATTATAAAATAAAAATATAACTTCCTGAAAACGTTAAATATTGGTCGAAAGAGGACTTTCTACTTAGTCTAATTGCTTTTAATAGATTTTAAAGTCCTACAAAACTTTCTACATCAAGGAAAGAACACTTTTTCATATTTTTAGAGTACGCGTTCTGTGCATCTATCCTATAGTATATATTTGGCTTGGAATTGTTATTTGTCATTTTGAAAGTATTTATTGAATTTGATGTTAAGAAAAAGTATCATTATTGTGAAAATTAGGTTATTTATATTGGATTATAGTATTTATTAGAATATGTATTTATATTTTTGTACATTAATGTTATAGAAGGCACGTATAATTAAAGGATAATGGATATTCTATTGTATCCCCAAAGATCAATCATAATTTTTCACGTAAAGTATTTTTTTTTATTTCTTATTTTTACTAAGATAGCTAAATTACATAAATTTATGGGTTTAAATTCTATGATCGATTATAAATCTATAATAAAGAACAAAAAAAATTGTAGAATTGCTAATCGACTTTATCGACTCTAGGTATAATTTTTATTTTGTCTTTCTCTAAAGTTTTTTATTTTATTTTTACTAAAATAGAATTAATTTGTTATAATTATGTGCCAAAGAGTAATTCAAACATATAACAAGTAATAACTATTTTTTACTTATTCTCTGTGGAATGTTCTATTCAGAAAAACTAAAATTCTGGAAAAAAGTCTTTGTCTACTGATAAAAGATATCCAATGTCAAACAAATTAATAGTTTTGTTACCTTGTTTGAATTAGAAATTAATAAGGTTAACAATCAACTTTTTGTCTTAATTTAATAATAAACTCCGAGTATAAAAATAAAAATTGAAAGAGCATTTCTTTGATCGTGCCTATTCAATTTCAAATCACAAATATTGACTACCATATTTGTAAGTAGAGATATGTTGACTTTGAATTTCTATATACAAAAAACTTTTTCCCATTTCAAATAAGGAAAAAATATTTTAGTTAAAATTAAAGTCTTAAGTATTTAGGAGATAATTAAATGATTTTTCCTAAATATTAGGGAATTCAATGATGATTCCTAAATAGTGTGAACTCTATTTTTAAAGGAAAAAAAGGCAAATGACATTTCGTTAAAGTAGTACTAGTTTCTATGTACTTGCGTTGCACGTAAATTTCTAGTCTACTAGTTATATGAAAGAATATCATAGATTAATGACGTGAAATAATGCAACTATTATTTTAAATTTTGAAATCAATGTTACTTATATTAACATAATGTAACGATCCGGTCGGTCGTTTTGAGCTCTAGCGCGTCGTTCGGTAGTTTGAGACCATGAGTAGCTTCACTTCTGGCATTATGACTTGCACGCATGGTCGGAATTGATTTCTGAGAAGTTCGGAGTTGATTTAGAGTAGGTCCGTAATGTCAAAATTGACTTGTACGAAAAATTTGAGGTCAATCGGACGTGATTTGATAGGTTTCGGCATCGAATGTAGAAGTTTGAAGTTCTAAAGTTCAAGCTTGAATTGGGGTGATATTCATGATTTCTATGTTGTTTGTTGTGAGAAAGGTGTTCATGTGCTAGCAGAGCCTTGGAGATTAATCATATTCAGGAACAAGTCATAGTGGGTAACTCTCAACAACGGTCCTAGTGGATTCGAAAATTAAAGTGCGGTGCCTAAGGATTTCGAGTTCGTAGTATGGTTAAGTATCGAGCTTTTGCAATGGATTATGAGGGCTTGGAGTGTTCTATGTTATCTTTGGTCTGTGGTGTAGCATTGGAGGAATGGGAGAAAATAACTTCGGACTCATAGAGGAATTATCAGAACGGGTGTACCAGTTGAAGATGCAATTATGCACATAAGGAGGGTATGAGATGGTTCGTGGGATTTGGAACAGCGTGGTCTCGTGAAATAAGGTCACTTGGGATGCGTGCGGATTTAGGTTCGTGATGTAATGAATGGAGCTATTATTATTTCTAAGGCGAGTTAAGAATAAATTGGGAGAAGACGGATCGTCTAGCAATGGTTGCATTGGCATGATGGCGGCAATTATCAGTTCCTTTAGCGCGGTGAGTTATGCATGTGATTTGTGTCGGTACGTGCGAGGCTTGACGGCCGCTGTAATTAATTTTATTTGGAGGTATTCAAGTGTAACAAACCGGCTGGTCATTTCATGAGTTACCGCTCCGTTTTCCCCATTATTGCTTCTTTATGCTTTGTTCATCTGTGTTATATAGTATCAGGTTGGTTGGTTCGAATTCGAAAGGGTTTTGAAAAGGTTAGAGACACTTAGTTTCTTTTGAGTAAGCTTATATTGGAAAAGTCAACAGGATGTTGACTTATGTGAAATAGGTCTCGGATGTGCATTCCGATGGTTAGAATAGCTTCGTGAGGTGATTTGGGACTTAGGAGCGTGATCGGAATGTGTTTTGGAGGTCCGGAGTAGATTTAGGCTTGAATTGGCGAAATTGGAATTTTGGCGTTTTCCGGTTGGTAGGGGAGATTTTGATATTAGGGTCAGAATGGAATTTCGGAAGTTGCAGTAGGTCCGTTGTGTCATTTGTGACGTGTGTGCAAACTTTCAGGCCATTCGGACGAGGTTTGATATACTTGCTCGTGCTTTTGGTTGAGGTCCCGGGGGGCCTCGGGGTGATTTCGGATGGTTGACGGAAGGTTTTGAGTTGGAATATGCAGCTAAAATGCTAAGTTCCTGTCATAACCGCACCTGCGTCTTGGGGACCGCAGGTGCAGGCCCGCAGAAGCGGAAGTGAAGTTGCAGATGAGGCCAAGAGAGGGAAAGGCTGGAGAAGCGGGACTTTGGGCGCACCTGCGATGGCGCAGGTGCGAGAATATGATCACAGGTGCGGTGGCTGGGCGGATAAGTGAAATCCGCAGATGTTCACCTGGGACCGCAGGTGCGGGTCTGCAGGTGCGATAATTAGACTGCAGATGCGGTTTTGCTGGGTCAGAACACATATATTTCACCCTTCGCGAATTTAGGTTATTTCATAACATTTCAAACGGGAAGAAGCTTTGGAGAGCAAATTCAAGAGGTTTCTTAGAGGTAAGGCCCTTGGTCCCTAAACTCGTTTTTATGATGATTTTTAAGGTTGTAAGCTTGAAATCCATGGGAAAATCAGTAGCAAATTAGGGGTTAGGGCTTGGAAAATGGGAGACCTAGAATTTGGGATTTGAAGGGTCATTTGTGGTTGGATTTTGGTAAATTTGATATGCATGAACTCGTGGGAGTGTAAGGATTCCATTAATGTTAATTTTGTCGGATTCCGAGACATGGGACCGGGGGTCGGGTTTGGTCAATTTCGGATTTGTGTTGTAATTTGATTAATTTCGTATGGATTTTACTCCTTTAGCATATATTGATGGTCATAAACTGATTTTGGTTAGATTCGAGGCATTTGGAGGCCGATTCGAGAGGCAAAGGCATCGCAGGCAAGAGTTTGGACCGGATTGAGGTAAGTAATGATTGTAAATGTTATCCTAAGGGTATGAAACCCCGGATTTCGCTCCGTTGTGCTATTTTGAGGTGATGCACACGCTAAGTGATGAGCGTGGGGTCGTGCACCGTTGGGGATTGTGATTTGGTCCGTCCCGTACGACTATTAAGTCGCGTATTTTACTTAAAAACTATTTGATATTGTTATATTTTGGAAAATATTACTATGTTTGGGGCTAAATGTCGTGTTTGGGCCTTGTGCCGATTGTTTGGACCCTTAGGGGCTTTTACTACTGTTTTTCCTCACTGTTTTGGTTTAAACGTTTACACTCAGTCATGCTATGTCCTTATTATTTTCATAACTCGGTCTTATTCACTCCTTTTGATTTCATAAATGATTGTGAGCTGGGTACTTGTTTTACTGTCAACCCGAGGGGCTTGAGTGAGATCTGATTGAGTGAGGCTGAGGGCCTATGTTGTGAGGATATTGTGATATAGAGTGAGGCCGAGGGCCTGATTGATCTATGCCACGAGTTGGCTTGTTGTTATGAGGCCGAGAGCCTGATTTGTTATGCCACGAGGTGGCTTGTGATAGCGCTTGGGCTGTAAGAAGCCCCTCCCGGAGTCTGTTCAACCCCAGTGAGCGCGGGTACCCAGTGTGAGATGTGATATCGCCCGAGGGGCTATTGTGGTTTCATGTTATTTCGCGAGGGGCCGATTACGAGTGATTGTGAGTTAGCCCAAGGGGCTGGTTCTGTTGATATTTTGCCCGAGGGGCGATTGTTGATTTATGTTGATGCACGAGGGGCTGTTTTACCTTTCTGTACTTTTACTCACCAGTTTCATCACTCATTTGAAACTGTTGAAAAGTGTTTTAAAATGGTTTTACTGAACTGAGATGTTTTTATGAGTTTTACTACTTTATTGCATTGTTCTGAACTTATACTATTTTGCGGTAGCATTCTGCTGTGGTTTACGTGCTTTCTTACTGCTCAGCTGTCTTTACTTTTATTACTTACTAAGTTAGCTTACTCACATTACTCCCTGCACCTTGTGTGCAGATCCAGGAGTCTCGGGTCATGCTAGCGAGTGCTGGTTTATCTTCCAGCAGGCTTTCGGAGTTGACTAGGTAGTTGTTTGGCATTCGCATCCTAGTGCTTCTCCTTCTTACCTCATTTAGCTTTGTATTAGCTTTGTTTTGGACTATGTTGTCTTTTTCATATTTACTAGACGAGTTGTAGTTGCTCATGACTGATGACACTTTGATGTCGGGCTGTGTTTGTTTCCGCACTGTTCTATTCTACCTTACATTTTGGAATTTTAGTTTATTTATGACTATTGAATGACTTATTATAAATGTTTGATTTGTTTTGGGGTTTGTGTTGTCCTAGTTTCATGATAGTCGCCATCATGACCGGGTCCTTTTTAGGGTCGTGACATCAAGTATTATGGCATGTTATGTGTAGATGGATCCCACAAGGATCATGGTGGTTTAGACCATGCCTGAGGATCATATTTTCTGCGATTATGAGAATTCAGTCACGTGTTGCTATGGTTCTCCTAAAATGAGTTAAGTGAAAAGTTTCTATATGATGAAGTGTTTAAGATATTAGTGGTTCAGGAGTTATGATAAAATTCTTGTGTTGTCGCGTATTGGAATGTTAGGTGCAGTGAGCGGCATGGGAATTGGAAGTTGAGGAGCAAGGTTTCCATTTGGTGTTGGCAAGAATATCACGAGCTCGGGTGAGAAAGAAAGGATTCAGATGGTTAGAGTAAGCTGGTATTGTCTTTAGCGTCACTTGAGATCGGTGTCTTGTGTAAGAGTCTTTGCGTACTGATTGAGGATTCTTCATTTTCTTTACGGAATTAGTATGGCCGGTGGTATGGATGTGCAGACTTGTTACCTGGTGCGGAAGGTCGTGAGAGCGTATCCCACGGGAGGATTATATAAGTGTGACATGTAGTTACTTGATTGATTGAAGATTGAAACCAAGTGTGGAGATTTTTGGCACTGTCGCTAATGTGACAGTTTAGGCCTGAAAGGCGCTCTACTTAGTTGGTTGTGAATTGTGGAAGTTTGGTCCAGATTCGACGACTGTTCTTATGTGTCATGAATAGGTGATTGTGGGTCCTTGAGAGTTTATTCGCCCAAGCATGGTATGATCAAAATCGGATGAGGTCCATTGATGGATCCAAATGTGGATGTGTACTCTACACCTGCCTAGGTGTGTTCATTCAGCATAGCACTCTTTATGGAGGAGTATTCGGACGTTGATGTTATTTCGTCGTTGGCTATTTCATGTAATACTCTATTGTGCCGTGTGGGTTGTGAGACAGCTTGATTAATTGCACATGTGTTGAGGTTCCGTGTAGAGATGGTGTTATGTGAGCAGGATGGCTCTCGAGATACAGATCATATATCGTACCTTAGTCGTGTTTGAGTTTTGTGGCGTACGCCGCTATCTATCTCCCCAGGGATGGAATTACGTACTTGGCGTGCTTGTGGTCATATTCGGGTATTTCGTAGTTATGAGCATTTTAGCTTGGTAAGTATTTCCTTATATATTCTTATATGTGGATTGGGCGGCATGCCGCCACGGGTATCATGGTTGGATCGGGTTGCACGCCGCAACAGTAACATGTGTGGATCGGGTTGTACACTGTATCACTGTGATGTTGAATACAGTTTCCCATATCTATTCTTGTGTGTTTTGCTTCTCATTTATAAGGAAGGATCATAACATCTTTTTGCTTATTAAATTAGTTACGTGGGTTGAGAAGTTCTTTCCAGAGCCCATTTCTCTTTACGTATCGCATTCAAGGTTGTGGCTTGTTAGCACTCTATGGCATCATATGAGACTTTTTGCAGTGTCTGAGGTGGCTTATCGCCTGAGCAGCTTGTATTGGGTGAGACGAGATTATTGGACCTGGGATCAATACGATCAAATTTATATGAGGCACATTAAAGAGTAAATATCGATATTCAGTCCAAAATGTGGTAGTGGTTCTATTCGGGAGGAGAGACCCGAAGAATTGTGATTCGGAAGGTGGTTATGAGTTTCTACACCTCTTCTGTCGTGTAAGTATTGCGAGAGTTGAAACGGTACTTATATGCTTCATGAGGTGTGTTGAGGGCATTAGATTCGTAGAATTTCGACTATAGGCTTCAGAGAATTATATTATGGTCACGTGAATTATGCGGTGCATGGTGTATATTCGGCAAGGGTCTGCAATCATGTTTTGGTGCAGTGTCTAGTGACTGATTCGGTGTTCGTATTTCGAATGTTGTAATTTGGCTCTAAGGCTAATTTGACTAAATAAAAGGGTAATCGTCAGATTTGCTCGAGCAAATGTGCTCAACTGAATTGTGGTAGCACGCGGGCAGATGTACCTTGAAGTCTCCGGAGCAGTATCAAGTATGCAACTAATAGCGGGGCTGGTAGGAGGTACATGGATCTGCACACAAAACATGTGCAGAAGAGTAGCATGAGTATACAATAACGGTACCCAGTAAGTGCCAAGCCTAACCTCGGTCGAGTAGTAACGAGGTCATGTCACGGCCACTAGTATATATAAATTAAATAAGGCAGAATAAAAATATCGTAGTGTAATAAGAGACTAAAATTTAACAAAGAGGAACTCATAGAAGAATAATTGTACAGTACACAGGAGTAACAGTGGGGGATCTCCCGAGATACCGTCCCGTAGTCCCAAAAGTAAATGTGCAGGGGGATCTACCGGGATACCATCCCGTAGTCCCAAAGTAAATATGTCGAGGGATCTCCCGAGATCATGTCCCGTAGTCCCAAAGTAAATATTCAGCTCAAAACAATGGAAATAAAAGCTACAAGAAGAAATCCTACAGTTTAGACTAAGTACAAGTCAAAAAAGTAGCAGGAATTCACTAAGCATGCTGCACAGAGTTAAGATGAGAATTTAAGATACGTAGACATGATATTCTAGGCTAAACATGATAACTACACATGCTGGTATAACTCAATTAAAATGAAACAGATTATTACTCAGTAAAAATTTGATTTTACAACAAATAGCCCACGTACTCACTTGTCACCTCACGTACACGACGCTCACATATTACAACAGTACCATATCCTAAGGGGAGTTCCCCCACACAAGGTTAGGCAAGCCACCTACCTCGAACCAAGCTCAATCATTCGGTAACAATGCCTTCTCCATGATATCCGACTCTGAATGGCCCCAAATCTAGCCAAAAGCAATTACATTCCATAAATACAACTATTAGAAACTAATCTAATTAATGAAATCAAAGCTTAAGCAAGAAATTAGAAAATCGCCCCAAAAAGCCGACCCGGGCCCACGTCTCGGAATCGGGTAAAAGTCACAAAATATGAACACTCATTCACTCACGCGCTCACTAGTACAAAAATTATCCTAATCCGATATCAAAATCCCAATCAAAACTCAAAAACTTAGTTGAAGAACTTCTCTCATTTTCCTCCAAATTTCTCAACCAAATTCCTTAATTAAATGATGAAATCAACTATAGATTGGTGGAATATAATCATAAATGGGTTAAGAATCGTTACCCAAAAGCTTCCTCTGAAAATCCCCCAAATTATTTCCCAAATCTAAGCTCTCAAAGTCCCAAAATTGAAAATGGGATAAACCCTCGATCTTGGCCCTTTTCTACCAGTGATTCCGCTTCTGCGGGCTTCCAGTCGCACCGGCGAAATTTCCATCGCAGGTGCAGATTCCACTTAAACTCCAAAATTCTCTTATGCGGTCACTTCTCTGCATCTGCGAATGCGCAGATGCGACTCCCTTTTCGCACCAGCTCCTGCAGGCCAAACTTCTCCAGACCGCACCTGCGGTCCTCCTCTCGCACGTGCGTGCCCGCATCTGCAGTCTCCCCACCGCAAGTGCGAAAACACCAGAAGCTTGAAAGCTTCAATAATAGCACAAGTCAAAAATTCGATCCGTTAAGCATCTGAACTCACCCGAGGCCCACAGGACCTCAACCAAACATACCAACAAGTCCTAAAATACCGTACACACTTAGCCGAGCCCTTAAATCACATCAAACAACGCTAAAAACACGAATCACCATCCAATTCAACTTAATGAACTTTGAAACTTCAAACATCTACAACCAATGCCAAAACCTATCAAACCACGTCCGATTGACCTCAAATTTTGCACACAAATCATATTGGACCTACTCCAACTTCCGGAATCAGAATCCGACACAGATATCAAAAAGTCCACTTCCGGTCAAAATCTCCAAAAATTTGACTTTCGTCATTTCAAGCCTAAATCAGCTATAGACCTCTAATTCATAGTCCGAACATGCTCCTAAGTCCAAAATCACCTAACGGAGCTAATGGAACCGACGAAACTCCATTTCGGAGTCGTCTTTACATAGTTCTGACTATGATCAAAATCCTAAGACTTAAGCTTCCGTTTTAGGGACTGTGTCCCAAATCACTCCGAAACTACAAACAAAACCTCCCGGCAAGTCACATAAGCAGAAAAAGATATGGGGGAAGCAGTAAATAGTGGATCGGGGCTATTACTTTCCAAACAGCCAGTCGGGTCGTTACATCCTCCCCCTATTAAAATAATTGTTTGTCCTCCAATGAGCATAGAGACATACCTGATGTGGTGAAAAAATGAGGATAACAGCTGCGTATATCCTGCTCGATATCCCAAGTTGCCTTCTCGACTGCCTGACCCCTCCACTGAAGCAATGTTCTTTGACCTCAGCTTTCGAACCTTCCTGTCTCCTCAACATAAGATAGATCCTCGTCCAACTGAATTGAGATGAAATCGAACACATGAGACGAATCACTGTGATACTTCCGGAGCATAGAAACATGGAATACCAGGAACTCCTGCTAGACTGGGAGGTAAGGCAAGCTCATAAGCAACCTCCTCAACTCGCCGCAACACCTCAAATAGGCCAATAAACCTTGGGCTCAGCTTGCCCTTCTTTCCGAACCTCATATCGCCCTTCATGGGCGAAACCCGGAGCAAGCCCCGCTCTTTTACCATGAATGCAACATCACGAACCTTCCGATCTGCATAACTATTGTGTCTGGACTAGGCGGTGCGAAGTCGATCCTGAATCACTTTTACTTTCTCTAATGTATCATGAACCAATAATGCTGCTTCAAGTCCTGATACATCTTCGCGACTCCTGGATGAATGGAGTACCGCAAACTGTGAGCCTCTTGAAGTATCATCTTACGCAATTCGTCTACATTGGGCACACATAGCGTGCCCTGCATCCTCAATGCACCATCATCATCAATAGTGACCTCCTTAGTATCCCCATATTGAACCGTGTCCTTAAGGACAAGCAAATGGGGGTCATCATACCGACGCTCCCTGATATGATCATAAAGAGAAGACTGGGAGACCACACAAGCCAAAACTCGACTCGGCTCGGACATATCCAATCTAACAAACTAGTTGGCTAATGCCTGAACATCCAATGCCAATGGCCTCTCTGCTGCTGGTAGATATGCTAAACTTTCCACCATGCGACTCAAGGCATCAGCCACCACATTGGACTTCTCTAGATGGTATAAAATAGTGATATTATAATCCTTAAGCAGCTCTAACCACCTCCGCTGACACAAGTTAAGATCCTTCTGCTTGAACAGATGTTGCAAACTCCGGTGATCAGCGTAGATCTCACAAGGGATACCGTACAAATAGTGCCGCCAAATCTTCAAGGCATGAATAATAGCTGCTAACTCAAGGTCGTGGACGAGAAAGTTCTTTTCATGCACCTTCGGTTGTCTGGACGCGTAGGCAATCACCCTAAGGCCCTACATCAACACCGCGCTGAGACCAACCCGCAACACATCACAATATACATTATAAGACCCCAAACCTGTAGGCAATACCGATACTGGGATTGTAGCCAAAGCTGTTTTGAGCTTTTGGAAGCTCTCCTCACACTCCTCTGCCCACCTGAATAGAGCACACTTCTGTGTCAGCTTGGTCATAGGTGCTGCAATGGATGAGAAACCCTCTACTAATCGACGGTAATACCCCGCCAAACCAAGAAAACTCCGGATCTCTGTAGCTAAGTGTGAGGCCCGTGAGAGATTTTTACTCTAAACCCGAAAGCTCGTAGTGCCAAATTAGGAATATATGTTAGAGATGCGTAAAGAGTCAAGAAATAATGTTTTCCAGAAAAGTACGATTTTGCGGTCGAGAATGCGGTCGCATATCAGGTATGCGGACCGCATAGTCGCCGTAGAATGAGTCAGTGTGTTGGTCGAATTTGAGGTCAGCTATGCGGTCGATTATGTGATTGCATAACCAAAATGCAGAACGCATAGTCGTCGCATAATTTTCTTGGGATTTTGTAAAGGGCAGTTCTGCGGTGCATTATGCGACCGCAGAACGTGTATACGGACCGCAGAACGTGTATGTGGACCGCATTTCTACCACAGACCCAGGCAGTGTGTTCAGTTTTTGGGGAGCATTTTTGCGGTCCATTCTGCGGACCGCATGTCTACTTTGCAATCACAGATCTGACTCGGGGCTCCTATTTTCTAATTTTTAAAACCCGACCCTATCCCATTAAAAATATTCCAATAGACTATATTTCTGTCATTTTTCACGACATAAAGAGAGAGAGAGAGAGAGAGAGAGAGAGAGAGAGAGAGAGAGAGAGAGAGGGAGGGAGTTCTAGAGTGAGAAGGTGTAATCTTCATCAAGTTCTCTCTAAATTAAATCCTTGCCCCAAATCCTTGAAGATTGTCAATTGAAGCTACTAGGTCTTCATCCTTAGAGGTAAGAACTGTACCCTCATCAATAATTTCAAAATCTCTGTTAAAAATAGGTAACTAGCAAGTGGGTAACATGGGTATAAGGCTAGTAATTTTGCATGCACAAGAGATAATGGGGTATGGGGAGGATGAGAACTAAAGAGATAGCAATTGGGGTATAATATTAAAGAAATTCTTTCAAAAAGGGGCCTAAGATCACAATGCATCTTTGATGTTTGATGATATGCTCAAACGAGCTAGAATCTTAATCTCGTCACTAATTTTTGGTTTAATTGTAATTCTTATTCAATAGATTGAAGTGCTAAGAGTCCCGGAATTTTATAAGAATTAGGGGAAAGCTTTATTGAGGTATGTATGGCTAAAAACCCCTCCTTTTAGAAATTGAGCTTCCATGGTGCCCGTGTAAGTGTTCTAAGTTTGAAACGAAATTGATGAAATGCTTGTTGTGTTAAGTGAATTGATGTTGTAAAAATGTATGAGGTAGGTAATTCTTTAAGGGTTTAATGTGTTATTCTTGTAAATGGAAGATGTGTGGAGAACATGAATTATGTGCTAAATGCCTAGCTGTCATGCCAAGGTTACCTTGGGACTAATATGCCAAAATTGATGAATTTCCCTCTATGCTTATGACTTAAATTGCTTTTGTATATGCCTATAACTTTAAGTGGCAAAGTAAATGTTGAAAATGAGAACAATGTGAAACGTAAGTTATGAAATGTGAAAACTATGGCCCCAAGTGCCGGTAAACTAATACATGCGTAACCAAAGATTGGTGTGAGATGAATAACGGAAAATGGTAACGTCTCGGGGAGACGGCTTAGCCGATCGGGTCGTGATCGGACGCCGTGATATATATATATACACATGGTGATAATGTATTGATGATTGAGTTTGGAAAGTGAATAATGAAATAATGGTAACGTCTCGGGGAGAAGGCTTAGCCGATCGGGCCGTGATCGGACTCCGCTCACGGAAGCGGTGGTAATATGGACAATGATGCAACTATGTGGGATGCTCCATTCTAAAATTTTAAGAACTATGTGAAAATCATGTGAACCTCCTTATATTGTTGGCATGGTGCTTATTTGAAACTTTGTTGCCTTTACGATTTCCTCTTTACCCTTGTATGGTTGTTCTTTCTAACAGGATGGTGTTTAGTTATACATACTAGTACTATTCCATGGTACTAACGTCCCTTTTGCCGGGGGCGCTACATTTTAAATGAATGTAGGTGGCTCCATAGCGGATAGTGCCGATCGTGTGTAGCAGTGCATCCTCTTCTCAAGAATCTTGG
This sequence comes from Nicotiana attenuata, assembly GCF_001879085.1. Taxonomy (NCBI): domain Eukaryota; kingdom Viridiplantae; phylum Streptophyta; class Magnoliopsida; order Solanales; family Solanaceae; genus Nicotiana; species Nicotiana attenuata. The sequence goes on from NC_031997.1 coordinate 15,014,041, forward strand.
TGAGCCCCTTCCTCATTCAAGAGGTTATGTTGTACATCTTTTGTGATAGATATTCATTTTGAGGTATAGTCGGGGCCTTGTTACCGGCGTTGTCATCATTGTCTTTTGTATCTTTAGAGGCTCCGTAAACGGTTGTGTGGGTTATGTACGGGTATTGGATAGGTCAACGAACCATGTCGTAACTTTGTATTCTTGCCTTCTTCTAAACTATAATTGTACGAAATCGCGGAAGCCTAACTACGGTTTAAGGTTGTGTTATAAAATAAGACATCCATGTTGAATGTGCAACCCCTTTTATTGTCTAATTAAACTAAACAGAATCGGATCCCGTAATCATATTGAGTTAGGTAGGAAGTGTGCGGGTAAGGCTTGCTCAGTTGGGTTCACTCGATTGAGCGCCGGTCGTGCCTCCCGAGGTTGGGGCGTGACACTAAGGATGGTCTAGGTCAACTGTGCACTACCTCAACCTTCTTAGGATCCACCTTGATCCCCTCACTCGACACCGCGTGACCCAAAAATGCCACTGATTCTAACCAGAACTCACACTTTGAGAATTTTGCATATAACTTCTTTTCTCTCAAGGTCTGAAGTACAGTCCTCAGGTGCTGCTCATGATCCTCTCGACTCCGGGAGTACACTAGAATGTCGTCAATAAACACAATAACAAATAAATCAAGATAGGGCCAAAATACACTGTGCATCGGATGCATAAATGTTGCTGGGGCATTGGTCAGCCCAAATGACATCACAAGAAACTCGTAATGACCATACCGAGTCTTGAAAGAAGTCATCGGGATATCTGGCTCCCGAATCTTCAACTGATGATAACCTGAACGCAAGTAAATCTTGGAAAACACTCTGACACCCTGTAACTGATCAAATAGGTCACTAATACGAGGTAAAAGATACATGTTCTTCGTTGTAACTTTGTTCAACTGGCGATAATCAATGCACATACGCATAGAACCATCCATCTTCTTCACAAACAAGACTAGGGCACCCCAAAGTGATACACTAGGCCAAATGAAGCCTTTATCAAGCAATTCCAACAACTGTTCCTTCAACTTCTTCAATTCAGGAGGAGTCATACGATATGGAGGAACAGATATAGGCTGAGTGTCCGGCAAAAAATCAATTCCAAAGTCGATATCTTTGTCGGGCGGCACGCTCGGAAGATCAGCTGGAAATACATCAGGAAAATCTCTCACTACTGGGACTGACTCAACTGTAGGGGTATCAATACTGACATCTCTCAGTTAAGCTAGACATGCGTCACACCCCTTATCAACCATTCGTTGAGCTTTAAGAAATGAAATAACTCTGCTGGGAGTGTAATCTAAGGTACCTCTCCACTCTAACCGCGGTAAGCCTGGCATAGACAGCGTCACGGTCTTGGCGTGACAACCAAGAATAGCATAATGGGGCGAAAACCAGTCCATGCACAAAAGTAATATCAAAATCTACCATACTAAGCAACAATAGATCGGCTTTGGTCTCAAACCATTAAGAACAACCAAACACGAACGATAAACTTGGTCAACAACAATAGAATCTCCCACAGGTGTAGACACATAAAAAAGAGAACCCAAAGAATCACGAGATACACCCAATTATGGGGCAAAATAAGATAACACGTAGGAATAAGTAGAGCCTGGATCAAATAAAACCGATGCATCCCTATGACAGACCGGAACAATACGGGTAATGACAGAGTCGGAAGCAACTGCCCTTATACGAGCAGGAAAGGCATAGTATCTAGTCTGGCCTGGCCTCCCCCTCTAGGGCGACCTCTACCTCCCCAACCTCCACCTCGAGTTGGCCAAGCAGATGGTGTGGTAACTGGTGCTATAATCATAGCCTGAGGACCTGGTGAAGCACGTGGTGCCTGAGAAGTCGGTGGAGGTGCAACCCTCCTAAGTCTGGGGAAATCCCTCACCATATGGCGAGTGTTGCCACACTCAAACAAGATCTCGGAGGGCGTGGCTGCTGTGGCTGGCTTGGGCCAGGTCTGCTGGACTGACCACTAAAAGCACCCCATGCATGAGGTACACTAGATAGTGGCAGTGCATAATAAGGGTCCTGGGGCCTAGGAGTAGCCGGAATACCACTGGCGGCTGGAAGATCTGAATGAACAGGGCGACTCACATAGCTCCTACCATGTCGAACTACAGTTGGGGCACAAGTACCAGTATAAGTGCCAGACTCTCGAGACCTCTTGGCCTCCCTCTCCTCTCTCTCTCGAGCAAGCATGCCCTCCACTCTCCTAGAAATACTAACAACCTGCTGGTATGAGATATCCATCTCCAACTCCCGGGCCATGATAGTCTTGATGCTGGGATGGAGCCCCTCGATAAATTGACGGACCCTCTCTCGAACTGTAGCAACCAAGGTCGGTGCATGTCTATCCAAATCACTGAAATGAACTGCATACTCTTACACAGTCATAGCACCCTGGCGCAACTATTCAAACTCTGCGTGCCATGCATCTCTAAGGCTATGGAGAACATACTCCCTCAAAAACATATCCGAGAACTCAGACCAAGTAAGTGAAACTACCTCAGCCGGACTAACTCATAAGCATGCCATCACTGATAGGCTGCTCATCTAAGCTGGAACGTAATGAAAGAAACCCCACTCGACTCCGGTACGCCCATAGTACAAAGGATACGGTAGCACTCCTCAAGAAAACCCTGGGCATCCTCTGATGCCAAACTAGTGAAAGTAGGAGGGTGGTAGTTCTTGTACCTCTCGAGCCTACGCTGCTCCTCCTCAGAAATTGATGCCCTACACTCGGGCTGAATTGGGGATATGGGATGCACTGGTATAACCTCTGGATCTGATCGACCTAAATTCGCTGCTCTACGGTGCGAGCGGCGGGAGTTTGTGCTCCTCCCCCAACCTGAGATGTGGTAGGAGCAAGGGGAATCAACCCTACGTGAGCTAGAGTACCGAACATGCTCAAGAACTGTGCTAGGGTATCTAGAAGATATGGTGCAGTAACAGGCGTCTCAGGGGCCTGCGCTCCGACTGGAGCTACTGGTGGCTTGTCTATAGCAGCTCGTGCGGGTGCCCTAGCTACACCACGTGGATGTCCTCGACTACCACGCCCCCGGCCTCTAGCGGCTCTAGCAGAGGGCGTGGGTGCCTGGTCATCTGATTCGGCTGTACGGGTCCTCAACATTTGTAAGAGAATAGAAAATAGAAGTATATAAATTCAAAGTCAACAATTTTGCACGAGAAGGAATCAAAAGAAGTGAAAAATTCCTAATAGTTACATAGCCTCCGAAGATAAGTATGGACGTCTCCGTATCGATCAGCGAAACTCTACTAAACCTGCTTGTGACTCATGACACCTATGAACCAAGAGCTCTGATACCAACTTGTCACGCCCAATCCTCCCCCCGTGAGATATCGTGAAGGAACTTGGTCTCTATGACTAGGTAAGCCTAACATTTGCGGAAATAACCAAAAATGAAAGCAAAAACCTTAACAACTAACAACAACAAATATTAAATAACCGCTAATAATGCCACTCGGCATGAACAATAACCAACTCTCAAATATACACAGTATTTCCCCAAGACCCGGAACATCATAAGTCACAAGCTTCAAAGAATTTGTCTAACTGTTTCTATACATCATTAACTAGAAGAAGTAAAGGAGGAACAACATAAAAGGGATAGAGGGGGACTCCGAGGTCTGCCGCGGGCAGATGTACCTTGAAGTCTCCGGAGCAGTAGCAAGTACGCAACTAATAGCGGGGCTGGTAGGAGGTACCTGGATCAACACACGAAACATGTGCAAAAGAGTAGCATGAGTATACCACAACGGTACCCAGTAAGTGCCAAGCTTAACCTCGATCGGGTAGTGACGAGGTCAGGTTAGGGCCCTACAGGTATATATAAATTAAATAAGGCAGAATAAAGATATCGTAGTGTAATAAGTGGCTGAAATTTAACAAAGAGGAAATCACAGAAGAATAACAATACAGTACACAGGAGTAACAGCAGAGGATCTCCCGAGATACCGTCTCGTAGTCCAAAAGTAAATGTGCAGGGGGATCTCCCGGGATACTGTCCCGTAGTCTAAAAGTAAATATGCAGGGGGATCTTCCGGGATACCATCCCCTAGTCCCAAAGTAAATATGCAGGGGGGTCTCAGGGGATACCATCCCGTAGTCCCAAAGTAAATACGCAACTCAAAACAATAGAAATAATAGTTACAGCAAGAAACCCTACAGTTTAGACCAAGTACAAGTCGGAAGAAGCAGGAATCCACTAAGCATGCTGCACAGAGTTCAGGAAAGCATTTAAGACACATAGATATGCTATTCTAGGCTAAACATGATAACAACACATGCTGGTATAACTCAATTAAAATGAAACAAGTCATTACTCAGTAAAAATCGGATTTGACAATAAATAGCCCGTGTACGCACTCGTCACCTCACGTACACGGCACTCACATATCACAACAGTACCAAATCGTAAGGGGAGTCCCCCACACAAGGTTAGGCAAGCCACTTACCTCGAACCAAGATCAACCAATCGGTAATAATGCATTTTCCACGATTTTTCGACTCTGAATGGCCCTAAATCTAGCCAAAAGCAATTACATACCATAAATACAACTATAAGAAACTTAATGAATTAATGAAATAAAAACATAAGCAAGAAATTAGAAAATCGCCCCAAAAAGTTGACCCGGGCCCACGTCTCGGAATCGAGTAAAAGTCATAAAATATGAACACCCATTCACTTACGAGTTCACTCATACCAAAATTATCCAAATCCGAATCAAAACACAAAAACTTAGTTGAAAAACTTTTACATTTTCCCCAAATTTCTCAACCAAATTCCTTAATTAAATGATGAAATCAACTATAGATTAGTGGAATATAATCATAAATGGGTTAAGAATCGTTACCCAAAAGCTTCCTCTGAAAAATCTCCTAAAATTAATCACCCCAAAATCCGA
>NC_031997.1:15019042-15033841 GCF_001879085.1 Nicotiana attenuata
GCCTCTCCAAAGTCCCAGAAATAAAAATGGATAAAACCCTCGATCTTGGCCTTTTCTGCCAGTGATTCGCTTCTGTGGACTTCTAGTCGCACCTGTGGTATTTCCATCGCAAGGTGCGATTCCACTTAAAGTCAAAATCCGCTTTCTGCGGTCCTTCTCCACATCTACAAAAATGCCGCAGATACGGCTCCCTTTTCGCACTTGCGGCCCACAGGCCAAACTCCTCAAGACCGCACCTGCGGTCCTCCTCTCGCACGTGCGTGCCCGCACCTGCGGTCTCCCCACCGGAGGTGCAAAAATACTAGAAGCTTGAAAGCTTCAGCAATAGCACAGTCAAAATTTTCGATCCATTAAGCATCTAAAACTCATTCGAGGCCTTCGGGACTCAAGCCCAACATACCAACAAGTCCTAAAACTCCATACGAACTTAGTCGGGCCCTCAATCACATCAAACAACGCTAAAACACGAATTGCCCTCAAATTCAACTTAATAAAACTTTGAAACTTCAACTTCTACAAACGATGTCGAAAACCTATCAAACCACGGCTGATTGACCAAAAATTTTGCACACAAGTCATATTTGATATTACGGACCAACTACAACTTCCGAAATCGGAATCCGACCCCGACATATCAAAAAGTCCACTTCCGGCCAAAATCACCAAAAATTCGACTTTTCGTCATTTCAAACCTAAATCAGCTGCAGACCTTCAATTCACGGTCCGGACACGCTCCTAAGTGCAAAATCACCCAACGAAGCTAACGGAATCGATGAAACTCCATTCTGGAGTAGTCTTCACACAGTTCCGACTACGGTCAAAATCCTAAGACTTAAGCTGTCCGTTTTTAGGGACTAAGTATCCAAATCACTCTGAAGTACAAAAAAACCTCTCGCAAGTTACATAAGCAGAAAAAGATACGGGGGAAGCAGTAATTAGGGGGATCGGGGCTATTACTCTAAAAAATGACCGGCAGGGTCGTTGAAACTATATAATATTGTTTCATATCTTACCTAATACTTGATTTTTTAGTCTATGTTCCCTTCTATCACTTTGGCTGCTCTGTCATCACTCATCACCAAAAACTCTTATTATTGTCATAGAGATATTTTCTCTTGAAAATGTAACATATAATTATTCATGTGAGAAAACATGTTAATGTTATTGTTTAGGCATGTGCTAAATGTTCATTGCAAAACAAAAGTGTAATCGAAAGAATATCCTTTATTTTTTTGAGGCGAAATTTATTTGGAAATATGGTATTAATGTTAAAACTCAAAACCTCTTATCTACCATGTTTTGTAGATTATGTAAGCCGTTTGAGAGATCTAATTTTTTAGTAACATGGTAGATGCATTTTTCTTCAAAATCAATCGTCTCTTAAAGACTTTGCTTTTACCTAGTTTAAAATAGATATCTTTTTTAGCAGCATCAAGCATAGCAGCATTAGGCTCTTTAATCTTATTGACGATCCTACATGTATAGCATTATATTGAGAACAAAAGCACGTGATCAATGACACGAGTCCAATGTTAGTATTCATTGTACATACACAAGATATGAACATGTACATCATAACAATAGATGTCATCTCAAAACAGTCATAACTATTCATGATCTCTGCATTGTTATGATTCCTATCCCAATAACAAAGTTGAGATTAAAACTGCTCATAAACGGTAATTTTAAAGGAATCCTCCGTGATTATAAAACATATAAGTCACGACCCGAATTTCCCTACCCTCGGAGTCGTGATGGCGCCTACTCGTAGATGCTAGGCAAGCCAGAAATATAGAAATTCTTAACATCTTTAATTTTAATTCCTTTTTAACAACTTGAGTTAGCAGGTAATCAACATTTTAAAATTTGCTATAAACAGAATAAGCGGAAGACTTAAGCAACTAAAAATAAACCAAGCAATACTACAATGCCAATCATACTCCTCTACCCAGAATCTGGTGTAACAATATTCACGGACAGACTAAGATTACTACAACAATGTCTGAAAGAAATACAATCTGTCTTCGAAATCTAATGAAAACAGAGTATATAATGAGATAGAAGAGAACACCGGGCCTGCGGACGGCCTGCAGGACTACCTCGGACTCTCTGGTGGACTGAATGCTGGCTCCCCAAGTGCTACTATCCAAATGTTGCTCCAGTATCTGCACATAGTGCAGAGTGTAGCATCAGCACAACCGAACCCCATGTGCTGGTAAGTTGCCTGGCCTAACCCTAGCGAGGTAGTGACGAGGCTTAGGACCAGACTCCAGATAAACTGTGCAGTATATAATAATATACAGCCGAAAAAATAATAAGAATAAACAATTTAAATGGGAGGGGATACATTCTACGGGGAAAAAATGTCAAATCCAGTAGGAACTTAAGAGAAATATGAGAGAAACAACTCAAAAATCTACAACAAAACAATAATAATACTATTGCGGGCGCGCAACCCGATCCAATATAACATTTGTTGCGGCGTCGCAACCCGATTCCATATTAGTATTGTTGCGGCTTGCACCCGATCCATATTTAATATTGTGCGGCATGCAACCCGATCCATATATAGTATTATTGCGGCATCAACTCGATCCATATATAGTATTGTTTGCGGCGTGCAACCCGATCCATTATATTCAATAATACCTTTAGCAAACACCATACCAAGAGTCCCGGCAAGGGATCAACAATAAACTACACTATCCCGGCAAGGAATCAACAATAAACTACGTATCCCGGCGAGGGATCAACAACAAACTACACTATTCCGGCAAGGGATTCGACAATAAAGTAAAATACGTCCCGGCAAGGAGAATCAGATATAACCAATCTTATCTCAACTTCTATCTATCTCACCTAACACCAATATTCAATCATAAGTAATTTCCACGAAAAACAAACTTAATCCTTGCTCAATATCGAGAATCATCAATTAAAGCATCCGTAGTATCAATTAAGAACACAAACAAATTTCAAATTAAGACTCACGGTCATGCTCGACTCCAACATATAGATACTCGTTACCATGCCTATACGTCGTACTCAACAAGAAGCAAATAGAAAATAGACACAACTCCTAATCCCTCAAGCTAAGGTTTAGACCGAACACTTACCTCGATGCTACGAACACAATTCACGCTTAACTATAGCTTTATCCCTCGATTCCACCACCAATTCGTTGTATCTAGTCATAAGTTACTTAATTACATTAATAAACGCTAAATGAATCAATTCGAATGCATAAAAATGAATTTCCAAAGTTTTACCCAAAAAAGTCAAAAATCGCTCCCGGGCCCACATGGTCAAAACCCGAGGTTTCAAACAAAAACCTGGTCACGCCATTCCCCACGAACTCAAATATATAATTTGTTTTGAAATCGGACCTCAAATCGAGGTCCAAATTCCAATTATTAAAAAAAACTAGGTTCTACCCAAAACACCCAATTTCCCCATTGAAAATTATTGATTTGAAGTTGAAATCATGTTAAAAGATGTTAAGAATTCAAGGAATTAGTTTAAAATCGACTTTCAATTGATTTGGAGAAGAAGAAATCCTTGAAAAACGCCTAAGTGTATTTATGTTTTGAGAGAATATGAAAATGGGTTAAAAATTCGGCTAAGTATAAAAGTTGCAGGTCTCAGATGGTGGAATTGCGAACCCCGAACATATGTTGATATGGGAAATGCGAAACAGGGTCGCATTTTGCGGAACCCTTAAGAATTGTTGAACTTCGCATTTGCGAAAAGGAGGTCGCATTTGTGACTTCCGCATTTGCGACGCATAGGTCGCATTTGCGATCATAGAGGATTTGGGCGGGTGTCGCATTTGCGACGGGTTCATCGTATTTTGCGAGAAGGCTGCCCAGGCCACCTCAGCATTTGCGATCATGGCTGCGGATTTGCGACGAACAGGCTTCGCAAATGCAAAGCCTGCAGGTCTGAAACACACCAGCAAAATTTTTAAGTTCAAAATGCACCCCGTGACCTATCCAAAACTCACCCGAGCTGTCGGGGCTCCAACAAAAATATTACACACAACCTCAAAAACACCCTACAAGACTTATTCGTGCACTCAAATCACCAAATAATATCATGAACATCGAATTAAACTTCAAGATCAATGAAATTTCTCAAAACTTCTTTAAACATCTAATTTGCATTTAAGGTCCGAATCACATCAAACGGGTTCCATTTCTTACCAAACTTCACAGAATTATCTTAAATCATATATAAGGACCTGTACCGGGCGCCAAAAGAAATAGGGGCCCGATACCAACATGTTCTAATCAAATTTCATTTCCAAATCCTTTAAACAATTCCAGAAAATGATTTTCTTTAAAAAATCATTTATCGGCTTGGGACTTCGGAATTTGGATTCGGGCATACGCCCAAGTCCCATATTTTCCTACGGACCCTCCGGGACCATCAAAAGCACGGTGCCGGGTCCGTTTACCCAAAACATTGACCGAAGTAAAATTAATTCATTTTATAGTCAAAATTTATCATTTTTCACATATTTTCCACATATAGGCTTTCCGGCTATGCGGTCAGGACTACGCACGCAATTCGAGGTGAATGCTAAAAGAGGTTTTTAAGGCTTCGAGAACGCAGAGAATTGTTTAAAAACAAGAACAATCGTTCGTCCTCGAACGGACAGAAGAAGGAAGTACCTGAGTCGGGGAAAAGATGGGGATAACGGCTCCGCCATATCGACTCGGACTCCCAGGTCGAGGCCTCAGAGGCTGACCTCTCCACTGAACACATCAGAAGGAAAACTCTTCGACCTCAACTGACGAACCTGCCGGTCTAGAATGGCTACCGGCTCCTCCTCATTAGACAAGTCCTTGTCCAAACTGGACAGTGCTAAAGTCTAACACGTGGGATGGATCGCCCGTGATACTTCCGAAGCATGGACACATGAAACACTGGAAGCACGGCTGATAAGCTCGGCGGCAAACCTCGATCAAGAATCTCAAACGGACCAATGAACCTAGGGCTAAGCTTGCCCTTCTTCCCAAATCTCATCACGCCCTTCATGGGCGACACTCGAAGCAATACCCGCTCACGACCATGAAACCAAATCTCGAACCTTGCGGTCGGTATAAACTCTTTTTCCTGGACTGAGCTATACGAAGCCTATCCTGAATGATCCTGACTTTGTCCAAGGCACCCTGGACCAAATCCGTAACCCAACAACCGAGCCTCTCCTGGCTCAAACCATCCAACCGGAGACCGAAACCGTCTACCATATAAAGCCTCATAAGGAGCCATCTGGATACTCTACTGGTAGCTGTTGTTGTAGGCAAACTCCGCTAAAGGCAAAAACTGATCCCACGAGCCTCCAAAGTCAATGACACAAGCTCGGAGCATATCCTCCAAAATCTGAATAGTCCGCTCAGACTGCATGTCCGTCTGAGGATGAAATGTTGTGCTCAACTCAACCCGTGTGCCCAACTCTCGCTGAACTGCTCTCAGAAATATGAGGTAAACTGCGTACCTCGATCCAAATGATAGACACGGGCACACCATGAAGATGAATATCTCCCGGATATAGATCTCAGCTAACCTCTCGGAAGAATAGAGACTGCCACAGGAATGAAATGCGCTGACTTGGTCAGCTAATCAACAATGACCCATACTGCATCAAACTTCTTCTGAGTCCGTGGGAGTCCAGTAACAAAGTCCATAGTGATACGCTCCCACTTCCACTCGGGAAGCTCAATCCTCTGAAATGAACCACCGGGCCTCTGATGCTCGTACTTAACCTGGTGACAATTCAAACACCAATCCACATACGCAACGATATCCTTCTTCATTCTTCTCCACCAATAACGTAGCCGGCAAGTCTTGATACATCTTTTGCGGCGCCGGATGAATAGAGCACCGGGAGCTGTGGGCCTCCTCTAAAATCAACTCTTGAATTCCATCCCACATTAGGCACACAAACTCGACCCTGCAATCTCAAAACTCAATCATCACCTAGGGTAACCTGCTTGGCACCTCCGTGCCGCACCGTGTCGTCTAAGGACACACAAATGGGGATCATCATACTGTCGATCTCGGATTACGCTCCAATAATGAAGAACGAGCAACTGTGCAAGCGTTTTGGGCTCAGAAAACATCCAACCTCACGAAACTGATTGGCCAAAAGCCTGAACATCCAAGGCAAGCGGTCTCTCACCGACCGGAATATAAGCTAAACTGCCCATACTGGCTGACTTCCTACTCAAAGCATCGGCCACCACATGGCCTTTCCCGGATGATATAAGATGGTGATATCAAAATCCTTCAACAACTCCAACCACCTCCTCTGCCTCAAATTCAACTCTTTTTGCTGAAACAAATACTGAAAGACTCTTTGTGATCTGTGAACATCCCTCACATGCCACGCCATACAGATATAGCCTCCGAATCTTCAACGCGTTGAACAATGGCTGCCAAACTCCAATCCATGAAACCGGTAAGTTACTTCTCATGAAATCTTCAACTGACCGCGAAGCATAGGCAATGAACCTTGCCATCCTGCATCAACACTACACCAAGTCCAATACGAGATGCATCACAATAACCTATATGACCTGAACCTGTGGGGAAAAACCAACACCGGTGCGTAGTCAGAGCCGTATTGAGCTTTCTGAAAGCTCGCCCACACTTCATTCCGACCATCTGAACTGGGCACCTTCTGGGTCAAACCTGGTCATCGGGGTACAATAGATGAAAACCCCTCTACACGGAACCGACGATAGTAGCCTGCCAATCCAAGAACTCCGAATCTTTGTAGCTGTGAGGCCTGGTCGAGGCTTAGTTCTTTGACTGCCTCAAATCTTCTCGGATCAACCTGAAATAAACCTCTGCTTGATACAACGTGACCCGGATGCAACTGAACTCAACCAGAACTCACACTTTAGAAAAACTTAGCATACAATTGAACACCCCTCAAGTTGAAGAAGAACACTCTGAGGATTGCTACTCGTGCTCCCTCCGGCTGCTGGAATATATCAAAAATTATCATCAATAAAGACTATCACGAACGATCCAAGTAAGCCTGAAACACTACGGTTCATCAAATCCATAAAGCTGCTTGGGGCATTTGTCAACCCAATGGACATCACCAAGAAACTCATAATGCTTGTACCGAGTGCGGAAAGTGTCTTAGGACATCGGATGCCCTAAATCCTCAACTGATGGTAGCCAGGTCTCAAGTCAATCTTGAAAATACTTTGGCACCCTGAAGCTGCATCGAACAATCATCAATCCTCGGCAGCATACTTTATTGCTTGATTGTAACCTTTGTTCGATTGCGGCAATCTATACACATTCGCATGATCCATCCTTCTTCCTAACAAACAACACTGGCGCACCCCAAGGCGAAACACTGGGTCATGAAACCCTTCTCAAGAAAGTCTTGCAACTGCTCCTTCAACTCTTTTTCAACTCAGGCGGAGCATACGATTACGGCGGGATAGAAATTGGGCTGAGTGCCCGGAGCCAAATTAATGAGAATCATATATCCCTCTCGGGTGACATACCCGGCAGGTCCTGAGGGGAAAACTCAGGAATACTCACGAACAACGGGCACAAAATCAATAGCAGGAACTCAACAACTTAGAATCACGAACATATTGCCAAATAGTCCAAAACACCCCTTCCGACCATACGCCGAGCTTTCATATAAGAGATAACATACGGGTGTAGAATGACCAAGAGTCGCCTCTCCACTCTAAACGGGGGTAACCCGGGCAACGCTTTGGTCACGGCTTTGGCATGACAATCCAAGAATAGCGTGTAAGGTGACAACCAGTTCCATCCCAATATAACATCGCAAATCAATCAATGTCCAAAGCAACAAATCTACACGAGTCTCAAGACCCCCAATCACCACTATAACATGCACGAATACTCGATCATACCACAATAGAATCATTCCCCCGAGATGTGACACATAAGGAGGCACTAAGGATCACTAGTCATGACCAGGTAATGGTTGGCAAAATAAGATGACACTACGAGTAATGTAGACCCTGAGTCAAATAACACTGAAGACATCTTACATATCACAAACAGAACAGGTACTAGTAAAACTGATCGAAATCTCTCTCTTTTCCCCGTCCGACCCACTGACCACCTACCCTCGTGACAAACCACTACTCCACTCTCCGGCCGACATTGGCCGCCGTCCTCGAAGATATCTCACTCCCAGCCTCTCTAGCCATCTGAAGATGAATCGGCTGAATAAGTCCATCAATGAACCTCCTCACCCTCTCTCTCTCTCTCTCGGTGGGAAGTATGATAAGAGCATGACGAGCCAAGTCGACGAACCTGGTCTCATACTGAGTAACGGTCATAGAACCCTGCTGGAGACGCTCAAACTACCTCCGATATGCCTCTCTCTGAGTGATTGGGAGAAACTTCTCCTGAAATAGCTGAGTGAACTGCTCCCAAGTCAAAGCTGGTGATCCGACTGGTCTAGCCAAGCAATAATCTCTCCACCAAGTCTTGGCGGATCCAGATAAGCAAAATGTGGCAAAATCGACCCCGTTGGTATCAACTATCCCCATGTTCCTAAGAACCTCGTGACAGCTGTCTAGATAATCCTGGGGATCCTCAGTAGATGCACCGCTGAAAGTAGTAGTGAAAAGCTTGGTGAACCTGTCCAATCTCCACAAAGCATCGGCAGACATAGCTGCACCATCGCCGGTCTGAGCTACCACACCCGGCTGAACTGCTCCAACTGGCTGAGCTGCTGGAGTCTGAAACTGGGGAGCTACCTACTCCGGAGTGCGAGTAGCAGGAGTCTGGGCTCCTCCTCCAGCCTGAGAGACGGCTGGTGCTACAGGAAGTAGACCTGCCCGGGTGACACTCTCCATAAGGCCCACTAGAGGACCAGAGCATCCTGAAGAACTGGGGTAGTAATAAAACCCTCTGGGACCTGATCTGGGCCCACCGGAACCGCTGGGGCCGGAACCTCATCATCAAAATCAACCTGAGGCTCCGCCGCTGGTGCTGTTGATCTGGGCTGAGCTCTGCCCCTGCCTCGGCCTCGCCCTCTGTCCCTTGTGGGAGCTGCTGTTGGGGGCTCGGGCTGCTGATCGGTAGATGAGGAAGCGCGTGTTCTCGCTATCTGCGAAAGAACAGAGTAGAAGTTCAATTAGCAATGAGAAACCAAACCGCACGACAAGAAAGAACAAATGTGAAGTTTTCCTAACTCTGTAGCCTCTGGGGATAAATACAGATGTCTCCGTACCTATCCCTCAGACTCTACTAAGCTTGTCCGTGAATTATGAGACCTATGTAACCTAGAGCTCTAATAACAACTTGTCACGGCCTGGATTTCCCACCCTCGGGAGTCATGATGGCGCCTACTCGTAGAAGCTAGGCAAGCCACGAAATATAGAAATTCTTAACTCTTTCATTTTAATCCTTTTAAACAACTTGAGTTAGCAGGTAATCAACATTTTAAAATTTGCAAAAAACAGAATAAGCGGAAGACTTAAGCAACTAAAAATAACCAAGCCAATACTACAATGCCAATATACTCCTCTACCCGGAATCTGGTGTCAATATATTCACGGACGGATTAAGATTACTACAACAAATGTCTGAAAGAAATACAATCTGTCTTGAAATCTAATGAAAACAGAGAACATAATGAGATAGAAGAGAACGTCGGGCCTGCGGACGCCTGCAGGACTACCTCGGGATCTCTGGATGGACTGAAGGCTGGCTCCCCAAGTGCTACTGTCCAAATGCTGCTCCAGTATCTGCACATAGCGCAGAGTGTAGCATCAGCACAACCGACCCCATGTGCTGATAAGTGCCAGGCCTAACCCCGGCGAGGTAGTGACGAGGCTAGGACCAGACTCCAGATAAACCTGTGCAGTTATATAATATACAGCGGAAAATAAACAAGAATAAAAAATTTAAATGGGAGGGGATACATGCTACGGGGAAAAAATGTCAAATCCAGCAGGAACTTAAGAGAAATATGAGAGAACAACTCAGAATCTACAACAAAACAATTATAATACTGTTGCGGCGCGCAACCCGATCCAATATAACATTTGTTGCGGTGCGCATCCCGATCTAATATTACGTTGTTGCGGCGTGCCACCCGATCCATATTTAGTATTGTTGCGGCGTGCAACCCGATCCATATTTAATATTGTTGCGGCCGATCCATATATAGTATTGTTGCGGCGTGCAACCCGATCCATATATTCATATACCTTTAGCAACAACCATACCAAGAGTCCTGGAAAGGGATCAACAATAAACTACACTATCCCGGCAAGGGATCAACGATAAACTACACTATCCCGGCGAGGGATTAACAATAAACTACACTATCCCGGCAAGGGATTCGACAGTAAAAGTAGATACGTCCCGGCAAGGGAGAATTAGCTATAACCAATCTTAACTCAACTTCTATTCATCTCAGCTAACACCAATATTCAATCATAAGTAATTTCCACGAAAACAAACTTAATCCTTGCTCAATATCGAGAATCATCAATTAAAGCATCTGTAGTATCATTTAAGAACACAACAAATTTCAAATTAAGACTCACGGTCATGCTCGACTCCAACGTATAGATACTCGTCACCATGCCTATACGTCGTACTCAACAAGAAGCAAATAGCAAATAGGACACAACTCTTAATCCCTCAAGCAAAGGTTAGACCGAACACTTACCTCGATGCCACGAACTCAATTCACGCTTCAACTATAGCTTTACCTCTCGATTCCACCACCAGTTCGTTCGTATCTAGTCACAAGTTACTTAATTACATTAATAAACGCTAAATGAATCAATTCGAATGCATACAAATAAATTTTCCAAAGTTTTACCCAAAAAGTCAAAATCGCACCCGGGCCCACATGGTCAAAACCCGAGGTTCGAACCAAAACCCGATCACCCATTCCCCCACGAACTCAAATATATAATTTGTTTTGAAATCGGACCTCAAATCGAGGTCCAAATCCCCAATTTTTGAAAAAACCTAGGTTCTACCCAAAACACCCAATTTCCCCCATGAAAATCATTGATTTGAAGTTGAAATCATGTTAAAAGATGTTAAGAATTGAAGGAAGTTAGTTAAAATCGACTTACAATTGATTTGGAGAAGAAGAAATCCTTGAAAACTCGCCTAAGTGTGTTTATGTTTTGAGAGAATATGAAAATGGGTTAAAATTTCGGCTAAGTATAAAAGTTGCAGGTCTCAAATGTGGGAATTGCGAACAGGGGTTCGCAATTGTGAACCCGGACCTCTGTTGATATGGGAAATGCGAAACAGAATGCGAACCCTTAAGAATTGCTGAACCTTCGCATTTGCGAAAAGGAGGTCGCATTTGCGACTTCCGCATTTGCGACGCATAGGCCGCACTTTGATCATAGAGGATTTGGGCGGGTGTCGCATTTGCGACGGGTTCTTCGCATTTGCGAAAAATGCTGCCCAGGCCACCTCTCGCATTTTCGATGCATGGCTCGCATTAGTGAGACAGGCTTCGCAAATGCGAAGCCTGCAGGTCTGAAACACACCAGCAAATTTTTAAGTTCAAAATGCACCCCGTGGCCTATCCAAAACTCACCTGAGCCCTCGGGGCTCCAAACCAAATATACACACAACCTCAAAAATACCCTACGGTCTTATTCGTGCACTCAAATCACCAAAATAACATCATGAACATCGAATTAAACCTCAAGATCAATGAAATTTCTCAAAACTTCTTTAAACATCAAATTTGCATTTAAGGTCTAAATCACGTGAAACGGGTTCCGTTTCTTACCAAACTTCACAGAATTATCTTAAATCATATATAAGACCTGTATCGGACACCGGAACTAAAATACGGGCCCGATACCAACATGTTCTAATCAAATTTCATTTCCAAATCCTTTAAATAATTCCGGAAAATAATTTTCTGTAAAAATTCATTTATCGGGCTTGGGACCTCGGAATTTGATTCCGGGTATACGCCCAAGTCCCATATTTTTCTACGGACCCTCCGGTACCGTTAAATCACGGATCCGGGTTCGTTTACCCAAAACGTTGACCGAAGTCAAATTAATTTATTTTATAGTCAAAATTTGTCATTTTTCACAGATTTTCACATAGAGGCTTTCCGGCTACGCGCCGGGACTACACACGCAATTCGTGGTGATGCTAAAAGAGGTTTTTAAGGCCTCGGAACGCAGAATTCATTTTAGAAACAAGTGATGACCTTTTGGGTCATCACAATATATTTAAGCCATTATATGATAGTATTGATTTAATTAATTTTGTTTTGGTCTTGAAAGACTTTATGCACCTTCAGATTATTGTAAATCGCCGTTGTATTTTTTCCTCATGTCTTCTGAGATTTATTATTGGGAAAGCATCCAAGAGGCTGCGTTTCCCCTTTCTTCGCAACCAGCTCCTATTTCAATAGCGCCAAAGTCATTTATCATCCTATGACAGTTAGAGAAAGCGTAGATATATCGACTTTCAGGACAGTTAAAGGAAAAGAATGCAATATCTTTTGATTCCAAGTACCATGACAATTTACTTGTGAAATAATTTCTGTTAGTTTAAATACTTTTCTTAAGCTATGTCGTTATTTCAACTTTTCCTCCAATTCAAATTCAGATTCTTTTTACTTGGTATAGTCCAAACCTTAATATTTAAATTTTATTCCAAATGAAGTTCTTGTTGGAAGGAATAACACAATGTTTATCTGACATGGAGTCATAGATACAAAGTCTTAATTGATTTAGATTCCAAAGGTTGTATTGCAAAGTTACGACTAAGCATCTGAAGCAATAATATGCTGTCCAAAAGGAAGCAACTATACCAAGCATCAGTTATCCAAGAAGAAGTAGGCTAACGACAAAGTCCCAAAAGAATTTGACCCGAAATAAACTTTGTAGGCTCGGCGTATGTATTTATAAAATCAGAAAAGAATTTCAGTATTTAAGGTTATAAAAGCCGATCAACGTTTCGGGAATATTTTAGTCGTTCAACATTTAGCGTAAACTATTCGTGTTTTTATAATAATATAGATACAGATATAGATAACCAAAAAAAGAAATACTAATTATTTGAGACGAAACGTTGAGCATGGTTTTGTATCAAATATGTTTATTAGATTATTTGATCGATTTAAAGTAGTGCAACGTTTATGTACTGAGACTATAATTTAATTTTTCCTCTTTGTACGATGACTGAACATTAATATGATTGTTGAATTGATTTAATTATCATAATAATCAGTTAATGTAATTCAAACCAAACAGATTAATATCCTATTACAAAAAGTATTTTTTGAATACTTCTTCTTTACTTTGGCACAGCGATAATTATGTTAGTTCTCAGTTAAAATAATTCAAACTAAACATAAAATTAGGGAGGGCATTAAATGAATATATTTATCGTGTCATAAAATGCACTTTTAATTAAATGTATATTATATTAAAAGTGCGAAAATCCTTCACGAAATATATCATTCGTCTTTTTACCTTCACACTAGGCAAAATAGTCATTTACATTAATTTTCTAATATTTAGGAATGATTATTTACTTAATTCCCTAATATTTATGAACAGTTATTTAATTATCTCCTAAATACTTAGGACCTTAGTTTTAATTAAAATTGGTTATTATTTTTTTCCTTATATGGAACAGTCACAAAGTGTTCATACTTAGAAATTCAAAATCAGTATATAAACTTACAAATAAGGTAGTCAATATTTATGATTCAAAATTGAATATGCATGATTAGACATGCACTGTCAAATTCCTATTTTGATATACAAATAAAAGTTTGTTAGTAAACTAAGAACAAATTAGGTTGTTAACTTATAAATTTCTAATTCAAATAAGGATACGATAACGATAGTAATAAACTATCAATTTGTTTGACATTGGATGATTTTATTAGTAGACAATACTTTTCTCGATATTTAAGTTTTTTCCTAATATTTAGGAGTTCTATATTAACTAAATTTTATGCAGTAATTTTTTTTAATGTATTTGTGCAAAGAAAAAATCTTGAATTATGTAACATAATATTTTGTAAAAGACAAATAATACCACAAAAACAATCGACGGAGAATAACAGCTTGTTTGGATGGTTGTTACGTATCGTTTCATAATGTATCGTATCGTATTGTATTGTATTGTGTTGTATCGTTTGATGAATACAATGTTTGGATGGATTGTGTCGTTTTGGCGTCGTTTCATGGTATCACGCACCTGTGATATGATGAACAAACTTGCAATATTATAAAGAAAAATTATGATACGGTATATAAAAAGGTAGGGTAAATGATAAAATAAAATTATTTAATAATAATGAAGGGTGAGATTGAAAGAAAAACACAAGGAAACGATGCGACCACACCAAATCGGTCGTTACATAAAGTGGCACATTTCATCGTTACGTAACGACGGATGTAACGATACGATACAATAGAATTTAAGTAACAATCAAAACAAACATTGTATTTGAAATAACAATACAATACGATACGATAGGTAACAACCATCCAAACAAGCTGTAAAGGACGAGCATTTGCTGATTGAGCGAACAATATTTGGATCATAGATTCCATAGTACTCGCTTTGTTTCTTTTTATATAGTATTATTTTCTTATTAATCAGTTTTAGAAAGAATGTCAGCTTTCTATCTTTGAAAACAATTTAATTTTTCTCCATTTATCTCCAATAAAAATGATTTTTTACTACGCCAACAAGTAAACTACTTAGTCGGTGTTTTCGTTAACCGTAACCAATTAATATTATTCCTACGTAACGGTT
>NC_031997.1:15033861-15070453 GCF_001879085.1 Nicotiana attenuata
TTCCGATCTCGTAACGACGGATTTAACGATACGATATAATAAAATTTAAGTAACAATCAAAACAAATATTATATTTAAAGTAACAATACGATACGATACGATAGGTAACAACCATCCAAACAAGCTGTAAGTACAAAATAGTTATTACTTGTTGTATATTTGAATTACTTTTTGGCACATAATTCTAGCCATTTGATTCTATATTAGTAAAAATTTAAAAAGTCGAGAAATACAAAGTAAAAATAATAACTAAAGTCGATTGGCACTTCATCGATTTTTCTTATTCTTAATTCTAGATTTATTACTGGTCATAGAATTACAATTCATAAATTTAATATAATTTAATTAACTTAGTAAAAATAAGAAATAAAAAAATATTTTTCGTAAAAATTTATGATTGATTCTCTAGGTATACAATAGAATATCCATTATTCTTTAATCAAACGTGCCTTCTATAAATTCACGTACAAATATATATATAGAGAGAGCCTAATTTTCATATGATACTCATTAACTCAATATCAAATTCAATAAATACTTTTAAATCGACACATAATAATTGTATGTTAGATAACACTTATTAATATGGGATAGACGTATAAAGAGTATACTCTAAAAGTACGAAAAATGGCCTCTTTTCATTTATGGAAGCCCTATTTTGTAGGACTAGAATTTATTAACAGCAATTAGAAATGATTACTTGAAGGTAGAAAGTCCTCTTGCAATTAATATTCATCGTTTTCGGGAATTTATATTTTATTTATTTATAACTTTTATCTCAAATAAATTGTTAAAAATATAATTTAAAATTTTAATATTATAATTCATAATGTAGTAGTTTACTAAAGACAAAATTACATCACACATAATTTGGGCCTACAACTCATCCGAAAATGACCCATATTTGAAGCCCTAACCTGCTTTGCCCCGGGTTGTACATATTTGGAAATTTTCTTTGCACCCATCAGCCTATAAATTAGTAACAGCAATTCATTTTTTTGGCTTTCACTCTCTCTTCTTCTCACACCTTCTAAATATGTCGTCCGCCATTACTGCTTCTCCCCCTGTGTCACTTGGTTGCAATATAAAAAAATTGAAGAGTAGATGTTCGCCAATGAAGGTCATTCAAAGCTTCGATTTCGAAAATAGGAATTTTTGAGTTTGTTAGAGTTTTGGATTGAGTATTGTTCCAATTGATTGAAAATATCAAAAGGAATTCAAAATTTAAATTTGAAGTGATTCGTAGTAGATTTGAGCAAGATTTGAGTTAAATTTCATAAAAGACGCAAGGAAGAAGACGAAGTCAGTTTTTGGTATAATTATGTATAATCTTGTATAATATTGTATATGAGTGTATAAACAAATCTTATATACTATTATACACTTTTATACACTTTTATACAAGCGTCTATAGACCAACTTCTTCCACGATTTTCAGTTGCAATTCTTGTTCAAAATTAGTCAAAATTTCCATTAAATGACTTCAAATTTATATACAACCTCCTATACTATTTCGAACAATTCTAAATAACACCCGTTCCAAATTTCTCACAAAATCAAAGGCGAAATTTAAACTCACATATTTAAGCTTGTTAAAAATCTAATTTTCACCGCCCAAATGGATTTGGTTTGTTGAACTAAAATTTCAGTCGCAGTTACTGCTTCGAAAATTAGACTTAAAAGCTTGAGAAATTTTTTTTAAAAATTGACAGTAATTTCGAGAACCTATTGGAGTTGAATGTTAAATCTTAGCCTATTATTTTTGAACTAGTTGGTTGTAAATTGAAATATGGACTATAAAATTGAAAAGTAGGGAGCCCATTTATTTTTATGTGAAATTTTTCCTTTACTAAAGCCGCTAAAGGGCGAGGTTTGTTGAAGAATCAACAAAATGTAGCAGTGACAAGCGAAACACACGAGTTCCCCCAATTCCTCGTGAACCCTAACTCTCTCAACAAAAGATGTGAGAAGAAAACTCAACTGAAACTATGGGTTAGTAGTTCTTCTTCTCCAGCAAGGATTATATGTTATGATCCCTGCATTTGAGCTGAATAACTAGGCTAAATAAGTAGTGTAGTTGTCAATGATCAATGGAGGTGTTGAAGGAAGGAGCTGAAGATTTAGCATTGGAAATGAACGACCCAGATTGAATGTGGATTAAAGAACTTCGAGGGTGGAGATTGTACCAGCTCAGCAGGGCCAACTCAGCAACAATTCTATTACATAATCCAAATTCCTTTCTTCTTTTCTTCTTCTTCTTCACTTTCTCTTCTCTTCTAGCAGTAAATTTCCTTTTCAATTCTGTAGATCTTAGCCAAGCAATGAAATTCCTTAGTTTATTCATTCCAGTTAAATAGTTCATTTTGTAATCGTATTTAAATTAATGAAAATTACAGAAAATTGTCCCAAAAAATCTCATTCTCTTTTATTGTTATATTGAGAAATTCCATTTATAGTTAGTTCCTGACATTTGGTATCAAAGCCTTCATACCTGCGACCTGTGAATCGTTAATGGTTGAAGGCACGAGGATGCAGACCATGGACGCGAAAATCACTCACAACGAGGAGGTATTAGCTGAACTCATTGCTGGACAGCAAACCTTACAACAAACGCAGCTTGGCATTCAAGGCACGTTGGAACAGATTTTGGATCGTTTGACTACGTTGGAAAGACCACCAGCGAGAGCACCAGATCTGGGCGATGGCTTGCTTCCACTACCAGCCCATGAAGCAAGGCTCAGCAGACAGGCTGGGTTTCCTATTCCCCCTCCAAAATGGGAATTACCCAGTTTTGAAGGCAAGGAACCAAAGGTATGGCTTCGAAAATGAGAGAGGTATTTCAAAATGTATAGAACTGACGATAACTTGAAGGTTGAGGCTACTGCACTTTATTTGAATGGTTTAGCTGAAGTATGGTATAATTCCTTGACATTGAGAAATGGAGTAATAACTTGGGACGAATTTAAAGCAGAATTATGTATTAGATTTGGAGAAAATCTGATGGAGGATGTGGTAGAGGAGTTTAACAAACTCCAACAGAGGGGAACAATAGAGGAGGTTTTGGGCAAGTTTGAGGACCTTAAGGCTCACATGCTTATTAGAAATCCTGTTTTGAATTAGTCACATTTTCTGTCCAGTTTTGTGGGAGCTCTCAAGGGGGAAATTAGGTATGCTGTTAAGTTGTTCAAGCCTACAACCTTAAGTAGTGCCATTAAACAAGCAAGGTTGCAGGAAAAGGCTCTAGAGGTTGTGCAAATGAAGGATAAACCAGTGGCCAAATCTACCCCTTCCCATGCTAACTCTGCTACGGCTAAGACCTCAGCAACTGCAAATCATGCACCTGTTACATTCCCTAACACTAGGAACAACAACCATCCAGCAGTAAGAACAACACTTATAGGTTGAGCCCTGAAGTGTATGAGTACAAGAAGGCCAATCAGTTGTGTTTCAGGTGTGGGAAAAAATACACTCCTGGGCACAGGTGCCACAACCGACAACTGGGCACCTTGTTATAGGAAGTGATCCAGCCAAGACTCCATGTTGTTCTCTAATTCATGGACTTGCTTATCTTGATGTTTTTGTTTGCCTTTGCACTGCTAATAAAGCCAATTTATTGGGAATTAACCTCAACGTACCTCTTTCCCTCAGTTTGTTGCTCAACAACTGTGGAAAGTATGTCCCCAAAGATTTCCAATGCGCATAAGCTAGCTGTATGGGTCAAAATTAGACCAAAGAAATTCGGCACGCGAAGACATAAGGCCAAGGTCGGACAGGCTGAGGTCGGACAGGCCAAGGTCGGATCGTCATCAATAAAGCCGAGGTCGGACCGTCATCAACAAGGCCAAGGTCGGACAGGCCAAGATCGTGATGAAACAACTAGTCTGCTTTGGGATCCTCAAAAGGAATATTCTACTAACTATTCCCTCTAATTGTACCTTTTTGTAGGATTTTCTATGGATACCCCCCCCCCCCTATAAATAGGAGGGGAGGACTTCCCCAAAAGGGGGCCCTCTCTCGGTCTCCCTCTCTCTCTTTCTAGAAAATATGTAAACACACCTCTCCAAAGAATTGAGAGGATCAGTGATCCCATACCTTCATCGGATCCAAAAAGGGTCATAAGGTTCTTGTATTTGTCTACCATTGATCTTTATTAAATGAAAGAAGATCCGTCTCACTGAAGATCGGGTGAATATTTTCCTTTATTCATATTTTTGTTACTTAATGCTTCTTTACTTATGCCGTTAAATCTAATCATAATCGCTGTCAACATTTATACTCGGCTATATTTTTTTCTACTCATATTGTTCGTCTCGGATCTAGAGTTAATTATCTTTAACTAGGATTTACCCCTTCATCTTTATTGATTGATTTACTTAAAAAGTGTTTCATAACTTTTGAGTCAAACAATTTGGTGCCGTCTGTGGGGATTTTCTAGTTAAAGTTTTAGTTTCTTCTAGATCTAGAATTCAATTCTAGTTCCACGGTCTGTTCATGGTAGATATTTCCTAGTACGGCTCTCTACCAAACATGGAAAGAAAGAATCGTGATTTCAAGAAATCATTTTTGCTACACAATGTGTACTTTCCTTAATTCTCAGTTTTTTATCTTGATTTGTAACTTGTATTAGTTCTGTTAAGAAACTCTTTTGTGGTTTAAGTTTTTCCAATATTTCGACCCAGAATTTTTAATCCAATTAGTTGGAGAGAAGGAAGTTAATATATTTATTGCAAATAGAACCTCAGTAGTGGCTCGGTTGTTGGTCATCTCTCAAACGCCATTCTTTCTTTGATGAACCATTGTTGTGAAGTCGGTATTGAAATCAGAATAGAGGGAAGCAACTTTAGATATGTTGTCGTTCAGCTCCTGAATTAGGCCCACGTTCTGCACCATACTGTCATGCGATCTCGACTGATGGTTCTCGTTAACCTGTTGAATCAACAATTCGTTCCGATCCAACACCGACTGAACTTGTCTATAATTGTTGGAAAAAGAGTTCCACATCTCAGAGTCATTACCTTCCTCCATAATGTGATTATTAGTCTTGCGGGAGTTGGATTTGGCTAATGTCTGATGGCGGCGATTAAGAAATCTCCACAGGAAAAATGGACCATTATCAGTCTAAAGAAGGATATACTGGCTGGACCTACATATCCTAACTTGAAGATAAAATCTTCATAGCCTCTACAACACACACGGTTGTAGACGTAAAACTTTACTAAAGCGGACAGCCTTGCCAAACTGGTAGCGGCCACTAAAAGCATAACCAGAGCAGTGAACGTGGCCACTCCTTTCCACTCGCCGACTGATCAAATCGAGGTAACGAACGATTTCATTTGGTTTAACTGACTATTTTTCTAAATGGAATAGAAGCAGGATCATTCTCCCAGATACACGAACAGGAAATACATCATATTCTCCAATACAAGCAAAATTAAACAAACTGGGACTCCCCCAGAAAACGCATCATATTTTCCAATGCAAGCAAAATTAAGCAAATTGGGACTCCCCCAGGGAACCCTTTAAGGCTAAGGCCTTCGCCATCAAAGATCGACAGGTTCGACCTCGTTCGAATTGGGATTAAGGCTAAGGCCTTCAATATCAAAGATCGACATGTTTGACCTCGTTCGAACTGGGATTAAGGCTAAGTGCCTTCGCCATCAAAGTTTGACAGTTTGACCTCGCTCGAACTGGGATTAAGGCTAAGTGCCTTCGCCATCAAAGTTTAACAGTTCGACCTCGCTCGAACTGGGACTCAGGCTAAGTGCCTTCGCCATCAAAGTTTGACAGTTCAACCTCGTTCGAATTGGGACTCAGGCTATGTGCCTTCGCCATCATAGATCGACAGGTTCGACCTCGTTCGAACTGGGATTAACGCTAAGGCCTTCGCCATCAAAGATCGATAGGTTCGACCTCATTCGAACTGGGACTAAGGCTAAGGCCTTCGCCATCAAAGATCGAGAGCTTCGACCTCGTTCGAACCGGGATTAAGGCTAAGTGCCTTCGTCATCAAAGATTAAAAGCTCGACCTCGCTCGAACTGGGACTCAGGCTATGTGCCTTCGCCATCAAAGATTAATAGTTCGACCTCGCTCGAACTGGGACTCAGGCTAAGTGCCTTCGCCAAAAAAGAAGAGTTCGACCTCGATCGAACGACGACGGGTTAACATTTCGATAAGTCGAAATAACACCCTTTAAGGCCAAGGACATTCGCCAAAGAAGAAGAGTTCGACCTTGATCGAACGACGACGGGTTAACATTTTGATAAGTCGAAATAACACCCTTTAAGGCTAAGGTCCATCGCCAAGTAGAAGAATTCGGCCTCGTCCGAATCAGCCTTCGGCCTCGTCCGAATCAACATTGGGCCTCGTCCAAAACGACCTTCGGCCTCTTCCGAATCAACATTCGGCCTTGTCCGAATCAACATTCGGCCCTGTCCGAAACAACTTTCGGCCTCGTCCGAATCAACATTCGACCTCGTCCGAATTAACATTCAGCCTCGTCCGAAACAACCTTCGGCCTCGTCCGAATCAACATTCGGCCTCGTCCGAAACGACCTTCGGCCTCGTTCGAAATGACCTTCGGCCTCGTCCGAAACAACATTCGGCCTCGTCCGAAACCACATCGGCCTCGTCCGAATCAACCTTCGACCTCGTCCGAATCGACATTCGGCCTCGTCCGAAATGACATTCGGCCTCGTCCGAAACGACATTCGGCCTCGTCCGAAACGACCTTCGGCCTCGTCCGAATCAACATTCGGCCTCGTCCGAATCAACCTTCGGCCTCGTCCGAATTGACTTTACGGCTAAGGGCCATCGCCAAAAAGAAGAATCCGGCCTCGTTCGAATCAGCCTTCCGCCTCGTCCGAATCGACCTTATGGCCAAGGGCCATCGCCAAAAAAGAGGGGGTCGACCTTATGGCCAAGGGCCTTCGCCAAAGAGAATTCGAAATGTCACTAAGGCCAAGTGCTGTCAAAAAATATAAAGGGAAAGAAAGATCGAACTCGCCATGCGGGAATCTACCTCGCACCAAAGTCGCGAAAAGCAAAAACATAGAAAAGTACATGGCAAATAACAACGAAAAACTCTTCTTTATACAAAGTCATTGCGCAAATAGTCGCAGATTACATACGACCCGGATCAATGGTCAAAACAGACAGGTATCTTTTCACTCGGCGTCACCATCGCCACTCTCTTCACCACCACCTCCAAGATATTGTCCCTCGGCATCGGCATCCTCAGCTGCAATCCATACTAGTCGACCTACCCATCCGAATTTCTCGAACTACGATTAATGAAGTCCGCTCACCGAGCTCGACCAAGAGGCAACCTCGGTAAGCGGAGGGACTAACTGTATGGGTCAAAATTAGACCAAAGAAATTCGGCACGCGAAGACATAAAGCCAAGGTCGGACAGGCTGAGGTCGGACAGGCCAAGGTCGGACCGTCATCATTAAAGTCGAGGTCGGACCGTCATCAACAAGGCCAAGGTCGGACAGGCCAAGGTCGTGATGAAACAACTAGTCTGCTTTGGAATCCTCAAAAGGAATATTCTACTGAATATTCCCTCTAATTGTACCTTTTTATAGGATTTTCTATGGATACCCCTCCCCCCCCCCCCCTTACTAAATAGGAGGGGAGGACTTTCCCAAAAGGAGGCCCTCTCTCGGTCTCCCTCTCTCTATTTCTAGAAAATATGTAAACACACCTCTCCAAAGAATTGAGAGGATCAGTGATCCCATACCTTCATCGGATCCAAAAAGGGTCATAAGGTTCTTGTATTTGTCTACCATTGATCTTTATTAAATGAAAGAAGATCCGTCTCACTGAAGATCGGGTGAATATTTTCCTTTATTCATATTTTTGTTACTTAATGCTTCTTTACTTATGCCGTTAAATCTGATCATAATCGTTGTCAACATTTATACACGGCTATGTTTTTCTACTCATATTGTTCGTCTCGGATCTAGAGTTAATTATCTTTAACTAGGATTTACCCCTTCATCTTTATTGATTGATTTACTTAAAAAGTGTTTCATAACTTTTGAGTCAAACACTAGCTAGCCAATAATTTCCACTTCATATATTTATTTTTCAGTGTGTTTGATGTTTTGTATGCTTATAGTTTGCTTATATTTTCAAAGGAAAATATATTGTATTCTAATTGGTTAGAAGGAAGGCTAGTTGGTTGCATGCCTTCTTTTCGTTGTATTATCACATTTTCATGAGTAATAAATAACGTATTGTGGAGTTTATAGTACATAACATGCTTGATATATATTGAGTTTCCCATGCCAATTATTTGTGTCAATACTGTTTTGCAAGCTGCTTTCCTATTCTTAATTTTTTTCTCAATAGAGTTAAGAATTTTTCCCATTGTTATTGGAACATAGGAAGAGAGATCTTGAAATGTCTATTACCAAGCCCCTATCATCTTTATAAAGTCCTTGTTTACTGCTTGACCATCTATTGCTTATGGCTTCCACTTTACTGTTTCGTCTCAGGTTCAAGACAAATAGACTTGAGTTACTGGCTAGAATAACTGAACTTCAAGAGAAATCGAAAGTCTATGATGCTGCCGACAGTGAATGTACCGAGCCTGAGATTGAAAGTTGTGATACATGAAGACTGAATTAATGGAGATTGAGGAATTGGGGGAAAAATTGACCTACTCCCATAGATAATTTTGGCTAAAAAGATTTGGTTTGGTATTCAAAAGGTAGAGCCAAAATGAATAACGTTGTAGTGTCGGACAATGGTGCGGGCCTAATCAAGGCTGGAATAGGTGGCGAAAGAGACCCAACAGCTATTGTCCCAAACAACACGGGGCGTCCACTCTCTTCCAAGAAATGGCTTATGGCGGATCAGCTCCTTTACCCTGACGTTGACCTTACTTCCGCCACCGTCCGCCGTCCTTTCGACTTACCTTGTCAACCCGGACCTCCAGTCCTCCCTTTGGTCCCATATCTTCTCCAACCTCCTCAACATCACTCCTTCCCAATCCTCTCTCCTCCTCACTGAACCTCTTTTCAATCTCCCTTCAATACAACGCTCCCTTGATGAAATCGTCTTCGAAGAATTTAATTTTAAGGCTCTCTATGTTTCGGATTCCCCCTCTTTGGTCCATCTCTATGAGGCATCTCGTCGCCCTTATGGGATTGTGTCTAAAGCCCAATGCAGCTTAGTTGTGGACTGTGGATTTTCGTTACTCATGCCTCACCCGTGTTTCAGAATTTCACATTGAATTACGGAGTGAAAAGGCTTAATCTTGGTGGGAAAGCTTTGAGCAATTTCATGAAGGAGTTAGTGAGTTACAGGAGCGTTAATTTGATGGACGAGAATTTCCTTATGGATGATGTAAAAGAGAAACTCTGCTTTGTGTCTTTGGATGCTGCCAGGGACTTGCAGATTGCTAAGAAACCGGGAAATGACAATTTTTTTTAGGTGCACGTATGTGCTTCCTGATGGTATTACACATACTAAGGGTTTTCTAAAAGATCCTGAAGAAGCAAAGAGATACCTGTCTTTGTATAATGATGAAGCAGCTACGAAGCAGCAAGTAGCAGCAGGAGAGCAAACGGATAAGCTGCGGAGCAACGATGCATCAAGAAGAATTGATTTGACAAAAAATGAATTTGGGTTGACAAATGAGCGGTTCCTCGTCCCAGAGATGATGTTTCGTCCAGCTGACTTGGGACTGAATCAGGCTGGACTTGCAGAGTGCATTGTTAGAGCTATCAGTTCCTGCCATTCTCATCTTCAACCTCTTCTCTATGAGAGCATCATTTTGACGGGAGGCACTACTCTATTCCCTCATTTTGCTCAAAGACTAGAAATGGACCTTCGGCCACTTGTCCCAGATAAATACCGTTTAAAGATTACGACTCAAGAAGATCCTATACTAGGTGTTTGGCGTGGAGTATCACTCTTGGCATCAAGTCCTGATTTTGATGCAATGTGCGTCACCGAAGCTGAATATGAGGAGCTGGGATCAGCTAGATGTTGAAAGAGATTCTTCCACTAACTTTTGTCATGTTACTTTTACAAGTCTATGTTCATCTTTGGTGTTAAATGGAGGGAGAAATTAGGAGGATCGCCGGCCTCTACTGTTGCAATTGAGCTAAATTCTGAAATGTTTCTTTTTCTTGTTAGTTTCTTTTATGTATTTCAGGCCAAATTTGTTGAAGCCTAATCTAACTGAAATGAAATGTTAATGGCATCTTCAATACCAGAAAACAAAAAATAGTCCAAGAGCAACAATTAATCATGAGTTTGTCTCTCCCCTTAATATTCAGTTTTTATACCCAACCTTATTATTGTTAAAACTCTTTACTTGTAATTCCTACTTAGGTTAGTTAGAATCATTGTGTAGGAAATCTTTGTAAATCATAAACCCTTGTACGTCTTGGGTAGAGTTAGTCGAGTTGTAAGTCTTTGTAATAGAGTTATTACAAAGTAGCTTGTAATAGAGTTGTTACAAGTTAGTGAGGGATTAAGAGGTTAATCCAGTCTTTGTAATAGAGTTTTTACAAAGTGGCTTGTAATAGAGTTGTTACAAGTTAGTGAGGGATTAAGAGGTTAATTAGGTTACAATAGGTTGTAATCTAAAGTTTGCTCAGTAGTGAAGTTGAAACCCTACAAGGGTAGGTCGTAGTTTTTGATCCTGTGAGCTGGGAGTTTTACACGTAAAACTCCATTATGTTAGTTACTTACTGCAGTGTGCGTGTGTTTTGTATGAACTAGAGGACATGATTCTCTATATAGTTTGGTGGACCCTTATTTTCTATCACTAATAGATGACAGATATATTCAATATGAATCACATGCTCGTTGTGTCACTTATGATACTCCATGCTTTGACAAATTAAACCAATTAATTAAAGCTTCCTGGTTTCCATGCCACAAGTCGTTTGATGGTAACGAAAAATAGCAGCCTAACTGTGTAGATATATAGTTTAGTTTAATCCCATCCTTAAACTAGTTAATTGATCCGCGCTTCACGCGGTAAGATAATTCATTTTTTAAATTTAGTTGATATAAAATAGATAAAAAGTTTATAGCACAGAGAATTTTCATAAAAAACAAAAAGTTTAATCTTAGAAATAGAGCAAGAAAAATGCACAAATCTTCATACCTTATCCATAGAGGGGTTTCAAGGAAGTCGCTTGGCATTCTGGTAAGAAACATTAGAACATAGAAATAAAAGATGATTATAAATAAACTCAACAATAATTGACCAAAACATCATGAAAAAACTACAATAACGATATATTCATGGAGACAAGCACAATTGCCATGAATAAATTAAAATACCAATGAAATATCTTGTATGACGTAGCTCCAAAAACAAAGCAAACTATAATAAAACTACTAACAAACTAGGAGCGGCAAACGGGCGGGTCGGGTCGGATATGGTTTGGGAGAATTCTTAGTCTCCCTAACTTGAGGAACCCCCAATTTGAGGGGATTTTTACCTAGCTATACTATAATAGAAACCTATTTACTACCTTTATTTAGGTTCCTTATTAATTACTTTATATACCTATATTTACTAGTATTGGGTTTGTTATTTAATAAATAATAACAAAAGAGGTGTGAATGGAAAATGGTGGGAAAAGAAGTGGAGGGATGACCCGCGACCCGGTCCGGTCTAGCCCGTTTTTCTTTTCCGGATTAATTTAAATTCGTTTTAAATTTCCCGCAAAAATTTCCAACATCCATGGCTGTTCTGAAACAGTGTCACACCTGTTCCAAAAGCCATGACTATTCTGAAAAGTTGCAAACCTCTTCATAGGGTCACACCTGTTCCAACAGCCAAGACTGTTCTGAAAGGTTGCAAACCTCTTCAGAGGGTCACACCTGTTCCAACAGTCATGACTATTCTGAAAGGTTGCAAACCTCTTCAGAAACATCACCAAGTTGGCTATAAATAGACCTTCAAATCCCAGAATATTTACTTACGAAATTTTCTGATTATCTTCTTCTTCTTCTGCACTAAAATTCCAGTGTGTTTTGCTGCCATCGAGTGGTTCGCTGATCATCGGCGTTTTTGGTACCAACACTCCGTGAGTTAAATCGTTCTATCCTGGGAGGATATATTCCATAACCTCGAGTACTTGAGGGGAATAATTTCCTTAAGGACACACTGTGTATTTAGTGGGCTCGATTTGTTCCTTCAACGTTTCAAAAATTATTTTGAAGTTCGAATATTATTTTTCAGAATTGTTTCTACTAACTTTCTGTTTTATTTTTCAGAAAGATTACTGTTTTATTTACTTACTAGCTAATACTAGATAAATAACAAATCTNTACATAATATTAATCCAAAAATACTGGAAATAATTTTATAATTGTAAAAATGTTGTTAATCGTAAAATAGGCTATAATTGCAATTATATGCAATTTAGCTTTAGAAATAACAAATAAATTTGTAAAAATATATAAAAATCACCTTAATTATATTTGGTGTAAATATGAGAATAGAAATAAATTATTCACCAAAATGATAATTTTGGAAATATTTATTGAATTTTGTACTGCTAGAAATAGACAATAAATTGATTTTGAAATCTTTAAAAATTAGGGAAAAATACCAAAACTCTTGGGCATGCTTATATATGCATGTACATGCTATTTTGAAAGTATTTTGTATGTAAAAATACATAGGGAAAAATTGGGTATCAACAACCCCATGTGCTGGTAAGTGCCTGGCCTAACCCCGGCGAGGTAGTGACGAGGCTAGGACCAGACTTCAGATAATCCTGTGCAGTTATATATATGCATACAGCAGAAAGATAGATAGAAATAAACAATTAAAGTTGGGGAGGGGATCTTGCTTCGGGAATAGCAGATGATACAGAAACTCAAGAGAATAATAAGGAAATCAACAATTCAACTCTAACACGGATAAGGAAAAATAAAAGCAGATTTCACTTCCAGTACACATCTCGTTGCAGGCGTGCAACCCGATCCCATTTCTCATATCTCGTGGTAGGCGTATCACCCGCTCCTATTTTATCAAATCTCGTGGTAGGCGTACCGCCCGCTCCCATTTCATCATAACTCGTGGTAGGCGTACCACCCGCTCCCATTTCACTATAACTTGTGGTAGGCGTACCACCCGCTCCCATTTCATCAATGACTCGTGGTAGGCGTACCACCCGCTCCCATTTGATCAATAACTTGTGGTAG
Organism: Nicotiana attenuata; assembly: GCF_001879085.1. Taxonomy (NCBI): domain Eukaryota; kingdom Viridiplantae; phylum Streptophyta; class Magnoliopsida; order Solanales; family Solanaceae; genus Nicotiana; species Nicotiana attenuata. Next base: position 15,047,048 of record NC_031997.1, read on the forward strand.
GCGTACCACCCGCTCCCATTTCAAGTCAACACAATATCACAATAAAATCCCGGCAAGGGAACAAAGCAACATAGAAATTTCCCGGCAAGGGAACAACAATATCAAATCAACCATCCTGGCAAGGGAGAATCAGCTATAACCAATCCTAGCTCAACTCCTACTCAGCTCGATTAATACCAATACTCAAGCATAAATAAAGTCCACGAGAATAAACTAAATCTTTACTCAATATCAAGAGTCATCAATTAAGGCATCCGAAATGTCATTTAAGAACACAACAACTATCAATTTAAGACCCACGGTCATGCTCGACATCAACGTATAGATACTCGTCACCATGCCTATACGTCGTACTCAACAAGTAGCAAATAGAAATTATGACTCAACTCCTAATCCCTCAAGCTAGGGTTAGACCGGACACTTACCTCGATGCCTTGAATACAACTCAAGTCTCAATTATGGCTTTACCCCTTGATTCCACCACCAATCCGCTCGAATCTAGTCACAAGTTACTTAATTACATCAATAAACGCTAAATGAATCAATTTGAATGCATAAAACGAATTTCCCAAAGTTTTGCCCAAAAAGTCAAAAATCGCCCCCGGGCCCACATGTTCAAAACCCGAGGTTCAAACCAAAACCCGATTACCCATTCACCTACGAACTCAAATCGAGGTCCAAATCCCCAATTTTTGAAAAATCTAGGTTCTACCCAAAACACCCAAATTCCCCCATAAAAATCTTTGATTTTAAGTTGAAATCATGTTAAAAGATGATAAGAATTGAAGGAAATGAGTAAAAACCAACTTACAATCGATTTGGAAGAAGAGTTGTTCTTGAAAAATCGCCCAAAGGAGTTTGTGTTTTGAAAAGATGTGAAAAATGGTTTAAAATCGGCTAAGTATAAAAGAAAATACAGGTCTTAGTTATGGGAATTGCAAACAGGGGTTCGCAATTGCGAACCCCGACCTCTGCAGATGTGGGAAATGCGAAACAAGGTTCGCATTTGCGAACCCTTTGAAAATCCCGGTCTTTCGCAATTGCGATCAAAATCGTCGCATTTGAGACTGGCCCTCCTTCGCATTTGCGAACCTATTGGTCGCATTTGTGATCAGGCCTGCACAGTCCGCTTCTCGCATTTGCGATGCATGGCTCGCATTTGCGAGCTCGCATTTGCGAGACTGGCTTCGCAACGCAATTGCGAAGCCTGCAGATCAGAAATGCACCAGCTATTTTTCAAAGTCCAAAATGCACCCGTGGCCTATCCAAAACTCACCCGAGCCCTCGAGGCTCTAAACCAAATATACACACAACCTCAAAAATATCCTACGGACTTATCCGTACGATCAAATCGCCAGAATAACATCATATACATCGAATTAGACCTCAAAATCCATGAATTCTTTCAAACTTCTTAAAACATCAAATTTTCCATTTAAAGTCTGAATCACATCAAACGACATCCACTTTCAACCAAATTTACAGAAATGACTTAAGACATATATAAGACCTGTACGGGGCGCCGGAACCAAAATACGGGCCCAATACCAATGTGTTCTAATCAGATTTAATTTCAAATTTCCTTAAACAATTTCACTTAAAAATTCATTCCTCGGGCTTAGACCTCGAAATTCGATTCCGGGCATACGCTCAAGTCCCGTATTTTCCTACGGACCCTCCGGGACCGTCAAATCACAAGTCCGGTCCGTTTACCTAAAATGTTGACCGAAGTCAAATTATCTCATATTATAATCAAAACTTATCATTTTTCATAAATTTTCATATTTAAGCTTTTCGGCTACGCGCCCGGACTGCGCACGCAAATCGAGGCAACTCTAAATGAGGTTTTCAAGGTTTCGGAGACGAAGAATTTAATTTAAAACAAGTGATGACCGTTTGGGTCATCACACGACTAATCTGATAAGTTATAGCACAGCTGTAGAGACACAAAAGAAGCAGGAAATGGGGAAATAGGGCTACAACTCTAGAAACAACCGGTCTGGTCGTTACAGAGACTTTCATCTCACACGGCTCTTAAGTGATAAAAGAAAGAAGAACCGAAGGGTAGTAGCTGCGAATTTCCTTGTTAACAAAAAAAATTACTCCCTCTAGTCCACTATAAGTGATTTTTTGCCTCTTTTCACACATATTAAGGAATTCACCTTTTAGCATTAATTAACAATGAATTGACTATAAAAACCTTAATTTGCTCATTGTAAATATGAAAAACAACTCCTAAACTCTTACTTAGGGCAACTTTGAAAAAAAGAAGCTTACTGCTTCTTGATATATGAAAAAATTAAATATCGTGGACTAAAAAAAAACTAAAAAAGATAATTAAAATAGATGGGAGAAAATAGTTAATAGTATTAGTTACGAATATTGCTGAAGTAACAAGTGAAAAGAATCAAAGAGAAGTAATAATTTATGTAATTCAATTAGTATACTTATTGCGTTGATGTAAATACTATCGGTAAGTTTTCTGTAAACATATATACACGAATAAAAAGCACTTCAAGCACACACTAGTGTAAAAGTTTTCCCACTGTTTCACATAGAAATAAAAGCAAATTCCTAACTCAGAACATTAATTGTATTAAATATACTCATCAAATGCATCTACCTCTTTCCTTTTTTTTTTTAAGTTAAAACGCTATAAATAATGATAGATTTCCTTCATTAAATGAGTTCTAATTGGATAATTGAGTAATTTAATCCTTCTTATTCTATGTTACATACTTCATTTACCTTGATGTCTCGTATCAATCTGGTATAAGTAATAAGTATATAGATATTTTATATAGTTTTTCAAAATACACAAAATTTTACCAAAATATGAGACGTGATCGTATCTAATTATGCATATTCTTATTTTGTGCGCCAAGAAAGATTGTCTCTACGATCAGTGCAAACTATCTCTAAGTCTTTCTTCCAAATATTAGTAGCATTATTCAAGATAAAATGCCACACGTAACTGTTGAACATATTTACACATACCCTTATCTGTGCTTCAAGAGAAATTTTCTCCACGATCGGTGCATATTGGCTTTGGGTGTAGTCACTGAATTCTTTATTCCAAATATTATTAGTGTTATTCAAGATACATTAAGATCTAACAAAATATTATACGTAATTGTTTAACGTATTTACACATATCCTTATCTGTACTTCAAGAGAAATTTTCTCCACGATCGGTGTATATTGGTTGTTGGTGTAATCATTGAAGTCTTTATTCTAAATATTATTAGTGTTATTCAAGATACATTAAGATCTAACAAAATACTACACGTAACTGTTTAACGTATTTACACATATCCGCTTCAAGAGAAATTATCTCCATGATCAGTGCATGTTGCTTTTGGTGTAATCTCTGAAGTCTTTCTTCTAAACATTGATAGTATTATTCAAGATACATTAAAATTTAGTAAAATATCACACGTAATTGTTTAACGTATTCACAACTATGCTTATTTGTGCTTCAAAAGAGATTGTCTCCGCGATCGATGCATATTACTTTTGGTATGATCCTTGTAGTCTTCTCCTGAGTAATGACAAATAAAAAGGATAAAAAAATTAATAATTTATTTAATGTATTTCGTATATTTATTGCATTTTGTTGGGTTTGTTATTTAATAAATAATAACAAAAGAGGTGTGAATGAAAAATGGTGGGAAAAAAATGGAGGGATGACCCGCGACCCGGTCCAGTCTAGCCCGTTTTTCTTTCCCGGATTAATTTAAATTCGTTTTAAGTTTCCCGCAAAAATTTCCAACAGCCATGGTTGTTCTCAAACAGTGTCACACCTGTTCCAACAGCCATGACTATTCTGAAAAGTTGCAAAACTCTTCAGAGGGTCACACCTGTTCCAACAGCCGTGACTGTTCTGAAAGGTTGCAAACCTCTTTAGAGGGTCACACCTGTTCCAACAGTCATGACTATTCTGAAAGGTTGCAAACCTCTTCAGAAACATCACCAAGTTGGCTATAAATAGACCTTCAAATCCCAGAATATTTACTTACGAAATTTTCTGATTATCTTCTTCTTCTTCTACACTAAAATTCCAGTGTGTTTTGCTGCCATCGAGTGGTTCGCTAATCATCGGCGTTTTTGGTACCAATACTCCGGTGAGTTAAATCGTTCTACTCTGGGACGATATATTCCATAACCTCAGGTACTTGAGGGGAATAATTTCCTTAAGGACACACTGTGTATTTAGTGGGCTCGATTTGTTCCTTCAACGTTTCAAAACTTATTTTGAAGTTCGAATATTATTTTTCAGAATTGTTTCTACTAACTTTCTGTTTTATTTTTCAGAAAGATTACTGTTTTATTTACTTACAACAATACAGATAAATAACAACTAGTTTTATACAAAACCATAAAAAGGAGGAAATGAAACTTACATATCAGTTACACATAATCCCCTACATTTAAGATACTCTTCCTTTTTCCAAGGAAAACTATATATGTCTTTGTACTTACCCAAAATATCACCTCTCTTTGTACTTACCCAAAATCATCACCGTAACCCCAAAATCATCACCTCTCTTTGTACTTACCCACAATAAGAAACTCATTTATACTCATAATCTTTCTAACCCAAAAATCTCGCTTACTCACTCCTCTTCCACTGTTATCCCCACAAAATTGCAGATTTTTTCCTCTTCCAAAGTTGTTGATATACGATTTATCTCTTTAATCGTCCAAAATCTCTTTCTTATTTATACAATACAGAAGAAATTCGAAGATTCGCTCTACAATCAAGTTGTGGGTAAGCTTCACTGTACATTAAAGTTGGTTTTAGGTTGAATTTCATAATGAAACTCGAGGAAGATGAAGTTTCGGAATTGTATTACCATTGTATGATAAAGGTATCATAATTGTATCTGAGTTGTGTTTGATACATCAATACCTGACAATTCTGATACAATACTAATACTATTAAAATACAATATTGTATTATAATTTAAGTTGAGAGTTGGTTCTAGGTGGATGTTTTAAATTGAAACTTGAAAAGATGATCAAAGTTGTATCATAATTTAGAATTGTATCACAATTTGTATCTAAAACAATACATGATACAATACTAATACAAGTATAATACGATATTATATCAGTTTAAGTTTAGTGTCGGTTTTAAGTTGTATCAGAATTGTGTAAGAATTCTTTCAGGATTGTATCAAATTTGTATTTGAATTATGAGTAGTTGTGAGATCGTGACGAATTTCACAGTTCGTATCACAAATATATGATAATTATATATTAATTTATTAGTATTGTATCAGGTATTATTTTGGATATTAATGTACCATCTACAAGTTATATACAACTCTGATACAAGTATGATACAATTACGTTTTACGTATTGATGTATCTGATACAATTTAAATACAATTATGATACATTTATCATACAATTCCTGAATATTTCTTCATTTTAAGTGTTCTTCGGTCTCCCAGCAAAAGAACGATGCAATTGATGATTTAATAATATAAAATTATCGACAATGGTGGGAAGAGAGAAGATGGAGATTCTGGGCGTAGATTAAGGAATTTTGATGTAAAAAAAGGAGAGAGAAGAGGAGAGGGGAAAAAAGGAAAGGATATAAATGAAGGCACTAATGATGGGGTGGGAGTCTTTTAAGGAGTAATCTACAAAATTTGTAAGAAAAACCTAGATACTTATTAAAAACTACAAAACATAGAGAACATTGGTAAATAAGTTTCTAATATAGTATAACTAGGTAAAAGTCCCCCAATTTGAGGCTTTACAAATGTAAAAGTTAGACCCATTGGTTACTCATTGGTTATCCATTTTCTAAATGGATAATATGGTTCTTATCTATATTTGATCCGTTTTAAAAAGTTCATTATCCAACCCATTTTTTAGTGGATAATATGGGTGGTTAACTGTTTTCTTTTAACCATTTTGCCACCCCTATAACAAACAATCAAACTCTCATAAAGTATTTCTCCATCACAATATTTCATATATATCCCAAAAGTAAGACAACTATCAAAGATAATGAATANAAAATTTAAACTTTTTAAAACGGTTTAAAAAAGGTAAAAGTAGTTAAGTTTGTTAAGAAACGTTAACCTTAAACTTTAAACCTTTTTTACGTTTTAGAGTACACGTAGTTATTACTACACCACATCGGCATAAGAAAGCGGAACTATAAACTAAGATGGATAACAAAGAGAGATGAAAATGACAAATCAATAACATATGACTGGCCACCATGGTCGAAGAAGAAACTTGGAAGAAAGATTTGTTAGTAAAGTATTTAAGAGAGAAATGAGCAAAAAAAGGAAGATGGGTCAAGGGTAAAAAGAAGATTCGGTAGGATGATAACTTATTTTATAACTAAAAATTTATGTGTGGAATTTGAATAGGAAAATAAAATTAAATGGATTATGGAATTGTAACTTAAATTTGTACAAAAATTGCAAGAGAATTCAAATGTAATCATAGCCTATTATGTAATTCCAATCCAATCGTTGTAACCGAATTGTATGTCGTAAGTGTTGGAACGATTACACATAAGGAAAAAATAGATGTTTGAAGTAGATAAATGAGAGAAAAAAGCAAAAAATTGACAAAAAAGATAAATGCCTTTCCAAGCCTAAAAGAGGTGCCACATAGGCATTCCTATTCCCACTTTTATATTATTATATATATAATGTTTACGGTCAAAATCGAGGATCACATGATTTTGAAGTCATAAATCAAGCAATGGGTCCGAGTCCGGGAGACTCGAAGTAAAGGTCAGATTCGACTAAGTGACACATACCTCGAAGAGGCTGATCGAAGGCCTGACACGGCCTACATCGAGGGTAGCACAATCTCGAAGTCAATCAAAAAAGAGCGGGAATTTCTCAAGAACACGTGGACCAGGGCATAAATTAAAGGAGAAGATTTGTACGAAATGGTACAGGTCCGTACTAGGTCGTTATACACCTGTACCAATAGAATTCTTTACCATATTGAGGAATGCACTATATTGGGATTTTCTCCTCCTATATAAAGGGGCCCCAGTCGTTTTGTAAGGGCATCTCACATTATTCACTGCAATAGAATATTCTATTCTACTCTTGTTTAACGTGCTCAATAATTATTCTTCAGCTTTATTGTCTTTACTTTATTGTTCATACTTTATTGGTCTTAGCTGACCTCGAGGTCCCTGGGTAGCCAAACTCAAGGCCCCTACTGCTTCAACAACATTGATTTGGTTCATTATTTCTTCTTACTTAAGCTTAATATTACTTGTATAATCACTGGTATTAGAATATATCACATATCTTTAAAACCACAAATCATCTTTAATTGTTACTCACATTTTTCGAGGTAAACAGTTTATATAGCCCACTGTGGGGCTAAAGATAATAGTGATTATTTTAGTGCTAGTTTTTTGATAACACACGTTATTCTTCACACTTTTTCTTGTCAAAGATTTTTTGATTTCAGGCCAAAATATGTCTAGCACTCAAAACGCACCCGCTCATGACAATGAGGGACTCGGAGAAAATAACGGTATAGGGCTCGGTGTACCACCCATAAACCCTGGGGGAGTGCCAAATGTGAAGCCAGTTAATATCAGTTTGCACAACGCTTTAAACACGGACGCAGACACGAAACCCGTAAGGAATGCACACGGAAAAGCCCGAGCCGGAGGCCAGGAAATACGAGGGTTGGAAGAAGGGGGAGTCAGCCTCCAAGTGATATTCGAGATGCTGCAGGCTCATCAAGTTGCCATCGCTCAACTTCAGAGTCAAAACAGAAATCCTAACACTGCCGAGCCAGTAAACACACGGTATGATCCAATGCTAGAAAGGCCCGATGAAAGCGGATCGGGGACTGACCCCGCAATCATGAAAATGCTCGAGGAACTGACTAAAAGGATCGATTCAGGAGAAAAGAAGATAGAAGACAATGATAAAAAGGTGGAAACTTACGATTCCCGGGTAGACCATATACCGAGAGAACCTCCAGTTTTGAAGGGTTTAGATGCCAAAAAGTACATACAAAAACCTTCCCCCCCCCCCCCCAAGTGCGGCTTCGATGCCCATTCCCAAGAATTTTTGCATGCCCGATATACCAAAATATAACGGAACAACTGACCCTAACAAACATATTATTTATACACTTGTGGAATCAAAGGAAATGACTTGAGTGATGACAAAATCGAGTCAGTATTATTGAAAAAGTTTAGAGAAACACTATCAAAAGGAGCTATGATCTGGTATCACAACTTAGCTCCTAACTCTATCGATTCATTTGCTATATTGGCGGATGCCTTCGTTAAAGCACATGCCGGGGCCATAAAGGTGGCCACAAGAAAATCGGACGTCTTCAAGATAAAACAAAGGGATGACGAGATGCTGAGGGAGTTCGTGTCCCCATTACAGATGGAAAGGATGGAATTACCGTCGGTCTACGATGACTAGGTAGTTCATGCCTTTATGCAAGGTTTGAATGAAAAAAGCTCGATTACATCTCGACAGCTAAAGCAGAACTTGATTGAATATCCAGTTGTGACATGGTCCGATGTGCACAATCGTTATCAGTCAAAAATTAGGGTCGAGGACAACCAGTTGGGAGCCCCCTCGGGCTCAGTTCACCCTAAATGATTCACAGCAAGAACGGGTTTGATAAGCACGACTACCCCGTCGAAGCCCCCCGATTATCAGAATAATTTCAGCATAGATGCATCAGGGATCACCTTGGCTATTGGGAGAATCACAGATACTAAGTGGCCTAGGCCAATTCAGACCGATCCCTCCCAAAGGAACCCGAACTTGATGTGCAAGTATCATGGCACGCATGGCCATAGAACGGAGGATTGCAGGAAGCTAAGGGAGGAAGTGGCTAGGTTATTCAATGAGGGCCACCTTCAAGAATTCCTAAGTGATCGGCTAAGAATCACTTCAGGGAAAGGGATGCAGGCAGAAAGAACGAACCTGAAGAACCGTCATTCACATGATCATCGGTGGAGTCGACGTCCCACAGGGACCGATATTCAAACGTACCAAAGTATCCATCACAAGGGAAAAATGGACTCGGGATTACTTTCCCGAAGACACCCTCACATTCAGCAAGGAAGACATCGAGGCTTTATCTCAACCTCACAACGATGCACTGGTAATTTCTATCCTTTTAAATAAAGTTCAAGTTAAACGTATTCTCGTGGATCCAGGTAGTTTGGCAAATATAATCAGGTCCAGGGTCGTGGAGCAGCTCGGGCTGCTCGATCAAATCATACCGGCATCTCTGGTCTTGAATGGCTTTAACATGGCAAGTGAAACGACGAAGGGAGAAATCATCCTCCCAGTTAACGTGGCCGGAACCATACAAGATATAATGCTTTGCTCGGAAGGCCGTGGATCCATAGCATGAGAGCGGTGCCATCGACCCTTCACCAGATGATGAAGTTTCCAACGAAGGATGGCGTGAAAACAGTATATGGAGAGCAGCATGCAGCTAAGGAAATTTTTGCAGTGCACGACTTAGCACCAGTATCGACTCCATCCACATCGAAAAATTGGAAGGACGAACAGGTGGCCAAATAGCAATCACAGCTCGTGCCCTCGGTTGAACCCGAGGGATAAATGTCCGACGAACAGGTGGCTGAGGACGAAGATTTCCTAAGCCCTGAACCTTCGTTGCCCCCGAGGAATCAGATGCGACAAAATCCACGATCGAAGAACTCGAGCAGGTCATATTAATCGAGCATCTTCCCCCGAACTCTGGAAAAAACTCATTCACTTTCTCATCGATAATATTAATTTCTTCGCTTTGTCCGATTTAGATATGACAGGGATCCTACCGGAGATAACTACCCATCGACTAAGTGTCGATCCTAGATTTAAACCAGTAAAGCAAAAGAGGAGACCTCAGTCCGAGGTAAAGCACGCATTCATCAAAGAAGAGGTAACCAAACTTCTCAAAATAGGATCCATCAGGGAAGTGAAATATCCTGAATGGCTAGCTAACGTAGTGGTAGTCCCTAAAAAGGGGAATAAACTTAGAAGGTGTGTAGATTACAAAGAATTGAACAAAGCATGCCCTAAAGATTCTTTCCCATTGCCCAATATCGATCGTTTGAGCGATGCTATGGCCGGCCACGAGATCCTTACCTTTCTTGACGCCTACTCCGGGTATAACCAAATTCAAATGACCCCGGAGGACCGGAAAAAAACTTCATTCATCACGAAATATGGTACGTATTGTTATAATGTAATGCCCTTCAGGCTAAAAAAATGCAGGGACCACATACCAACGCCTAGTCAATAAGATGTTCGAGCATCAAATAGGCAAATCCATGGAAGTTTATATTGATGATATGTTAGTTAAGTCCCTGTGCACAGAAGACCATTGGCAGGAGACATTCAACATCCTTAGAAAGTACAACATGAAGCTCAACCCCGAGAAATGCGCTTTTGGAGTCGGCTCGGGTAAGTTCTTGGGCTTCATGGTATTGAACATGGGTATCGATATCAACCCCGCTAAAATCAAAGCCATTGAGGAAATCACCGTGGTAAACAATGTGAAAGTCGCGCAACGGCTGACCGGATGGATAACTGCCCTAGGTCGATTTATCATATCAGAGCCATCACTTCTTTTCCCTGCTCAAAAAGAAGAACAACTTCGCATGGACCCCGGAGTGTCAACGAGCCCTGGAAGAATTAAAACGGTATCTCTCGAGCCCACCCTTACTCCATACTCCAAAGGAGGATGAAACTCTCTACTTGTATATGTCTGTGTCCGAGGTAGCGGTAAGTGGCGTGTTGGTTTGAGAAGAGCAAGGTATGCAATTCCTTGTCTATTTAATTGAGCCGGACCCTAGGGGATGCTGAAACCAGGTACCCACATTTGGAAAAATTAGCCCTCTCATTAATAAGCGCATATAGGAAATTAAAACCATATTTTCAATGCCATCCTATATGTGTACTGACTACATATCCGCTTCGAAATGTCTTGCATAAGCAAGAATTATCGGGCAGATGGCCAAGTGGTCCATCGAACTTGGAGGATATGATATCGAATATCAGCCTCGAAAGGCCATCAAGTCTCAAATTTTGGCAGACTTCGTGGCCGACTTCGCGCCTGCCCTCGTACCCGAAGTGGAAAAGGAACTCTTGCTAAAATTGGGTACATCGGCGGGGGTTTAGACATTCTTCACAGACGGTGCCTCGAATGTGAAAGGGTCCAGGCTCGGCATCGTTTTGAAACCGCCTACGGGCAGTGTTATTAGGCAATCTATCAAAACTTCTAAATTGACTAACAATGAGGCTGAATATGAAGCCATGATTGCAGGTCTTGAACTAGCCAAGGGCCTTGGAGCAGAGGTCATCGAGGCAAAGTGTGATTCCCTTTTGGTGGTAAATCGTGTAAACGGAAGCTTCGAGGTTCGAGACGATCGAATGCAAAGGTACTTGGACAAACTTCAAATGACACTGCACCGCTTCAAGGAATGGACACTGGACCATCTACCTCGAGAACAGAATAGCGCGGCCGACGCACTAGCAAACTTGGGATCATCAGTCGAAGAAGACGATATCGTCCTGGGGGATGTTATCCAGCTATCGAAGTCAGTGATGAAAGAAGGACATGTAGAGATTAACTCAACAAGCTTAACGTGGAATTGGAGGAATAAGTACATCGATTACTTAAAGCATGGGAAGCTCCCCGCTAACCCAAAGGAGTCAAGAACACTCCGAGCCAAAGCAGCTCGATTCTCGCTCGATGAAAATGGAACGTTGTACAGAAGAACCTTCGATGGACCACTGGCAGTATGCTTGGGACCCGGGGACACAGACTATGTACTACGGGAAATCCACGAGGGCTCCTTTGGGAACCATTCTGGTGCAGACTCTCTGGTTCACAAGGTGATCAGAGCAAGATATTATTGGGATAGCATGGAAAAGGACACCAAGGAGTTCGTTCAGAAGTGTGATAAATGCTAGAGATTTGCACCAGTAATCCATCAACCCGGTGAACAACTCCACTCGGTTCTATCCCCGTGGCCATTCATGAAATGGGGGATGGACATCGTCGGCCCCTACCGACGGCGCCATGTAAAGCTAGATTTATTTTGTTTATGACTGACTACTTCTCAAAATGGGTTGAGGCACAGGCCTTCGAGAAGGTAAGAGAAAAAGAGGTCATCGATTTCATATGGGATCACATCATATGTCGGTTCGGGATACCCGCCGAAATAACATGTGACAATAGGAAACAGTTCATCGGCAGCAAAGTGACAAAATTCCTCGAGGACCATAAAATCAAAAGGATCCTATCAGCACCTTACCACCCAAGTGCAAATGGTCAAGCCGAGTCCACGAACAGAACCATCATTCGAAACTTGAAGAAAAGGTTAGATGATGCAAAGGGGAAATGGAGAGAAGTGTTGCCCAAGGTACTATGGGCATATCGGACAACATCAAAGTCAAGCACGGGGGAGACCCCATTTTCTTTGGTGTATGGATCCGAAGCTTTGATCCCAGTCGAAGTCGGGGAGCCTAGCGCCAGGTTTTAGCATGCCACCGAAGACTCAAATCACGAAGCGATGAACACTTCTCTCGAGCTACTAGATGAAAAGCGTGAGGCCGTTTTAATTCGAATGGCCGCACAAAAACAAAGGATCGAGAGGTATTACAACAGAAGGACGAAACTTCTATATTTCAGAGTCGGGGACTTAGTCCTAAGGAAAGTCACTCTTAACACTCGAGACCCAAACGAAGGGAAGCTAGGTTCCAATTGGGAAGGACAGTACCGTGTCCTCGGAGTCACGGGGAAAGGATCCTACAAACTTAGTACAATGGAAGGCGAGCAACTACCGAATAATTAGAATATATCAATGCTCAAGCGATATTACTACTGAGCTCGAAGACCTTGGGTTTGAAAGCATGCGTTGCACTCTTTTTCTCTTAGATCGGGTTTTATCCCAAACGGGTTTTACCGGTAAGGTTTTTAACGAGGCAACACATATATGCTACCTAAGGGTCACTCAACAAGTATTCAAGGGTTCTTTTCGATCGACCTCGAATACTGGGGGGCATCACCCTCGGAGGTTATAGCTTTGAGAAAGATATTTCACGCCTAAGAGGGCCTCGATAGGAGAACTTTGTAATGGGCCAAACGGTCAAATGAACCGTACATGTACGCATGTATTAACTATTTAAAGAAGTATTCTGGTTATATCAAAAACACTTTGTATCTCATGCTCTACACTTACAATCCTACGAGAGGGCCAAAGTACCCCGAAATACCCGAGGACTGTCACTGACAGTCAATATATCCGAGTCATCGAAAACCCGGACTCATAAGGCCTCAAAGAGGCACCCCCTCGAAACGAAGGCAAAGGCTAATTCACTCGGGGACTAATTTTTCGAACAAGTTTGGAAAGTTATCGGGAAACGAGTCCAAGCGACAAACTCGAAGGCTACGGCCATACTAAAGACTACGGTCACACAAAGGCTACGGCCAAAATAATGCGATTCGGAGACGTCCGATTTTCGCTATAAAATTAAAGGCCTTCAAATATTGAAAAACTGATTAAGTCAGGCTACCCCCGGCAAAATCAAAACATAAGGGGACTCGATAAATTCGGCCCCCGAAAAATCTAAGGGCTTCGATAAATCAACCCTCGAACAATCCAAAGGCTTCAATAACACCAGCCTTCGGAAAACCCTTAAGAGGCATTTGATTATGTCCATGCAAACAAAATGACAAATAAGGTTCCAATACATCGAGCCTTCGAAAAACCCAACGGGTACAAAAACACATGCTAAGGCATAACTAAAATTTCACTAAGTCTTTTAGCCGAAATGAGGGAAAAATTATACAGCCATTTTTAGAGGCCGAAACGGCCCAATTTAAAGAGCCTAAGGGTCGATATACAAGAACCTAAGGGCCAGCTTAAAAGAAATATAGGGCCGAAGACCTATAGGAGTCTGAGACCCCGTTCTCGTTTAACTCGAACCCAAAGGCCCCGTTACCCCGAGCTTGCATTAATATGATTTTAAGTTTGGCTCGGGGATCATCTAAAACCCTAAGGGGTATGATCTTGGGCAATAGAAGCCTAAGGGCTTATTACGAGTCTCAACCGATACTCGAACTTAGTATTCGAATCATCGGAATTTTTCATAAACGGGGACAAAATAGAAATCAACACAAACCAAGAACAGAACAAAAAGCTACTTTATATTCATCTGGGAAATTTACAAAGCATATTACAACGCCCACAAGGGGCCCTTGTACAAAAAAGAAACCTAATATATTTTCAGGGCCACGTCCCCGGGAGTACCGTCTTCATTTCCAATAGCTTTATCTTCGGGAGTCTCTTCCCCTTCGGCAGCATCTTCTTCACTTTCCTCGTCCCCAGAGCCACTCATCACGTCCTCGTTATTGGATGAAACAAGAAACCTAGCATCGATTTCTCATGCCTGTGCTTCAGCTATCTCTTCGGCAAGGTCGAACCCCCGAGCATGGATTTCCTCGAGAGTCTCCCTCCGGGCTTGACACTTAGCCAATTCATTGCTTCGTCTTGCCTGGTCGGAGGCCTCCCTCAACTCAGCTTGAACGACAGCAGCTTCTCTCACGTATATAGATATGGATTTATCAGCCGTAACCTTCGTCTTATCAGCTTCGGCCTTAGCTTGCGCAACTTCAGCCTTAGCCCGTGCAGCTTCGGTCCGTGCTTTAGCCAGTTCGGCCTCCAGCCCCTCAATTTCCCTGGCTTGAGCCAAGCCATTCGCTTCAGCACCTAGAGAGCTGAGCTTTAGCCGAGGCTAGTTGAGCCTTAATAGATTCCTTTTCGGCAACAAGTCGATCCATGTTCTCCTTCCACTGTGGCAATCAGCCCGAACTCGATCAACCTCACCCCGGAGTTGCCCAATCATGTTCATCTTTTGCTGCAGCTGAGATAACGAAGTATTATCCTCCGAATAAAGGCCAGAATGCCGAACTTTGTTAAAATCGAAGTTACCTGCTCGTCCAGCTCGGACTCGCTTTTTTGAGCTTTAGCCAGAGCGATTCGGAGGTCCTTAAGCTCCTCTTCCCTCTGGCTGCAGAGGAGCCTCAAGGCCTTCTCTTCACCCGACACTCTCTTGAGCTCGACCTCACATTGGCTCAGCTCAGCCGTAAACTTCATAACGACCTATACATAAAATAAAGACACATCAGTCGAAAGAGGAAGAAAGAAAAAATTTCAATGTTAAAAGTAAGTACGTACCCGAATAAGGAGATGCTGAGCCTCTTCAAAAATGGAGGATGCATCGTTGAGGTCGTCGGCATCCTCGATCCCAGCATAGCAAGCCTGAAAGGGATCGTCCTCAATGACCTTATTTGGGTCGGGCATATTCAAAGTGATGGCTTCCTCGATTGGCCCCCAGAATAAGTTGGCAGTGAAAGGGAATGACCTGTTGTCGCGGCCTCGAGCTCTTCACTCGGGACGTTCTCATTAGCATTGGGGGACTCAACGTTTACCCCCTCCAGTATAGCAGCTGAAGACGGAGGGACAATCTTAACCTCCGGGGACATAGGAGCCTTGCTCGTTTCTTCTCTCCGGGCATCCTCACCACAAGGAGGATTTTCTAGTTCGGAAGTTCGGCGGCCTCGACTGGCTTCCTGGTCCGAGTCACCAGCGTCGATTCTTCATCATCATTTTCCTCACCATCCGGGAGTCATGGGCTGAGTCTGTGCCCGTTTGAGCAAACCTTTTCCGCAGCCTCCGAGTGAAGGTTTTCTTGTCTTGAGGGTCTTCGGGTTTCGAGACCCTTTTTCTTTTGTGTCCTTCTCGAGCTTTGGATTTGAAGACATGGCTTTTTCCCCAGGCGAGGATGGCCTCATGTCGGACGCATCTCCAAGGCCATGGTTCTTGGCCTCCCATTGGCCCTTCGCCAATTCACGCCACTTACGCTTGTCATAGAAGGAAGTGGCAGCTAATTTCCTGACCCAATCCTCGAGGTCGGGCACCGCTAGGGGCACCCAAGCATCGGCTGCCAAAAGAAAGATGAGAAAGTTATGGAAAATGAATGGACATGAACAGATACAATAAATACTCCACTTACGATTAAAGTTCCACCTCTCCAGGAACGACATTTTTTCCTCGGGGATGATGTCCGAAGTCTTGACTCTAACAAATCGGCTCATCCAACCCCGATCTTTGGTTTCATTGGTACTGTCGAAGAAGGACTTTGTGGTTCGATGCTACAGCTTGATGAGCCCATTGAATAACTGGGGTCGATACAACCGAACTAGGTGGCTGAGGGTCAACTCCAAACCCTCGGCCTTCTCGGAGAAGTACCGCAGCATGATCACGATACGCTAGAACGAAGACTGGATTTGACCAAGGGTGACTTCGTATGTCTTGCAGAAGTCGATCACTACCGGATCGAGGGGGGCCCAGTGTGAAGGGGTAAGTGTAAACACTCAAAAACCCCTCCTTGTGGGTAGTTATGCTTTCATCAGGCCTTGGGATCTGAACCTCAACCTCGTCTCCCCATCGACAATCCTCCTTTACTTCCTTGATGAGCTGCTTAGTTATCAGTCTAATATATCGTGATACGTGCTCGCATCGGCCCTCGACATCTGGAGGATTCTCGATACCGAAGTCCTTCTTGATGATGCAATCACCAGGGGTGATTTCTTCAAGTGTCGGCGACACCACCGATTTAGCCGGCCGGGAGGCGGAGGAAGATGATGCTTTATCTTTTTTAGGGACCGTCTTGGAAGTTTTGGCCATGGTTGTAAGCTAAGGAATGCGGGTGCACAGGGATGTAGTGTTTCCGGCAAGAGCTTGGTGTTTTCCGGCATTTAAAGAGGCGGAGGAAGCAAGTGATTGAAGAAAGAGATGAGGATTGGAAAAGATTGAAGAAAGGTAAAGTTCTTTACTAAGGGAAAACGCCTCATATTTATAAAGGGGCAGCGACGGTTCGGTGGCGTTAATGGCCGATCAACACTGGCGTACATTCAATGTTTTTGGGGAAGTGGGTCGATGGGATGTTTCGGTCACTTCGAACGTTGGCATCACGAGGATGACATCATCACTAGAGGTTCAGAAAATCGAGGTCCAGATCGTTTCATATCATTCCATTCTAAGAAACGCGGGGACTATCTATATACGGTCAAAATCGAGGAGCATGATTTTGAAGTCTTAAATCGAGCTATGGGTCCGAGTCCGAGAGACTCGAAGTAAAGGTCAGATTCGGCTAAGTGACACATACCTTGAAGAGGCTGATCGAAGGCCTGACATGACCTACATCGAGGACAGCACAATCTCGAAGTCAATCAAGAAAGAGCGAGAATTTCTCAAGGACACGTGGACCAGGACATAAATTAAAGGAGAAGATTTGTACGAAATGGTACAGGTCCATACTAGGTCGTTATACACCTGTACCAATAGAATTCTTTACCATAATGAGGAATGTACTATATTGGAGTTTTCTCCTCCTATATAAAGGGGACCCCACTCGTTTTGTAAGGGCATCTCACATTATTCACTGCAATAGAACATTATATTCTACTCTTGTTTAACGTGCTCAATAATTATTCTTCAGCTTTATTGCCTTTACTTTATTGTTCATACTTTATTGGTCTTAGCTAACCTCGAGGTCCATGGGTAGCCAAACTCGAGGCCCCTACTACTTGAACAACATTGATTTGGTTCATTATTTCTTCTTACTTAAGCTTAATATTACTTGTATAATCACTGGTATTAAAATATATCACGTATCTTTAAAACCACAAATCATCTTTAATTGCTACTCACATTTTTCGAAGTAAACAACTTATATAGATATAGATATCGATTTCCCCAGTAAGTCAGCTGAGACAAATGAAAAGTCATATTGCCATGTACTAGTTGATCCCAATTAAATATCGCAACTTCATTTTCTAATTCGTACGTTCCATGTAGTCATAATTTATCATTTAATAGGATCCCAATTAAATAGCGTAACTTCATTTTCCAATTCATAAGTTCCATATGTAGTCATAATTTATCATTTAATAGGATTTCAATTAAATAATCGGCTTCATTTGTGTGTATTAATCCAGCGAAACTGTCATAACATTAATGGCAAGTAATTTTACTTTTAGCAGAGGGTATTTTGCTTTTAGTTAGAGGGTAGTTTGGTCGTCTGCTTATTGAAGGATAATTTAGTAAATTACTTTTAGGTGGAGGGTAGTTTGGTCATTTAGTTTTTGAAGGTTATTTTTGTAAAATAACTTTCACTAAATGTCTTTATACTTATAATATAGTAAGTATAAGTATGTGATATGTGATATTATAATTTAGATAATATGATTTTTGTATTTTGACTGATTATGGAATTCATTTAGTACTTGTGAATCTGTCTGCACATGTGAGTTCATAACATTTCTAGCAACCTTTCTTGAGGATTAGTGCGTTGTTGGAGAAGTTATCTTGAGATAATGCATCCATTCTTGGGATTGCTTATTGTTGCCCTGAAATTATAGTTTCCTATGATGGACGAGCAGTGGTAAGGAGCAACAAATTGAAAAGCCTTGTTAATTAATTTGCAGTACCAAAAACTGAATATCTGGAAATTAGAGTATGCATTATATTTTGCACAATTTCAAACCATTGGATTAATAGTCTTTAATTGGATGAAGAGACAAGTTATCGAATAAATAAATAACTTATCGTAATAAGTATCAAGAACTTAAATTAGGTTTAAACAGAGAAAAAGGAAAAAAGTAATGAAACAAAAATCCATGCCTTACGCAACTGGAAAGAGAGCTTGCTTTTTGTTAGCTATTTGTACAGTAATATTGCAGTTAATTAATAACTAATTGTGTTGTGTTGCCTTTCTCTAAAACAAAGCTTGTCTGCAATCAACTCATTTTTCTTGCCAAAATATGATAGGACCAAAATGCTTCTTCTGCCTGTTGAACTTTCAAACTATATTGGCATTCATTCACATAGATCACCTATAAGAATAAAAAGGTATGAACCAAAAGTATCTGCTTGCAAACAGAAAACACATGAGTACATTGTATTTTCTTGCAAACAAAGCATAAAAACATATATCTATATATCCTCCTGCAATTTCACATCCACTTATCAATGTATTTTCTTGTAGATATTGTTCAATAAAGTCTTATTATATGAAAAAGAAAATATAACCACATGCTTTTAACCCGAAAAGCAACAGAGTATAAGCATTAGTCACGTACACGAGTTTCCTGCATACTAGCTAAATCACAAAAAAAAAATAAAAGAATAAATCCAAACAGACAGCTCACAGGTAACTGTGACTAAAAATAAAGCATTCATTTGAAGAAATTTTAACTAAAGAGGATTTTACGTTCTCACCAAGCTTAGAAACACTTCTTGTGGAGAATTGACGGACCAAATTCATCATACTCGCCCTTCGTTATCAACCACTGCATGGGACGTAGATGTTAGCTGCTAAATCCCTTGAGCTTAAAAGGGATAACCAGAAGACTTTCACTGTTAGAACCAATTATTTGGGACTGCAATGTAGTTGTTGATCAGTAAAATAAAGCAAAGAGAAACAAACATTTTTGAAAGAACTGATAGAAGCTAGAACTGATCCTCCTATCCAAGCGCTGTACATCCTCTCAGGTGGTGCAATCACATTTGTCTTCATGCTGCTTGGAGCAAGAGCAGTTATTTCCTTGCTCATACGTTCTGCTATACCAGGAAACATAGTTGAACCACCACTAAGCACAATGTTTGAAAATAAATCTTTCCTAATATCAATATCGAATCTCATGATTGAATTGTAGATTTTTTCATGAATGCCTTTCGCTTCCATTCCAACCAATGATGGTTGGAAGAGGACTTCAGGGCAACAGAATCTCGCTGCACCAATATTAATGACTTGTCTATCAGGAAGCTCATAGCCCTTCTCAACTGATTTTGAGCAATTTTTTGCCTTTTCAATCTCCTGTTCAAAATCCACTGCAACATAAGCAATCGTCTTCTTCATATGAGAAATATCAGTGAAACCACTCTCCGAGAGAATCGATAATATTCTAATCGATATGCATAATTAGATGAAAAAACTTGATTCTTTTTTGCCTATATTACTTAGAGAATAATGTTTATAATGTCTGACGTATTTGCATATGTGGGAAGAAGTTTTCCAAAATTATAGTTGATAAAATCTATCTAAGATCTACAATGTCACAAGAGAGATTTAATGGATTAGCTATATTATCAATTGAAAAGGAATTATTAAAAGAAATTTATTATAAAAAAATATTATAACTTTGAATCTCAAAAAGTTAGGATATAATACTTTATATATAGTAATTTTTTCAGAGAAAACAATTAAGGCCTCTCAGCAAGATTTGGTTGTAGCAAACCAACTACGTTGAGCCGCCCCTGGATTGGTGAAACTAAACTCTAAACAATTTTAGTTGGCAAAACCAACTGTGAGGACACGAGAATAAGAATTTGGACGGGAGACTAGATTGATCTCCACACATATTGGGTGGAGACTCAACTCCAGTGATCGGTATATATACAAGGCAGCAGAAAGTATTGGACTTCTGTTTAACTGCATCTGCTGTTAAGAGGAACTGACAAATATTTCCTATAAATTGACAGGGGGTGGTGGATCTTGGTAGTACTACAACTGGTCTCTTTTAACGTCGATAAGACATTGAAGCTTTTCCAGAATATGCCTCAATCGAGGAAGTACTTATGAACTTATTTGATGACAGCCTATTATAGAGTGGATGCAACTATTTATGTGTATAGTATACCACTAGCCACAAAGTTCGAATAAGAAGGATGGGTCAGTTCGGTTAGTTTTTGGTTTATTCAGTTAGATCTTTCATTGACAAATAGCCAAATAAGTTCGGTTTTAGTTTAGTTTTTTTCAAACTTTTAATTTAAATTATATTCTAGAATAAAATTGAAAAAAATAATGTTTCATAAAAGAGCGCCTCCAATTAGAAAATTTACTTAAAGAGTAGCTTAGAAGGGACAAAGATCCTCATTCTGATTGCAGGTACCTAATGAACAATATAAAAGTAACAAGAATATGAACTAGGTTAAAACTTAAAACAGACAAAAAGGAAAAACTTGTGAAACAAAAATCCATGTGTAACACTCAACGGTCACTTAATTTCTTGCCAAAGTGTGACAAAAATGCTTCTTCAGTCTGTTGGATTTTCAAACTATATTGGCATTCATATTCATATCACCTACAACAATAGAAAGGTAAGAACAAAAATCACTGCTTGCAAACTGGTAACACAGAAACAAGCATAACATCATCAAAACTAACTTATAAAGCATAAAATATGTAGATCTACTTTATCGATATATTTTCTCAGGTAAATAATATTAAATAAAGGAAAGCTAATCCAGATTCCACACTTCTAAAAAGCTTGCTTATAGTGGACGAATCCACCCGTTTCCGGCATACTAGCTAACTTACAAAGGCACCAATAAAGCAAAAACAAGCAAGAATAGCACGGTAAAACAGATTGCTCAGAGAATTCAGTATCGCTTCAAAAGAAACAGGCCACTGTGACTTGAAATGAAGCATTCATTTGAATGAATAAAACTAAAGATGATTTTTTAAGTTCTCACCAAGCTTAGAAACACTTCATGTGGATAATAGAGGGACCAATTTCATCATACTCGCCCTTTGTTATACACACCTGATAGATATAAGTGCTGTATCACTTGAGCTTTAAAGAGTTAACAATATATTTATTGATTGATCAGCGAGATAAAGCAAAAAGAAACTAACTTTTTCGAAAGTACTCAGGGAAGCTAGAATTGATCCTCCTATCCAAGCGATGTACTTCCTCTCAGGTGGTGCAACCACCTCGATCTTCATCCTGCTTGGAGCAAGACCAGTGATTTCTTTGTTAATACGTTCTGCTATGCCAGGAAACATAGTCGAGCCACCACTAAGCACAATGTTTGAAAATAAATATTTCCTAATATCAATATTGCATCTCATGATTGAATTGTAGATTTTTTCATGAATGCCTGTCGCTTCCATTTAAGGCTGTTTGGTGGGCCGGTCTGGGACCGGGACCGGACCGGGCCCGCGGTCCTAACGGGCTAAACGGTCCCGGCGGGCCGGTCCTGGTGGGCCGGTCCCTGAATGGGTAGGAAGCCCGTGACGGGCCGGTCTTGTACACGAGGCCCACGAGACCGGGACCGCTAAGTCCGGGACCGGCAGGCGGTCCTGGGCCGGTTCAACCGGGCCTAACGGGCTCCAACGGCTATTTTTTTTAAAAAAAAAATTTTTTTTTTTAAAAAATAGCCAACGGTCAGATTTTAAAATCTAGCCGTTGGCCTTTAATTTTCAACCGTTTGGAACTTTAAAAAATAGCCATTTGGCCCCCAAACTTTATATAATTACACTTTTCCCCAATTCTCAACTATAAATACCCCCTCATTCTTTCATTTTTACTCACCAATTCATCAATCTATCTCAATCTCTCTCAATCTCTTTCAATCTATATCTAATTTCTCTTCTATAATTGCTTATTTTATTATTGCAATTTCGTGAAAAATTGTGAAGTTGGTGAATTGAAGTATTCAAGTCTTCAAGTCTTCAACGATTTTCAATTTTCAAGAAGTTGTTCGGCAATTCGGTAAACTCGTTCCAACTCTTAACTTTTAAGAATATATTTTTGTTTGTTTAGTTTGCATAATTATAATTAATATGGCATTTTCTTTGAAAAAAATGTTTGGTGGTAAGGGAAAAGCTAAAATTGGTGAAAGTAGTCTCCAACCTACTACCCTTCCCCCGGCTCCCCGACCCAGACCTATTACCCGTCCTGCTGCTCCTATTATTCTTGATAGTGATAACCCTTGTTTTCAATTTTCCGATAGTGAATTTTGCCATAATGTTGCACAAGGTGAACAATTAAATGAAGAAGTTATGAATGCTCTTTATCCTAATCAAACTATCTTAGAAAATGATGAGGAAAATGAGGATGTAGATGAAACCCAACCGGATTTAGATGATTCACCTACTAGTCCTGTTAATAACCCAACTGATGCCCCGCCCGACCCACCTGTAGAAACCCCTACTTTTAATAGACAACCTTCTAAACGCCTAGAAACATCATTAGTTTGGAATTTTTTTACTCAAGTAAGAGAACAAAATAAGGCTAGGTGTAAAACTTGTGGGAAATTGCTGGCGCATAAATATACTGGAGACCGTAGCGGTACGGGTAGTTTGGCTAGGCACATACAAACACACCCTAGAGATAAAGTTAAATATTTACAAATGAAAGCGCAGCAAGAGGGGACAAGTGTAGATACTGCGGTTAACCCTAGTACAGGTTCAAATCTAGTTCAACCAGGAATTAACACTGTGACCGGTGGTATTTTATATTACGATCCTAATAAAGATCGTGAAGAATTAGCAAAGA
>NC_031997.1:15070478-15079037 GCF_001879085.1 Nicotiana attenuata
ATAGTACACTATACTAGTATACTATATTTATTATATTTACATGAAGAAGTAGTACTATATATACTACAAAACAAGATTTTTCAAAATGAGGGCCCCACCCTCAATGACCACCAACGGTCATATTAATTGCACAAATGACCACTTACTGGTCATATTAATTGCACAAATAGCCTTTTTTTTAAAAAAATTACAAAACTAACCTTCTCTAACACTATAAGTACCCCCCTCCCTCTTCTTCATTTCAATACTCAATACTCATTTCTCAATCTAAATTTCTCTCAATCTCCAATTTTCAAGACTTCAAGTCTCAATCTCAATTTTCAAGTTAAATCATGCCTCGTTCGGAAAGAGTGCGCTTGTTTGTGTCGCAATACTATTGAAGTGCTTGAAGAAAATGAAGAAGGCCAAATATTAAAGTGCAAGAACTGTGGAAGAGTCTTAAATTTTCGTTCAGGGTGTACCACAGGCATTTTAAGGAGGCATATAAAGTATCGTGTTGAGGGTATTTATCCGCAAATTCGTCTTTAAGATTTTTCAACAATTTGTGTTATTTTAAAATTATTAGACGTATTTATGCTTCATGTTGTACTTTGTTATTAATTTATTATGCATGCCAATTTAGTTTTACTATTGATTTGTTATTTTACATTTTCGTCAAACACTTTAATAATTAGATTTCTATATTATATATACCACATATATTTATATAGCCATGCATAAGAGCAATTTACATATATACATACACATATGGTTTACAAGAAATTGCCCTAAATAAAAAAAATTAAAAAAAAAAAAGCCCGGAAATAAAAAAGCCTGTTAGGCCCGCTAAGCCCACGAGCCCGGCCCATTTAGCCCAGGACCATATGGGCTTAGGCCCGTCACGGGCTGGTCCTACCCGTTGAGCCCACGAAGCCCGGGACCTCCAGAGCCCGGGACCGCTAAGCCCAGACCCGTTTAGCCCGGCCCGTTTAGCCCATTTAGGCCCGGGCCCGGGACCACATACAGCCTTACTTCCATTCCAACCAATGATGGTTGGAAGAGGACTTCAGGGCAACGGAATCTCACTGCACCAATATTAATGACTTGTCTATCAGGAAGCTCATAGCCCTTCTCAACTGATTTTGAGCAATTTTTTGCCTTTTCAATCTCCTGTTCAAAATCAAGTGCAACATAAGCAGTCCTCTCCTTCATATATGAGCTAAATGGAAAAGCACTCTCCGCGAGAATCTTCACGAGATAATCTGTAAGATGACGGCCACCAAGATTTAATCGTGAGATAGCATGCGGAAGTGCATGCCCCTCATAGATTGGGACAGTTTGGCTTACACTAGTACCAGAGTTAAGCACAATACCTTGTCAGAGAACAACAAATAAATTAGTGACTGGCTAAGACAGTAGTGAACCAGCATATGCTGATATACCATCTGCTGCTTACCAGTAAGACGACCTCTAGCATATAGAGAAAGAACAGCCTGGATTGCGACATACAGAGCTGGCACATAGAATGTCTCAAACATGATTTGAGTCATTTTCTCTCGGTTAGCCTTAGGGTTACATGGTGCCTCAGTCAGAAGAACGGGATGCTCCTCAGGAGCAACACGGAGCTCATTGTAAAATGTATGGTGCCAGATTTGCTCCATATCACCCCAGTTGTTTACGATACCACATTCAATCGGATATTTTAGAGTCAGCATACCTCTTTTAGACCAAGCTTCATCACCAGCATAGGCATCTTTTTGTCCCATTCCAACCATGACGCCACTGTGACGAAGACGACCAACTAGAGTTTCAAAAACAGCCCTTGGAGAATCATCCCCAGCAAAGCCGGCCTAAAAAAACAAACAAAACACTTATGATTCATTAGCAGGTCACATAGGGGGCAGTACAGCAAACACCACGCATGGAGCTGAAACTGCAAGCGGTTTGTTCTAACAAACCATGCACCGTCCAGTTCCGTTGTAGATAACAACTGGTTGATCATCCTTCCAATAAGCCATCTTGTAAGAGACTTCAAACACTTGTTCTGTAAGTATAACTTAGGTGAGATTGACATGTAAAAATACAGAGTCAAAGTGAAAATTGTTTACATATCACCTCAGTAATAGGAATTTCTTCCTTAATATATAGTTTGATTCTCCTTTTTATCTCCTTTCAAGCTCAAGGTGAGATAGATTTTCCAATTTCTAGTACAAATCACCAGCTATTAGCACATGAACCTTCTCTCTGACTCTCTGAAACAACGAGAGCAAATGAAAGAGCAATTTGAAGATATGTCATCATGTAATTAAAAAGCCCATCATATGGATTTTCAGAAATACTAATTCTTCTTCCTGCCAATGGAAAAAAAAGAGCAAAATGCTGTTTAGCTAGTGGTACTTCCCAAAATAACATGTCCCCGCTCTATACCAAGATATGTTAAAATACTTAGAACCTGAAGAAAATCCACATTCATAAAGAATGGTGATGAACCTAAGACACAGAATGTTAGGCTCATAGTCGCATTAATGTAACGAATAATTCTCCTAGCAATCAATAGTCTCATCGGTCTTCGACTTTCTCTTTTGTAATCACTTGCAAATTCGTACACAAATTTCTAAGTAAAAATTTAACATGTGAAGACAATGTGGGTCATCTGAACCAAATTATGTTAGTGAAGACACTCATAAGCTTGTGTAATGAAATAATCAATATCACATTCTTATTTTTTTTAACCAATTTATGACAAAGATGATGTAGATAAATTCTATGGATCAAAACATATATGTTCAGCAACATTTGACATTTGGACCAGAACCACATGAAATCATCATACAATGTGTCAAACTGAATCTAAAATCAAGACTCAGAAACCCAAAATTTAGTGAACTGCTCGTTTAGCAACCAATACCAATGCACATAAATACATGTGAAACGGAAAAAAATCAAATTCGAGAACGAGTTAAAGGACAGAAAATGATCGATCATCAAATGGAATTGAAGCTTACTTTTATGGATACGAACCCATTGCTAGTTCAGTATTGAGCGTCCAAGGAACAGAATAAATTAGAAAACAGGAAAAAAGTTATCCTGCCTTTACAGAAAATCAATGGATATATTTTCCTCGGTAACAAAAATGACCTTATATTTTCCATAATATTTAGGAGAGAGAAGCTAGAATCCAAACACTCCTATACTATTGACGCGTGTAAATAATTGTAAATGAAATAAAAACTCAAGTTTTCAATCAAATCATTATTGCTCTTGGGCTTTATTTTTCTTTTTCTCGTTTTCTTCTTTACCGAATAACAAACCAAATCTTTTGTTTATTGCTTTTATTACGTAAAAATTCACGGCGCTCATTTGATCGTCCCATTTAACCTATATCTTTTTTTTAAAATTTTAAGTTGTACCTACTTTTTAAATAACTTTAAGCATCTTTTTCCTCTTTCTTTCTTCTTCGTGTGACAGTGATTTTATATGGTATTTGTGAACATATTTTAAGATAGCTTATGATGTTTTACAATGGTGAGTTATCATGACGCTTTATTTTTTACTATTGCTTAGGGTTCTTCTTCTTCTTTTTATTAATTGCAAAATGGATTATTGTTGTTTTGATAAATTGATTATTGGGTTTGTTCTTGATGATATTTAGAGGCTATGTTTCAAAGTTGAGCTCATTTGGAGTAGATTTATATATTAAATCTTATATAGGATTATTATAATTCGAAAAACAAATTTCTGTTTATAGGCAATTTGCACTTAAGACCAAATATTTGCACTTCAGGCCTATTTGGTCTTAAGTGCATGAAAACATTGGTTGCACTTTAGACCTTTTGGCCTTATGTGCACCTGAAGTGCAATTTTTCATTTCAGACTTATTGGTTTTAAGTGCATTAAATTGTTTGTTGCATTTCAGACCTTTTGGCCTTAAGTGCATTTGAAGTACAATTTATCACTTCAGACTTATTAGTTTTAAGTTCATGAAACCATTGGTTACACTTTAGACCTATTTGGCCTTAAGTGCATCTGAAATGCAATTTTTCACTTCAGACTTATTGGCTTTAAGTGTAGGAAAACGTTTGTTACACGTAAGACATTTTGGCCTTAAGTGCATCTGAAGTGCAATTTTTAACTTCAGACTTATTGGCCTTAAGTCCATGAAACCATTGGTTACACTTCAGACCTATTTGGCCTTAAGTGCATCTGAAGTGCAATTTTTCACTTCAGCCTTATTGGCCTTAAGTGTAGGAAAATGTTTGATGCACTTCAGACCTTTTGGCATTAAGAGCATTTGAAGTGCAATTTTTCACTTCAGACTTATTGGCCTTAAGTGCATGAAACCATTGATTGCACTTCAGGCCTATTTGGCCTTAAGTATCTGAAGTGCAATTTTTTCACTTCAGACTATTTTTTTTTAGTTTCAAACCTAATAAGTCTGAAGTTGATCGTAAAGTGAGTAAGCTTGCAATTTTTTTTGCAAAGTGGGTATAGGTTCAATTGTGACCCCAAAACTGGGTATAGATACAAAAGCTTTTATTATTCTACCTCCATATTGCACCTTTTTTTTTAACTTTGATCGCAAAAATATATTAATAAGTATTTTGAAATAAAATTTATATATTTGAAACTATATAAAAAGTAGTATTAATCACAATCATTAACAATTTAAAATAATTAAAAAAAATAAAATCACGATTAAAGAAAAACTCATTTATCTCTCAAAACCAAAACTATATCACATAAATTGGGACATAAAAAGTAATACCAATTACTAGTTGTTTATTTTTTATTTACATGCTTTGATCATGTTCTACGGCGCACCAGAGTGTGGCTAGTCAATTAGGATTTAGTCTTAGAATGCTAGTGGCTATCTACTAGTGCCGGACTTCATCTACTGGTTATTGTTTTACTTTTCATCTATTTCGTGTTTCTTATGATGTAGTTAATTTTTCTATGGTTTTATTGATGGTACTAATATATCGTCTCTTTTTGTCTTTTTTAGCCGACGGTCTCCCGAAAACAACCTCTCTGCCTCTCGGTGTAGGGGTAAGGTCTGCGTACACATTACCCTCCCCAGACCCCACTAGTGGGATTACACTGGGTCGTTGTTGTTGTTGTTGTATGCTTCGATCATGGATATGAAGGATAAGTTTTATTATATATAGGAAAAATATATAAGTGCCCCCTGATCTATAGTCGGATTTCCAACTACACACTTCAACTTTGCGGGGGACTATTATCCTCCCCCTCCCCCCCCCCTCCCTACCCCCCCCCCTCGAATTATTTTAAAGTAGAATGAACATCCCCTTGAGAGATGACGTGGCACAGAAAGTGTGTTCACTTTCTTGGAGGCGTGTGAGAGCATAAAATTTCCTTAGAATTTTATTAAATGTCTACATATGTCTTTTTACTATTGGATACTTTACAATTAGTTATATTTTATTAATAAAATAATCTCTAACACATTTAATTATTTTCGGCCACTGTAAGAGATTCCCACAAGAACTCTGGCGAACTCCTTGCTAGAAAAAATGGAGTCCAGCTCACCATTTTCATCTTCGTTCACTTTTATTTTTACCCGTACATCCCCATTTTTCAGCGATAACAAACACCCAGTAAAAACTACCAACTAGTGAATTAAAATACGAAGATAATGATGGTTTGATAACTCTAAAACTTGAGAGTATCAAAACCACCGGCGACGGTTTTGTCTCCAACGATGATAACGATTCTAATCCTCTAAGAAGTTCTTGAGGATTAATATATCCATCTTTCTTTTATGTTGTACTCTAATTGATCGAGTGTTAATTAGTTGAAATTATGTTTATATTAATGTAATAAAGTTCTGTGGTTATGGGGGGAAAGAAGGTGGCTAATGCGATAATAGGTGAAATAAAAATGGTGGAAGTCAAAAAAAAATTTTGGAGGTGATAAAGATATTATTTCTGGTAAAGCCGATATGATAATGGTAATTTTTGGGGATGTTGATAATGGATGCGAGAGAAGGAATAGATAAAGAAAGGAGAAGATTGAAAACACTGGAAAAAAAATTTAATTTTAGCGTGTACTCTACCACACAACATATATGTGGTTGTGATATTTTAAGGATAAATTTATCCTGTTTTAAAATAGTTTAGGAGGTAATAAGACTCCCATAAAATTTAATTGTGTAAATGAAAATCTGACTATAGGTCAGAGAGTACTTATGCCTTTTCCCTTATATATACCTCTAGTCAATACTTGAGGAGTTTCACAAATTTCACCTTCCCCATTTTCAATTCTCGAAAAAGAACTCTACCAGCGCATTAAAATGAAGAGAAAGAAGGAAAAGAATTGGAGAATTTGGTTAAATGACAATATTGCCCATCTTTTAAAGTTTTAGCAAGGGTGTTATTTAAGATTAAAGAATCTATATCTATATCTATCTATATTATTATAAAAGCAAGAATATTACACGCTAAATGTTGAACGACAAAAATATCCTTCAAATATTGATAGACTCTTTTAACCTTAGTAAATTAAATTAAGCTCCATTGCATCTTGGACAAAATAGTAACATTCCTAATATTATGGTTTTCGAAGGTAAGTATATTTCAATTTTTATAGGATTCTAATACCAATCAGGTGTCCTGCATATTAGCGAAGACACACAAATCCCACGCCATTAAACCACTATATAAAGTGATACAAATTACATTCTGCAACAATCTCTCCCCAATTTGTACGAGACCCAGAGGCAGTTTATGTAGTGTTAACTTCATATTTGTTGTGTGTCCTATTATCTAAAGTTTTCTTTCCTTTAATGCTTCTAATCATCTTTCTACTTGCTAGCATAATTCTTTTCTAACATCGTGTTAGTTTTGCTTGTCTTGTATCTTTACTTTCGATTGTTGATTTTGTTTTTCTCCAAACGGGGACTAATTTGTGTAATGTTGAAAACATGAAATTCTTTCCCTTTAACGTTTTCTTTTTCTTTTTGTCCCTATTTGTCTTGCCTTTTTTTTGTGGGGAGGTTCTAGGGTCTTGAAACTAGAGTTTTGGCATCTATCATGAGTGATGGAGTATGCTTTCGAGGGATTGAGTCTTGATGGCGGCAAAGATCAATCAAAAAGTTTCAAGAACAACGTCAATATAGTCAAATAAATAACGGAAAAGACCTAAATATGCCATTCAACTTTTAGAAATGATCTATGCATGTCATCCGTTAAAAAAATGCTCATTTCATGCCACTGCCGTTAAAGAAATGGACCATCCATGTCATTATTGACTAACGGCAGTGGCATGGATGAGCCAAATAAAAATTGAGCCGTTAGTCAATAATGGCACGGATGGGCCATTTCTTTAACGGCAGTGGCATGAAAATAGCAAATTTTTTAACGGATGGCATGGATAAACCATTTCTGAAAGTTGAGTTGCATTTTTAGGCCTTTTCCGAATAAATAATGAACAGCAACGTACCTCAGCAAGAAGACCCTATATATTGGGACTGTATGTTTCTTGCATTGATAATTAAATCGAGAATTAAATCTTTTCATGAAGCAAATTATACACTTTTAATGATTTAATAATTTTGCGATACTTGAAAGATGGACGTAAAGCATTCTATACATAATTCTTCTGGTTTTCTTATTAATTCTGAATTAGATAAATAATATCTATTTATGTGTGTATAGTCCTAGACTTTCTGTAATCGGAAAAGGGCCAGAACTATCCCTATCATTTGCTAAATGGTTTATAAATACCCTCCGTTCGTCTATCCAAAAAAAACACACGAAGTTAATTCTATTAACAAAAATACCCCCGCGACTAAAGGCAGAACTGATGGAGTGTGTTTTTTTGAACGGATAGATGGACGGAGGGTATTTATAAACCATTTAGCAAACGATAGGGATGGGTTTTTCATTTAATGACGTGACAATTTTTAATTGGGCCACGTGGCATTATTGACCAAGAATCAAATATGGGTCTTATTTTTACCCATTTACCTGGTCCGACCCTATTTATTTGACCCGCCTAATTATTTTCTTTCTTTTTCTTTGCTTTTTTTTTCCCTCTCTTTTTGACCCATTTGCATGGTCCCCCTCTTCTTCTTCTTATGAACATCCCAAAGGTAACCCTTTACTTCTTTTTTTTTTTTTTACCTTTTATAGATTCAATTTTTATCCTAGAATGTGATAATTTCAAGCTTTTTAGCACCTTGGTTTCAATTTTCTTGTGTGCTTGTATCAGTTATATGTAGTTGTTTTTTCTCTGTTATTTCGTGGCTCTTTTTTCTTCTTATGAACAATCCAAAGATTTCCATTACTTGTCCCTTTCAAAGTTTCAATATTTCTCCTAGATTTGATTGATATATTTGGACAATTTTAGCATTTGGGCTCAATTTTTTTGTTTCAGATTTTTGGTTTGTTTTGATCCTTGTCTTCTTACTTAACAACCCAAATGTATCTGTTGATTTTCCATTTAAGAGTTTCAATACTTATCCTGAGTTTGATTGGAGAAATTTCAGAATCTGGTTTTAATTTCGGGTTATTTGATTTTGGGTTTTATCTATTCTTTAATTAATTTGTTATTGTGTGTATG
>NC_031997.1:15079120-15137568 GCF_001879085.1 Nicotiana attenuata
TATATCCATTTTTTGTCTAGTCAAAGATTGCCACGTGGCTCAATTAAAAATCGCCACGTCATTAAATGAAAGACCCATCCCTATCATTTGCTAAATGGTTTATAAATACCCTCCGTCCATCTATCCATTCAAAAAAACACACTCCATCAGTTCTGCCGTTAGTCGTGGGGGTATTTTTGTTAATAGAATTAACTTCGTGTGTTTTTTTGAACGGATAGATGGACGGAGTATATTTTTTTGAACGGATAAATAGACGGAGGGTATTTATAAACCATTTAGCAAACAATAGGAATAGTTTTGGCCCTTTTCCGTTCTGTAATTGAGTCCGCGTAGCTAAGTGGATATCACTTGGGACTGGAAGGTATAAACATGCATGTGTGTTTGTGTGTAGCATAAACAACCCTGACTTATTATTACTGAAAGGAGAGCCACCTTTCATTAATAGCTGGCTCAAAGTTATTGAATCATTTTTCAAATTAATCGGATAATATTAGTAAAATTTGTACTATATGATATTTGAGAGATTGGGGTGATTTAGGGTAGTAGTGTACATATGAGATTTGTTCATACACCTAGCTGTATTGAGGCAATAATCATGAAGTCCATTGTCACTTTTTATTATTATTATTATTATTATTATTATTATTATTATTATTATTATTATTATTATTATTATTATTATTTTACAGTCTTGGGACTTGAAGAACTTTAATTGTTCAGAGCCAAAATAACTTTAACAATAAATATGTCTTATAGCCACGGAAAAATCACTCTCTACATAAATAAACTTCCATTAATAAATTCACGTAATCAAATCAAAAATTACCATAATCACAAAATGAAATAAAAAATTAAAATAGTATATTGACCTCTTTATACTATAGTCTAAAGCAATAGACAGAAAGAAAAACTTAAAATTAGTTCGGATGCAAAAAATAAGCTCTAGAGGGATAATTTTGACGGGACTCTTTCTGTAGAGTACTATTTCTCGTTCTTTTATTTATATTTAGGTGCAAATATTTGCCTTTCTTTATTTGTTATGTTCTTAGGAATGTAACACAGTTGATTCTTTCTTAAAAAGGTAAGTTCCTCTTTTATTTGGATTATGAATAAGAATTCTCGGAATTGAAAATATTTGATTCCTTCTTAAAAATATATTTTCCCTTTTATTTATGTTAGAAATTTTAGGGATGTTCTTAAAATTTTTTTTATTCAGTTTAGGTTAGAAATTTTAGGAATGTATTTTTTTACTTTAAACACAATTTAATTCCTTCTTGAAAAATTTTAGTTTATTATAAAATTTTCTTCCGCGAGTTTCCCTTTAAATTTCAAAGATTAATTTATCTTTTTATATAATTTTTCCTCCCTAAACTTTAATATTACTTGATCATTGCATGTTTTTAAAGTAACTAAGCCTGAATAAGATATGACCATATTGCATATTTTAACACAATCTAAATATAAATACTGACTAACTTAACTAAAATGATTATATATGCAAGTTTAGACGATGTTTGATCTTTCTCATTCAAGTATTATGGTAATATAATGACATTGGTTTTCTGCATTTAAAAGATTTTTTTAATTTTATTTTTGCACATTAATTGATTTACAACTTACACACACACACACACACACACACATATATATATATATATATATAATATTTATATAATTTAATTATTTTTATATAAAATAATATAGTATTAGGGTAGGTTGTCTACATCTCACCTCTTGGGGCGCGGCACTTCTCTGAACCCTATATAAATGCGGGATGCCTTGTAGACCTGGCTGCCCTTTCATTGATTAAAGATATACGTGCAACGCACATACATAGAGACTAGTACTATATTAAAAGCACGAAAGTCCTTAGCGAAATGTCGTTCGCCTTTTTTACCATTTAAAAATAAACTTTACATTAGACAAAATTGTAATTTGGTTATTATCCTAATATATAGGACTTTAAATTAATTTATTTTTTATTATTAAATATTTCCTTATTTGAATTATGTAAGAAATCCTAATATTAAGGACTCTAAGGTAGGTATTATTTGGGGAAATAGAAGTAATATTACGTTTCTTTCCTTGTGTATCTGACGACAAATTTCTACACAAATACGTTGCACATTCATTCTTCCTATATTAGGGAACTTATAATTCTAATAACATATACTACTAAAAGTAAAAGTTTTGGTACCTGATTAATTATATATTTTAATTATTAATATAGTTTTTAAATATACAAATTTGATAAAGAAAATAATATATTGTTCGAATAGGAAAAAAGTTCGAAAATAATATATACTCCCTCTGTTTCATATTAAATGAGGTACTTTCCTTTTTAGTCCGTTCCAAAATAAATGACACATTTTTAAATTTGGAAATAATTCAACTTTAAACTCCTCATTTTACCCATTTTACCCTTAATGAGAAGCTTTTATAACCACACAAAAGTCATGGCCCCACAAAGCTTTTAACACCACAAATTTCAAAAGTCTTTCTTTTTTTCTTTGAACTCCATGCCGAATCAAATTATCTCATTTAATTTGAAACGAAGGGAGTATCTTCTATTATTTGCACGTGTACCTATATCAATAAATATATAATTTTTAATAATTATGTAAATATTATTAAATGATATGGTTGAGTTATTGAAAAAAAATTAAAAAATATAAGTTCCTAAAAATAATGAATGTTAACCTTACTAAGCAAGCTCAGTAAAATTATTGACAGAGCTAGCTTAGTTCTGTCAATAAGTCAAACACAATATTTACGTAATTTTTAAAAATTAAATATTTACTGATATAGGTACACGCGCAAAACGCGTACCTTAAGACTAGCAGGAAAGGAAAAGTGCTAAACTACTACACTCATATAGTTGAAACAAAAATAAGGACTTATGTAAATATTAATTTATTATTTTAAATATTTGTAGCAAAATATATCACACTTTTTTAGTGTGTTCTATTTGAACACTTTGACTAGGCCTTTACTTTGTCATTTAGACACAAAATTGATAAGCATCGAAACACAAAGGAGCGTGTAATTCACACGTCGTGGTAACGAATAAAACACAGACACGTGGATTTAACTAAAACAAAAAACTTTTAGAAAAACAGAAGAAGAAAAAAAAACTAAACGATAAGCAAGAACCATCGGAAAAAGGTTCTGGCCGAGGTCTTCTTCCATTCTCGTCAATCATTCATATTTCTTTCTCCATCTCAGTTGGCTTTCCACATCCAGATTTGCTATAAGGTCTCCTTTTTTTATCTTTTTCAAATTTCTCCTAGTTTGCTCGATTGAAGAAGGTTGTTAGTGCAATATCGAAAAGAGTACCGGCTCTCAAATTTTTGCTTCTATTTGCCGATGTGAAGAACTGAAAATATCTTGGACAGAAGCAAAATCAAGTAGCAGACTTTACGACTACGAAATCGATCAACTTAGTGTTTTCATTAATTTTCTGCGTTGAGGTTGGGCCTGCTGTGTCGTCTCACCACCATTACCGACCAGCTGAAGCTCTAAAGAAAAAGGACTATGATCAGCACTTGTTTGAGAATCCGCTTGCAATCCAGTATCAGTAGGGACTTTAGATGAGTTACTTTTGCACCAATTGTTGCTAAGTAACTGTTGGAGAGTTCAGTGTATCATTTTGTCGAATATCTTGTATGCTCGGAACAACTGAAATTTCTTGTTGTATTATTGTGGAGTTTGTCTGGATGAAGTCGGTGGAAGAAAGCTTAGACACATTCTCCATGACAGCAGAAAAGCTTTTCGCATTGGTTTTTTTCTATTTGTACGCTGGAACTCCATTTCCGGCCAACTGAAGCTTCGTCGGTGTTTAATATAATGTCGGAGCTGACATTTCCGTCAGTAAAATGGTTGCTAACAGTTTATGAGTTAGTCAATAATACCAGGAATGATTCCTCGAAGATGTTTCAATCCACTGGTGACAAAATCAAAATTT
Organism: Nicotiana attenuata; assembly: GCF_001879085.1. Taxonomy (NCBI): domain Eukaryota; kingdom Viridiplantae; phylum Streptophyta; class Magnoliopsida; order Solanales; family Solanaceae; genus Nicotiana; species Nicotiana attenuata. Next base: position 15,083,085 of record NC_031997.1, read on the forward strand.
TAATACCGCCTGTCAACGAGCTCTGAAACCACCAGGAACACTTCGATTCACCTTCACTCGTTCGAAGCTAATTTAATAGCCCCGTGAAACTGGAAACTAAATCAGCTCCAACATTTTAATCGATAGCAAATTTTGGATTTAATATCAGACTAGCAAAAATAACATTTTCCAGCAAGAAGTATGAGGAGCTCATTTTCGGGACCATTTCACGCGCTTGACAAATGTGAGTAACACTTAACACTTAGAGCTCGTTTGGATTAGCTGATTTGAAGTAGCTGATAAGCATCAGGTGCTGAAAAGCACTTTTAAGTGCTGAAACTGATTAATAAATAAGCAATTACGTGTTTGGGTACAAGTGCTGAAATTGATAATAAGTTGTTCCAGTATTTGATAAAAAAAGTGCTGATAAGCTCTTTTCTGTTAAAATGACTTAAATAACCTTAGAACTGTTTACACTTATAAGGGTGTAATTTCTTCAAAATTTTAGATTCCAGAACGATTCAAATACAAAATATTCTATTTGTCATTTTATTTTAAATACAACTGTGCTTAGATAAGATAATTTTTACGATAAATATATTTTTTTTTATGATAAACATATAATCATAAGTTATAATAATTAATAAATTGACAAAAGTTTCTCAGTAAAAAATAAACCTAAATAGGACAAATTATTTGACGAGAAACAAACATTGTCTTTATCACCGCAACACTTAGAAAACAATACACCATAAGTTTGATATGTCCTCATTTATTACATACAGTTCAAAGATTAATAAACAATCACATAGATATAAGTATGCAAAGGAACAGAGAATTTGCTTATCTTAAATAGTCAATGAGAATTGTAGACTTGAAGAGGTGGGGGGGGGGGGGGAGGGGAGGGGGGTTCAGTTTGAATATTTGAGACAGTGAGTATCGATGTAGGAGTTTTGTTCTAAAAGGGAATATTTTAAGGATAAAATAGTAAAAATCTTGGTCAAACTTAAAGTGCTTATAAGCTAAAAATTCATAAGCTAGGGGTGACCAGCTTATGGCTTTTGGCTTATTTTTGACTTATAAGCACTTTTAGCTTTACCAAACGTGTAGATAAGCCAAAACGTACTTATAAGCTAGTTTGACCAGCTTATAAGCTTAGCCAAACACCATCTTAATTGGGGAAGGAGACAAGTTACTGAATAAACTGATCGTTAGTTTGAAATTTTTCAACAAATCACAAAATCTTGAGAACAGCTGCCGCATAATTTGGAATGAGCCTCCATTCTCCACTTGAATATCAGATTTTTATTATATGGCAAAGTTCAGACTTGTAACAAACGCATAACTCACATATTAGTAATAACAAAAAACTCAAATTAGGTTGAAACACAAAAGGAGAAAATGTAAGAAACAAGAATCCATGTCAAACACTCGAGAACTTGCTTTTATTCCATCCATCTGTACAGTATGCACTATGAAGTTAAAAGCTGTGTTGCCTTTCTCTAATAGAAAATATGTCTGCAATCAAGCATTCACTTATTTCTCTTGCCAAAGTGGGACCGAAATGCTTCTTCTGCCTATTTAATTTCCAAACGCCATTTGCATCCATTCATATCACCTACAACAATAGAAAGGTAACAACAAAAATCTCTTATTGCAAACTGATAACAAACGGGTATAAGATATATAAAGCTAAATAAAAATCCAATCCAAATAGAATACTAAGCATAGAATTGTAGATCTACTTTCTGCAATTACACAGCCACCTGTTGATATATTTTCTTGTAAACATAGTTAAGAAAGCTAGTCCAGAATTCCTAACCCCAAATCACTATATAACCAGTTCCCTGCTTACTAGCTATATTACAAAGAAAAGCCAAGCAAGAATAGCATGTTAACCACAGACTGCTTAAAGTATTGGGTAACACTTCAAAAAAGAGCAGGTCAGTTTGACGTAAAATGAAGCATTCGTTTACTGTTACTTAACAAAAGATGATTAGTTTAAGTTCTCACCAAGCTTAGGGACACTTACTGTGGACAAAAAAGGGACTAGATTCATCAAGCTCGCCCTTTTCTATACACATCTGCATGGACGTAGATGTTAGCTGCTAAATCCCTTGAGCTTAAAAGAGTTAACAATACATTGATTGATTGATCAGTGAGATAAAGCAAAAAAGAAACTAACTTGTTCGAAAGTACAGAGGGAAGCTTAAATGACTTGCTTGCTCATACGTTCTGCAATGACTTGCTTGCTCATACGTTCTGCTATGCCAGGAAACATAGTTGATCCACCACTTAGCACAATGTTTGAAAATAGATTTTCCTAATATCAACAACGCAACTCATGATTGAGTTGTAGGCTTTTTCATGAATTCCTATCCCTTCCATTCCAACCAATGACAGTTGGAAGAGGATTTCAGGGCAACGGAACCTCTCAACACCAATATTAATGACTTCACCATCAGGAAGCTTATAGCCCTTCTCAACTGATGAGATGTATTTTTTTGCCTCCTCAATCTCTTTTTCAAAATCCAGTGCAACATAAGCAGTGTTCTCCTTCATATGACAAAAAACATCTTTTTCAATATTATACTTGAATGTGTAACCACTCTCACAGAGAATCTTCACGAGATAATATGTAAGATCATCACCAACAAGATCTAACCGCGAGATAGCATGGAGAAGTGCATGTCCCTCATAGATGGGGACAGTGTGGCTCACACTATCACCAGAATCAACCACAATACCTTGTTTGGAAGCAACGAAATTAGTGACTAATCAAATCGGTAGAGAGAACTAGAATATGTTAGTGTACCATCTACAGCTTACCAGTTGTACGACCACTAGTATACAGCGAGAGAACAGCCTGGATTGCAACATACATGGCTGGCACATTGAATGACTCAAACATGATTTGAGTCATTTTCTCTCGGTTTGCAAGTATAATTTGTGTAAGATATCAGTGGTACAAATACAGAGAAAAAAGTGAAAATTACAAAATCAGCTTAATCTGTGAGCATTGGTGCAGCGGGTGTTCATTCAAGCATTACCAAGATATCTCACTCATGTTAAAAGCCCAAAACATGGATTTTCCAAAATTCTTAATTACATGATCAGGATGATAAAGATAATTGCATCCGACCAAAACATATTCAACAAACTTTGGATCAGAACCACATGAAATCATCATCCTAAGGGTGTGTTTGGTATGATGGAATTGAAGCTTATCTTGATAAAATCAAACCCATGTATTGCTAGTTCAGTAGTTAGTGTGTAAGAGAAAAAACAAAAAACTGGTGCACAATCTAGAATTTAGATTAAACCATTGCAATGGATAAAGAACCATAGTAGAGGGGCAATTTTGGACCTTTTCCCTTCAAAAATCATCTTTCTTTTTCTTGAATTCCCGTGCTGAGCCAAAGTGTGTCATATAAATTGAAAACAGAGGAAATAATAAATGTCTGGCAATGTTTTTTTAAGTGCCAAAAGTGTTTTTTTGGCCAGAAGTATTTTTTTTCAAAATTAAGGTGTTTGGTCAAGCTTTCAGAATGAAAAAAAAGTGTTTTTGAGTAGAAGTAGAAGTAATTTCTCAGAAGCAGAAAAAAGTGATTTCTCCCCCAAAGCACTTTTAAGAAAAATATACTTAAAAACACTTTTTAAAAGCTTAAGAAAAATATACTTAAAAACACTTTTTAAAAGCTTGGTCAAACACTAACGGCCGGTCAAAAGTGCTAGTCAAATTAATCAACCAAACACAAACTTCTTCTCACCAAAAGTACTTTTTTTTGAAAATAGCACTTCTCAAAATAAACAGATTTTTGCATAGAAGCCCCGCTGATATCCACCAAACACCAAATGAGTCAAGCTAGTTTGACCCACTTTTAGACTTACCCAAACACCCTCCTAAGCATGTTTGGTTTGTATTACATTATCGAATTAATATAACAATTGTATCACTTCATTAATCATATTAACTTTCGATCATTGTACAAAAAATTAACTTTTCGTTTCAATACACAAATGTTACTACTTCATTCGATCAAACAATCTATTACATATGTTTGGTTTCGTATGCTGTTATACCTTTATTGCTAATTGTAATGTTTTATCATACAACTTGCAACTTGCAAATCGATCATGGTGTAATTTTGCAAAATCTGACAAATTACTCGAAGAAAAGGAGGCGAATTATAGCAGTTTGCTAGCACATTACTTTGGTAACACTTAAAAAATTCTTGGTACTTAAAATGGTCATGAATTGCAAACGGGGATGTACACGGACTACTCTTTCTAGTCGGGCTTCGACTGCGTAACCAAGCGAAAAGAGCTTATTTTCCAGTAAGGCCAAGCAAATCTGCATTCGCATCTGCTTTCAAAAAAAAAAAATATAACCAAATGTGTCTAACCTAAAAAACAATAGAACAAACATAAGTCGCAGACGATCCACCATTTTCATGGCTTACTAGCCAAATCACTTGAAATAAAAGCATAAACCCGAGCCAGCAAAATTAGAATGATAACGGAACAACTAGAAACTAAAATATCACACTGCTCACAAGATCGGGTATAACTTGGGAAAAGAAACTGATCTCTAGTTGAAATATATATCGTCGATCTCTCATTAAAATAGAAATCATTAGATGGAAGTTGACAAGAGAGGATATAAAAGCTCACCAAGCTTAAAGACACTTCTTGTGGACAATTGAGGGACCAAATCACCATACGTGCCCTTTGTTATACACATCTGCATGGGACGTAGGTGTTAGCTATTAAACCCTTTGAGCTTAAAAGGGTTAAAAATTGATCGATTGACTGATCCTGAAGTAAAGCAAACAGAAACTAACTTGTTTAAAACTGCAGAGGGAAGTGCTTTGATCCCCCAATCCAGGTGCTGTACTTCCTCTCAGGTGGTGCAACCACATTGATCTTTATGCTGCTTGGAGTAAGGGCAGTGATTGCCTTGCTCATACGATATATTATGACTGGAAACATAGTTAATCCACCACTAAGAACAATGTTTGCAAATAAATCTTTCCTAATATCAACATCGCATCTCATGATTGAGTTGTAGGCTTTTTCATGAATTCGTGTCGCTTCCATTCCAACCAACAATGGCGGGACAAGGACCTCAGGGAAATGGAACCTCCCAGCCCCAATTTTAGTGACTTGTCCATCGGGAAGCTCATAGCCCTTCTCAAATGAAAATGAGCTATTTTTCCCCAATTTTGTAGTTACTGTTGGCAGGCAAAGGGGTTCTGTTCCCAACATACAATGTGGCAAAAAAGACCAACTCAATGGGGTATGGAAGGTTCCATCAGTATGATCATTCAGGAAGTCCGGCGTAGGACGTAAGTGGCAGGGAGAAGTTCACACCAATATCAAACAAAATAGTTTTATAGGACAGATTTTATCTTATAAATCCTTTTAGCTTGATGACTTCCCCTTAAAATCTAATAAATAACTCTCCCAGCGATCAATTGTCCCATCAGTCTTTGACTTTTCCCTTGTAAAATCACTTGTGAGCCAGTACACAAACAAAAATTTAATGTTCTTTTAGTGAAGACACTTATACAGATAATCAGGGCCAATTATCATTTCAGGTACACCGCAAAGCATTCCATATTGTCAGAAAGGTCTCATCTTCCTTCACTTTGTGAGGCAGTTAAACAGTGTCGTGAAACAACCAATGCACGTTCTTATTTTTTAACCACTTTCATGGTCAACAAAATTTTAGATCAGAACTACATGAAATCATCATACCAAGTGTCAAACTGAATCAAGAATAAAGATTAGTTAACCAGTTACACGACAAATAGTTGAGCAACCAATAACAAGAGCCAAGCACATAACCAATATGATCAACTCATCAACAGACTGCAAGTGAAACAGAGACAAATTGAAGCTTACCTTTATGAAATCACAACCATTTCTTATTGCTAGTTCAGTATTGAGAGTGTTGAGAGAAACATAGACTTTTCCTGGTAAACAGAAAGAGCCAGAAAACAGGGAGAAAAAAGAAGTGGAAGCAATAGATAGCGGATCTATATTTCGGTATTGCATACAGATAAACGCATATATGGTTCGGTATAAAAACTGAATAATAAGGGGAGAGACAAAGTCATGATTGTTGCTCTTGGACCATTTTTTTGTTTTTCTGGTATTGAAGATGCCATTAACATTTCATTTCAGTAAGATTAGGCTTCAACAAATTTGGCCTGAAATACATAAAAGAAACTGACAAGAAAAAGAAACATTTCAGAACACATACATATTTAGCTCAATTGCAACAGTAGAGGCCGGCGATCCTCCTAATTACTCCCTCCATTTAACACAAAAGATGAACATAGACTTGTAAACTTCAAAAGTAACATCACAAAAGTTAGTGGAAGAATCTCTTTCGACATCTAGCTGATCCCAGCTCCTCATATTCAGCTTTGGTGACGCACATTGCATCAAAATCAGGACTTGATGCCAAGAGTGATCCTCCACGCCAAACACCTAGTATAGGATCTTCTTGAGTCGTAATCCTTAAACGGTATTTATCTGGGACAAGTGGTCGAAGGTCCATTTCTAGTCTTTGAGCAAAATGAGGGAATAGAGTAGTGCCTCCCGTCAAAATGATGCTCTCATAGAGAAGAGGTTGAAGATGAGAATGGCAGGAACTGATAGCTCTAACAATGCACTCTGCAAGTCCAGCCTGATTCAGTCCCAAGTCAGCTGGACGAAACATCATCTCTGGGACGAGGAACCGCTCATTTGTCAACCCAAATTCATTTTTTGCAAATCAATTCTTCTAGGTNGGTCGAAAGGGCGGCGGACAGTGGCGGAAGTAAGGTCTACGTCAGGGGAAAGGAGCTGATCTGCCATAAGCCATTTCTTGGAAGAGAGTGGACGCCCCGTGCTGTTTGGGACAATAGCTGTTGGGTCTCTTTCGCCGCCGATTCCAGCCTTGATTAGGCCCGCGCCATTGTCCAACACTACAACGTTATTCATTTTGGCTCTATCATTTGAATACCAAAACCTCTTTGTAATATATTCGAGTATTTAGCCCCTTTTCTATGGAAGCAAGTCTATTTTTCCCCCAATTCCTCAATCTCCACTGATTCAGTCTTCATGTATGACAACTTTCTATCTCAGCCTCGGTACTTTCACAAGGGCGGCTCTAGGTAAGGCAAGTGAAGCCCTTGCAGGTCCCCAAATAATTAAGGCCCTAAAAATAAAAATTGTTATTATATATATATATATATATATATATATATATATATATATATATATATATATATATATATNATTACTACTATATTATTGTAATATATATACTTCATAATTTATATTTATATAATTATTAATAAAATTTCAAATTTTAATAATTTTTAATATTTGGTAGACGTAATATATATCTACCTTCTCATCAATTTTATTTTTCTTTCTTTATGTTTAGTCTTTTTTTATGCTTCTTACGATTTTACTTTCTAATTTCAATTCCAATTCTCTAAAATAATTATTTCTTTTTGTCACATTTGATTGATCCACACACCAGAAAGCAAGTTCTTTTGTGTCTCATTTTTTTAACTAAGAAATTCCCGAGGCAAATGTCGCAAGGTTCAAAACATGATGAATAATGGGCTCACCCTTTACCATTTTCACTTAATGGAAGAATTCAATACCATATGATGCGCACCTAACTCATAAATCATGATTTGTGCTCTCACTACTATATCAAAGTCATGAAGGTTTTTTTTTGTATCTCAATATTATATGAATTTTATAAAAGACGTTTCAGGTTCTTTTTAATATATTTTGATTTAGGCCATCAGTTCTGTTGAGCCGCCCCTCATTGACAATCAACAATTATTTACAGACTGCTGCCCCACTATAAACGTACTGTTCAACCAGCTTCATTCACATTTGGTAACTGAATGACAAATTCGCTGCCTTTAATGCTCTTGTCATAGTTGCCTTATTTTAAGTGAGACTCTATAAATTTTATTGAGAATGTACGGGGCGGATAAGTGGCTCTAGTAAAAGACTAGTAAAGCCTTGATTTAGGTCCCCCAAAATTTTTAATAATTGATTTCATAATTTTATTTCAAATTAGACAATATTAATGTTTGTAGAAAAAATAAAAAAGTACAAAAAAATTGTAAAAAAGAAAGAAAGGTGTCTGCTCTTAAACAGTAAAAAAAATTTTTAAACTTTGAATTAAACTACTTAAATCTTTGTAAATATATTTTTTACAACAACATCAAAGGTAACATATTGCAAATACATGTCTAATATCTCATTTATTGAAATTTTTCTTTTTTAATATAAATAATAATATTACTATGTGAAGTTAAAGACTTTATGTCATTTAAGAAGATATTCTATTAACAACAAGTATGAAAAAATGTCAAGATTAATTTTTTTGCATATATGTGTGGATACGTACCAATAGAAAAAATATAAGGCCTCTTATTAAAATTTGGCTTTAGGCCACCAATTTTACGGAGCCGCCCTTGTACATTCACTGTCGGCAGCTTCATAGACTTCCAATTTATCCTCTATTAGTGTTGAAGCTGAGTGATTCTAGGTAGTAACTTAAGTCTACTAGTGTTGAAGCTGAGTGATTATAGGCGGTAACTTTGTTGGAACAATGTATGCTATGGAGATGATCAAACAGTAAACTAGGACTCTATAACGATGATATGATAGGGGCTTGGTAAATAGACATATCAAGATCTCTCTTCCTACGTTCCAATAACTATGGTAAAAAATTCTTAGCTCTATCGGAAAAAAAAATTAAGAATAGGAAAGCAGCTTGCAAGAAACACAGAGCAAACTTACCGATAGTTGGATTTCATCACTATATACTAACATCTTTTGTTGAGTTTTCTTTCTCACATCTTTTGTTGAGAGAGTTAGGGTTCATGAATGGTGTGATTGAGGAATTTGGGGAACTCATGGGTTTTGCTTTTTAATGCTGCATTTTGTTGATTTTTTAACAGTTACCTTTAGTATTTAAAACTTAAGGATTAAAAATGCATTTAATGACGGAATAATTACACCCCTTGTCACTTGGCCTAACAGCTCAACCAAAAATGGCCCATGTTTGAAGTTCTTACCTAGTTTGGCCCAGATTATACATAATTTGAAAGAAAATTTTTAGCCTTTAGTCACTATTACAAACACACTTTTAGGGTTTCTTTATTTTCATTTTTTCCCCAGCATATTCTATACTCTCAACCCGCCTCTCTTTGCTTTCTCCTTTCTTTCTCTTCTCTCACTCACATAGATCTAAATATTTGTAGAACTCAAACTTGATTTAAAGCATTTTCTCTACTAAGTTGCTTAATCTTCATAAATTTTTATAGATCTCAAATATTTGAATCTCGATTTATGTGTGTCCAAATTTAAAATTGAAGTTTTGTTGCAACCATATTCTAAACTCCATTGAAGGAGCTTTGAAGCTCTAAGTACAACTCAGATTTGGAAAATCTAACTCTAAAGTGATGGGGTTAAGTTAAAAATTATTGTACAAGCTTGTAATGATAAGAATCTTGAGTGCTGGGTTAATTGTGTTTGATTAACATTGGTTTTGGGAACCATACTAGTTGAAGAAGGAAGGTCAAGATGAAATTCAATTTTGTATACACCGTTCTACATCATTATACAACATTATACAAAATTATAATAAGGGTATAATGTTGTATAATATTGTATATTGGGTGTGAAAATACTGTTATACAACATTGATCTTTTTATTGAAGTTTCTCTTTCATGATAGTAATTTTGTNCCAATTCACAATGAAAACTTCCAGATCTGAAAACTTTAGCTTCGTCAGTGGCGGAATTATGATTTTTGGGACTTATATTTCGATACCAAATGCTCACAGTTATATACACCCTTATACATTGAAAAAAATATAATTATACATCATTATATACAAATCTACACACTTATACCTATTTTATACATAATTATACAATATTTGTATAAATGTGTATAAACACCAGTTATACGGTATATGCACTGAAAAATACCTTATGTCCATCACTACACCTCTGTTTAACACCAATATTATCAAAAAGAACAAGAAAAAAGAAGAAGAAGAAGAAGAAGAACCAATCAGCTCAAGATAGGTCTAGATGAATCCCAAATTCTTAAATTTTGTCTCACCCGATCAATAATACTATTATTAGTCAATACCCATCTGGATTGACGCAAATTCACAATGAAAACTTCCAGATCTAAAAACTTTAGCTTCGTCAGTGGCGGAATTATGATTTTTGGGACTTATATTTCGATACCAAATGCTCACAGTAAGAGACTCAGAGATTTATCAATCAAAATTACTTAAATCATTAATGGGTCAAATATTTTCTTCCTCAATCCTATCAAACGAACAACTAACTTCATTTTCTTCATCTTACTCTAGACTTTCATCTTTTTGCATTACGAAAGTTTGAGAGAATAAAAAAAATTAAGGAAAATTAGATCTGGAAATCAGAGAAGAGAAAAGATAGGATGAAAGATAGATTTAAAATTATAGAAGATAGAAGATGAATATGGGAGATAGATCAAAAAAATATGGAGGATAGAAGATGATGGCCTGTAGAGAATGAAGAGGCACCAGGAGAGAGAGCATTTTGGGCGTGTAGGGAAAAAGAGAACTAGGTTAGTGATTGAAATCTTTCCTTCAAATTCTATACAAACTGGGCTATAGCGGGTAAACTTAAAAAATATGGGCCATTTTTTATTATGGTGTGAAGTCATGTGTATTTTCTTGTAATTCTTTCATAATTATAGCCCTTGTCACTTGGCCTAACAGCCCAACCCAAAACGGCCCACATTTGAAGTCCTTACCTAGTTTGGCCCAGGTTGTACATAATCTGAAAGAAAATTTTCAAGCTTTAGCCACGATTACAAACACACTTTTAGGGTTTCTTTATTTTCGTTTTTCTTCATTCTCAGTACACTCTATACTCTCAACCCGCCTCTTTTTGCTTTCTCCTTTCTTTCTCTTCTCTCACTCACATAGATCTGAATATTTATAGAACTCAAACTTGATTTAGAGCATCTCTCTACTAAGTTGCTTAATCTTCGTAAATTTTTATAGATCTCAAATATTTGAATCTCGATATGTGTGTCCAAATTTAAAATTGAAGTTTTGTTGCATCCATATTCTAAACTCCATTGAAGGAGCTTTGAAGATCTAAGTTCAACTCAGATTTGGAAAATCTAACTCTAAAGTGATGGGGTTAAGTTAAAAATTATTGTAAAAGCTTGTAATGATAAGAATCTTGAGTGCTGGGTTAATTGTGTTAGATTAACATTGGTTTTGGGAACCATACTGGTTGAAGAATGAAGGTCAAGATGAAATCCAGCTTTGTATACACCTTCTACATCATTATACAATATTATACAACATTATATAACATTATAATGAGGGCATAATGTCGTATAATATTGTATATTGGGTGTGGAAATACTGTTATACAACATTGATCTTTTTTTTGAAGTAAGTTTCTCTTTCACGATAGTAATTTTAGTTTTGTTGCATGTTTTTTATTTTTAGTTTTTCCACAGTTCCCTTTTGCTTTTTTTTGGTTACTTTTTGTTTAGATTTTTTTTTTTTTGCTTTTACTTCGTATTCTCTATGTTTTCTATTAACACTGAGTTTGCTTTTTTTTTTGCCAGCGAAATACTGGTATATATTATTCAACATTTCATATACAAGTTTATACAAACTTATACATCAATATACATTACTGTACAGATGCAGTTAAAACTGAAAAATAGAATTTTTGTCTTTTTCTCACTTTTATCTAACAATTTATATATAAAGTTAATTTTTTTGTTGATTTCTCTACTAAATGATGAATTTTTAAATTTTTCTTTTCTTGTTGAGTTTTCTGTCAAATCAGAAACTTTGGAGCGAATTCATCCATATAGAACTTGGAAAATAAGAGATTTTAGGTTTGTTTTTTTGTATGTTTATAGCTGGGAAGGAATGTATAAACTTGGGTAAGAAATAGAACAAAAAAATCATGAAAAATTTGCGTCAGATAAAAAGGGCATGAAGGTTTTTTTCGGATCTGAGCCAAATAATATTGGGCTACATATTTGTAAACTTAAATCTGGGTCATCCGGTTGAAAAGTTAACTTGTGGAGTGTATTATTACGTAATTCCGTCTTTAATGACACGTTATTATTTTTTGGCCAATCTTTTTAAAACTTTTTTTTTTGAGTATATTTTTTTTCAAAAGTTTTTGTTCAAGTGGTAGTAGAGAGAAGCTATATTTTTCTGCTTTTCCAAGCTTCTACTCAAAAATATTTTTTTCTTTTAAAGGTTGGCCAAACACTACAACTTTGAAAGAAAAAATATATTTTTGGAAAAAAAAATACTTTTGGATTTGAATAAGCTTAGCCAAACAGGCGATTAGCTGTTTGGTTTGAATTACATGTAAAAATTGCATTGGGCGCTCTATTTGGTCGCCCCCATTTAACCTATACCCATTTTTTTAAAAAGTTTTAATTTGTACCCACTTTTTAAACAATTTGAGCCTCCTTTCTCCTCCTCCTTCTTCTCATTCGTTTTCTTCTTCTTCTCCTTCTTCTTTCTTCTGCTGGTGTGTTGAAAAAGCTATACTTGTACAGTTAGTAAACTCCCCCCCCCCCCCAAATCCCCCAATCCCAAATATATATAAAAGAAAAAGAGAGGATTATGAAGTACTGGATTTCTAGAGATAATAAAATAGTAAGAGCTGTTCAAATGTGATCCTCATATGATAACCAGAAATTATAATTCCCTACGTAGGAGAAGATTATATCAGTATGATGGTTTGATCTCTCAAAGCACTGACTGACTATGCTATACATATTATCTACAACAATTTAAAAAAAAATTAACAAAAGCAAGTTTTGAAAAAGCTTTATAACAAAATTATTCAGGACAAAAAAACTTCAGCTTTTAGTGATAAATTTTTTACAAATGAACTAAATAACTTTAGCATCTTCTGCTGAAGTTTTTGAAAAAGCTTATCCAAAACAAAAAGACTTCGGCTTATTTAGTGCTGAAGTTTTTATAAATGAACTAAATAACTTCAGTATCTTATGCTGAAGTTTTTGAAAAAGCTCAATGACAAAACTAATGAATCCAGGACAAAAAAACTTCAGCTTATTTAGTGCAATTACAAACAAAAACTTCAGCAAATAGAGAACAAAACTTCAGTTACTATGCTTAATTTCAGCAATTACAAACAAAAACTTCAGCACACTTGCTACTTCAGGCCCGTCTACTAGAATGCTGAAGTTTTGTGTGATTGTCTTTGCTACTTTAGCCCCGTATGCTGAAGTTACGCGAAAAAGTGGGTACGCTTGCAATTTTTTTTGCAAAGCGGGTACAAGTTAAAACGTGACTCAAAAAGCGGGTATAGATGCAAATGCTCCGAATTACATGCAGAGGCGTATTTGAAACTTATGGGCTCAGTATTTTAATTCTTTTATGTTATTCGGTTTTAAATTGATAGTTTGTGCATAATTCAATAATTTTTTAAGATAAATACGAAGCTTGGATAAAAGTTACTGGGTTCAGCCGAATTCGCATCCGAAGGGCTAACTCTGCCCCTGATTACGTTAACTGATTATTATAATAATTAAACCAATTGAATAATCATATTAATGTTCGGTCATCGTACAATTATGGTTTCAGTACACAAATGTTACGCCACTTTAAATCGATCAAAGAATCTAATATTTACATAAGCATATTTGATAATCAAAACCATGCTCAACGTTTCGTCCCAAACAATTTAGTATTTCTTTTCTGGCAAAGATTACTTTTAGCCCGCGACAAAAATTATTTATATCGGATAGCTGAAAAAATAAATAAAATTTGTATATTTTTTTATATATAACATACACAAATATGTATGTGTGTATATATATAAAAAAATAGTTATTATTTTAAGATCGGTTATACAATGTCATTTTTCCTTTTTTTCTTGCGGACAATTGATTTTAATCATTTTATGGCTTGTTACATACTTTGTTAATTGTATGTCAAAGAAAAAATGGTTATCAACATATTTAGTCGCTCAACCAAAATTATTTACTTTTTGTATCCAATATACATATATTATACACTAACTATGCAGTATAATACATAAATTTTTGGACTATTTTTTTGGATTCTCAACAAAAAAAAAATATTTTTTTGTGATGACCCGATAGGTCACTTTGAGTTTTAGCCTTTATTTTTGTGCCCCAAGATCTCGAATAGCTCCATTTTAGCATTCTTCGATTTGCGTGCAGTCCTTGCCTATTTCTGAAAAAATTATGTGAAAAACCGAAGAAAATGTAAAATTTAGCCTGAGAAATGATTTGAGTTGATTACAGTCAACATTTTACGTAAACGGACCTGGATCAGTATTTTGACAATCCCGGTGAGTCCGTATCGTGATTTGGGACTTGGGCGTATGCGCGTAATCGAATTCGGAAGTCCCTAACTTGATTTAATGTGATTTGTTGAAAACTAGTAATTTGAAGGTTTAAAGAATTCCTAAGTTTGACCGTAGGTTGAATTTGTTGCTACCGGGTTCGAATTTTAGTTCATGAACTTGGTATAGGTTCATTTCACTATTTATGACTTGTCTGCAAAAGTTGGTGCAAAACGGAGTTGACTTGACGTGATTCGGACGTCCGGTTGTAAATTTGGAAGTTCTTAAGTTTCTTTAAAAATATTATTCATTTTGATGTGTGATTCGATTTCTAGGTGTAATTTTAGCGTTTTGATCGCGAGCAAGTTTGTATGATGTTATTACATTTGTGTGCATGTCTGGTTTGGAGCCCGAGGGGCTTAGGGGAGTTTCGGATAGGCTACAGATCAATTTTATGACTTGGATAGCTGCCGATTTGCTGTTGCTGGTTTCTGTCACTTTGTGCTTCACGATCATGAAGGAATTCCCGCGACCGCGAAGGGGAAACTAGGACAGGGGCGGAATTTCTTCATTGCGAACACAATGGCTTGGTCGCGAACGCGGAGCACTGGGGGGTTTACCCTTCGCGAACGCGACCAGCCTCACACGAACGCATAGGGTTATGGGGCCTGGGAGAGGAGCTTAGCCGTTACTCTTCGCGAACGCGACATTAGGACCACGAACGCGAAGGCAGGTGGGAGTAAGCCTTCGCAAACACGAAGGCCTTTGGCTGCTGCTGCTTCATGATCGCGGCAGGTGTCTCGCGAATGCGATAAACACGTGACGCTCAGCCTTTAAAACTTCTACAAATCGGGATTTAACCTATTTTTCACCATCTTCACATTAGAGCTCGGCCTAAAAGTGATTTTGAAGAGGAGTTTCATCCCACTTCGTAGGTTAGTATATTTTAACTCGTTTTCTTCCATTTCCATCAACACTCATTGATTTATAACCTTTAATCTATGATATTTCATGGTAGAAATTAGGGATTTGGTTACATTGGGAATTTTGTTAAAATTGGAATTTAGACCTTAAATAATGGTCGGATTTCGAAGCTAATCACATAATCGGGCTCATGGGGTGAATGGATAATTAATTTTTGGTTGGAATCTCGGGTTTTGACCAATCCGACCCGGGGTTGACTTTTGTTGACTTTTTAGGCAAGGTGTAAAGATATTTTCTTTATATATTGTAATTGATTTCCCTAGCATTGTTTGATGATATTAAGCCGATTTTAGCAGAAAAATCCCGGTTGAGCTTTGATTTAATTGCGGAGCGAGGTAAGTGTTGGGTCTAACCTTGATTTGAGAGAAAAAGGAATCCTTGAACTATATGTTATGTGAATTACGTGTGACGCGGTGTATATGAGAGGTCACGAGTGTATATACGCCGTCAAATTAATTGTTTCCATCTCTTTATCGTATTTTATGAATTATCTCACTCCATGCCTTAGTTGTTACATGCTTTAATTGCTTTCCCATGCCGTAATTTGTTACTTGTCATTAATTATTCTTGTATTGAAACGTTCATCACTTCCATGACTCCGTGATTAATTTGTACTTGCTTTAATTGTCTTACTTGTCCTCCTTAATCGTCACACACTTGACTTGTCTTGTTGCTATTGTATTATTTGTAGCATTCTTTTGATTAGTGAATGGTTCCTTTATTGTGTTGCTTTCATATTCTTTAAGCATAGATATTCTTGTGAATTGAGCTATTTGATTGATTACATTTATTGAAATTATTTGTGAATCAGGTTACACGCCATAATAGTTGTGATAAGATAGAATAAGGGTGAATTTTGAAATTGATATGGTGGGATCGGGTTGCGCACCGCAACGGTTATGTACGTAATACTTGATATTGATAAATTCTGACATAGTGAAATAAAGGAGGATTATGACATTGATTATGATGATATGGTGGGATTGGGTTGCGAGCCGCAACGAATTTTATATGTGATTCTTGATATTGATTAGTGAATCTATGGTGAAATAAGGGAGGATTGTGTGTGTACGGTGGGATCAGATTACGCACTGTAACAGAGTGTGTACGTGTTTATCTTGAAAATGGCCAATTACAATTAGATTGATTTGATTTTGTGGTTCTAAAAATACATGATCTATTTTTATGCTAGTTGTTCAGGCAACATATGCTAAGTGAAAGACTTGGAAACAAGATAATAGCTTGAAAACAATGTGATAATCAAACCGAATGGCTAATGATTAGGGCCTCGAGCTTGCGTATTCGGGGCCTCGAGGTCGAGTCGGATGCCCTGCCAAGGGTAGTCGATGGAGGACTAATAATTATGATAAATTCAATGATGGCTCTTTATGGTCAATAATAAGTAATAACTGAAGAACAATGAATAGAACACAATAAATGTAAGTAGTGGAGTCAAGAGAATTTGTTAGAAAGCAGAGAGAATGTTCTTGTATTTTTAATATTGAGTCTCAGATCTCCCTACAAAATGGCAAGGGGTCTCCTTTATATATGAGGAGAAAATCCATATATGGAACATGTGTAATTATTACATAAAATAGCTGGTACAACCACTCAATCAGTCTTGTGCAGGCTGTTGCTGTTTTCGCAGGTGTTGTCAGAAAATACTGTTCCTAGGGAACTTTCCCGCTTACTTGCAATGAGTACTGGTTCGTTCTGCCCCGATACCGAGCACGAAGGATCCCCGAAGGCATCGGACCCCGGGCTGTTCTCGGAGCCCTCCGAGATGAGGTTACGTAATACCTTACCGATTGTAAAATTGGTCTTCCCGATATTAGCCGTATACAGATAGTCCTCGCGTTTCTCAGAGTAATACGAAGGGAAATGTCCTCGAGATCTTGCCCCTCTGGCGCCTCCATCGAAACAAATAGTTATGTCCTACCAAGTGACTGATGTAATAGACAAGGCTTCTAAGGGTCGCATCCACACAATCCTTAAAATCTTTGAATTAATTGGCTGTCTTCTGGTCTGCTCCAACCGCATATGTTAGGCCTCTATAAGTATTCGTTTCTTCGCCCCTCCCTTTCTACCGCATCGTCAGGCTCCCTACAGAGTTTTTATTTCTTCTTACCTCTCTTACGTGACTTTTCCTGAAACGTGATTTTTAATTTCTTCTTATAATCCCCTGGTAAAAATGGTTAACACTTCCGCCTTCATCCCTCAGGGAGATATGCCTTCTTCTCCCACGCTCTCTTCTGAGGGTACAACGACAGCGTCTCCTAGTGCTGGAGAGTGCGTTCTAGGGGCCTTTGAGACGACCTCTGATTTTAGGTCGAGAGACCTTCTTCGAAGCCGGGGCGATGCGAACCCGCATCCCGGTACGTCAGTTTAATAATGGACATCGAAAGGGTGAAAATTGATTGTCGTTTGGGAGATGCGGTGCTAGTGGAGGTTCCTTCTCAGGGGGAGGACATAACGACGTATAAGGCCAACTTCCTCAATGTGTATACTTACCCATTTACCCTCGGTCCGGCGGTGCCCTCCATGCCTTCGATAGACCCCGTGATCCTCGACTTTTGTGAACGATATCAAGTGACTCTCGGCCAGATTCATCCGTCATTCTGGCGTATCGTTTACATGACCAGATATTACGTGAATATGACCGAGGGGATGCCCTTCACCTTGATCATTTGATCAGAATGTACCGTCTCCGAATCTTTCGCGGGGGACTGATTAAGCTCCATTGCCGGGCCTCGAAGGCCCTCTTTGCTTACACCGACGAGGTTAGGAGCGGGGGGTGGATGAGCCACTTCGTTCGAGTTAGGACTTCAAACTTGATCCCCGCAGAGAGGATGTCGTTCCCCGAAAGATGGAACATGAAGCGTAAGTAGACATACTTAATTAACTGTCCATTTCTTTCTTTTGGTTACATTTCTTCATGGACTGATTTCCTCCGCTGATGCAGCTACCGCGGCTTACCCTGATGCGGTAGGGAATCTTTCAGGCTGGGTAGCTAAACTGGATTCGATTTGCCCATACGTCAAACGCGTGTGGCGCAATTTATCCGAGGCTCGATGGGAAGCCAAGGATCATGGTGGGACTTCATTTTCTGCTATAGTTTCAGTTTCACAAAGGTTGTTGCTAATTGCGCTCTCATTCCCCAAGCTTGTTTTTGTATTTGGGCATGTTTGGGGGAGGCCTTCTTGATGAGAGAAACTCTGCCTGGGGAAGCGGGTGCTTTGACACCCGATGAAGATAGGAAAAAAAGAGGGGGATCACCGGCTTGTCCTCCGAAATGCAAGAGAACCAGAATGGAAGATCCTAAGGATGGTTCAGCAGTCTTAATTCAAGAAGGGTCGGGGAGCCCCCGAGCTGGAGGCGAAAGGAAAGATAATCCCTTGTCAGCACCTGAAGGGGAGAGGATTTGGTTGTCTCTTGTACCGTTGAGTCGGCGGCTTCCGAATCGCAGCTCGGTTCCGTCGCTGCCTCGCCTTGGGCTGAAGAGGCCTGCGAGGGTGTATCGGATGCTATTGCCGATGGACAAAATGTCCCTCGATCCGAGGTGCGCTTGGTAGGAGACGTAGGGGAGCCCAATTCCGAAGCTCTTTAGAAGCAAGGGGCAGCCCCGATCGACCCAGTCAGGGTCGTTAAAGTGATTGATTCCCCTTCTGAATTGGCCTATCCTCCGAGGGAGATGTAAGATATCCCCCATATAGAGTCTCTCGGCGTGGAGACACCCATGGATGATAAAGATGTGTTCGAAAATCCTTCTGCTGCGTTTGAGGAAAAGGCCTGAGCCTGATATTTCTCTTATTTTTACCGAGATCGACAGGCTATACGAGCAGGTAATCTATTTGTAAACTCTACTTGGCGCCCCGACCTTTGCCCTTCTAACCTTATTTTTTCCATGGTTCCAGGTCAAGGTGATTTATGACCAAACGCTCGCCAATTTTAAAATCGAGCTGACTCGCTGCGAGGGCAAACATAAGAAGCTTACCTCGGAAGCCGATGAGCTCAGGAATCTTTCTACCAAAAGGGAGGAAGAACTCCGCGACCTTCGGGATTGCTTGGAGGCAGCGTCCCTGGAAAAGGTCGCCTTATTGAACATGTTACATAGCTCCTGTCTATTTTTTGTCTGTACGCCCGACTGACTTCCGTAATTTAATATCTTTAGGTCGATTTTTGCAGTTTAAGGAGAAGGATGTCCTTATGAGGAAGGAGCTCCGAGTTAGGGACTCCGAAATTTTCGAGCTTAAGCGGCATCTGAGTGGGGTAATCTCTGAGAGAGACGTCCTTCGTGGAGAAGTGGTTTCTATCGGGCGTTGCTTCGAAGATGCGAGGGCCGAGAGCAGTCAGCATAAGGATCTCCATACTCTGTTGGTTGCTATGCTATCCGAGGTCAGGACTGAGGCTGAGGCGCTCGTGGCCTCGCATAAGAAGGACGCCACTACTACAAATGCTCAGGCTCGGAAGGTGTCCGAAGAGGCCGAGCTGCGCCTGACCCGAGCAGTGGACCATGCCCGGTTAAAGTCTCGAAGACAGACGTTCGAGCATGTTATGCGGGGGGCGTTGATTTAACTGCCGAAGTTGAGAGGGTGAAGACCCTAGAAGAGGAAGTTGCGACCTTGCTTCCTTCCGAAAGTGAGTCGGGCAGCGACTCGGGAGATAATGAAGATGAAGGCGAGGTCCCTGAAGGGGAGGAGGCCGTTGGAAACTGGGCAGCTATGGCCGAAGCTGCTGAAGGCGTACTTTCTACCGTCGAGGGTGTAGCTTCGGCGCTAGTTTAAACTTTTCATTTGCTTTTTGCCTTCACAAGGGCTTCCATATGTAGGCTTCGTAATTGTACTCTTATGAATCTTTTTGTATGTGTATCCATTTTTTGCCTTTCCCTGACTTATGGCATTCGTTTGGCAATTGATCCAAAGTTGTGGGTCTCAATTTTAGACCCTTAGATCCCTGTTACCTTCGAGCGTTTATCAATGGTCGAGAGTTGATCTGTAAGTCTGTCGTGTTGGCTCCGAAGCCAATTGTGCAAATTTTTTAGATTCTCATGTGTCGGGTCGGTACGACCTTTTAATATTAGCTGGAGTCTTAGGCTCTTATGCTTTTGCGCTTAGGCATATCTGGTTAATCACTTTGGGTTCAGTCTCTGAATCGAGTTTTGACTTGAGCTTATTGACCCTTAAGTTTTCGAATTTAAAGCTGGCCCTTAGGCTCTTACGCGTTGGGTCGGTACAACCTCTCGCATGGGCTGGCGATAGTGGCTCTTACGCATTGGGCCGGTATGACCTCTTCTATGGGATAGCGACAGTGGCTCTTACGTGTTGGGTCGGTACGACCTCTTATATGGGCTGGCGATAGTGACTCTTAGGCATTGGGTCGGTATGACCTCTTATATGGGCTGGCGACAATGGCTCTTACGTGTTGGGTCGGTACGACCTCTTATATGGGTTGGCGACAGTGGCTCTTACACGTTGGGTCGGTACGACCTCTTATATGGGCTTTATTTTTCCCTCGTTAAGGACTTTTTGAAATTGTGTTTTGCCTAACTCTTCAACAGTTTGGTAAAACCTCAATTATGAGTCGTTAATGGCGGTGATCGAGCACCTCGGGAGGTTCTGCTCGGTGGTTGAGTGTCTCGAAGCCTATAATTTTGGAGTTGACATGGTTGAAGCCCTTTTGCCTATGTCGAGGGTAGCCTGTTTTAACCGGTTCTTTTCGAAGTCTTTTCGAAGTAATTGAAGGCCTGTGATTTTGTAGCGATGGTCGGGCGTCCCTGAGTCGCGTTAGTTTGGCTGGTACAGCCTTGTGACCGTAGTCATTGTGTTTGGCCGGAGCCTTTCATTCCTCGAGTGAAGTAGTTTTCGACGTCTATATTGAGGGTATGCCTTTTTAGGGGTCTAATAAGTTCGATATATAGCCTTAACTTTAAGATTGGGATTTATACCTTTTGTAAAGTCTTACAAATTTTGACATGCCTTTGAGGTCTTATAGTTTTGGTTACTTGGTATAAGTATGGTTCATGCCTTGCTTGAGGTCTTATAGTTTTTGGTTACTTGGTACAGGTATGGTTCATGCCTTGCTTGAGGTCTTACAATTTTGATGTTGCCTTATGAAGGTCTTACGCGCTCGAGGTTGCCCGCATGGGGCCTTATAGCCTCGGGTTTTTGATAGATCGATGGGGGTGGCAATTGGCGGTAGTCCCCGAGTTATATAAAGTTTCTCGGCTCGAGAGACATTCCTTGCAAACTTGGTGCTGCCTCGTTGAAGGCTTACGGGGTCGTAGACTCCGACCCGGAGGTCATGTGGTCTCGAGTTTTCAATGCCAGTCCCCGAGTGTTTGGGACGCTTTTGGCTTCTAGAGCCATTTTTGCAATCTTAGTGATGCCTTATTGAGGGCTTAACTTCGACCGTTTGACGCGAGTCCCCGAGTATTCGGGGCGTTTTTGGCTCTGGAGCCATTTTTGCAAAAAACCCTGAACTTCTTTGAAACTCGAAATGCTTTGATGGAGGGGAAAGTATTCCTCGATTACTTGGTACAAGTATACATATAATGTTCGCTATTTAAGGGCTCGGTCATTCTATACGGACGTGGTTCGTTCGACCGTTTGGCCCGGTACAACATTTTCCTATCGAGACCCCGTTCAGCACATCTTGGCTCCTCCGAAGAGGTTTGTTCTCCTATTGTAGTATCTTTCGATCCTCTGTTTTTGTGCGTCTATTCGGACCAGCGAGGCTTCTCGCTTTTCATCCAATAGTTCGAGACTCTGGCAGTAGGTTCTCCGACCTCGATCGGTATCAAAGCCTCGGCGTTGTACACCAGGAGAAAGGCGTTTCCCCCGTGCTTGATTTTCGAGTTTTTCGATATGCCCAAAGTACTTTGGGTAATATTTCTCTCCATCTTCCTTTTGCGTTTTCCAATTTCTTCTTTAAGTTATGAATGATGGTTTTGTTTGTAGACTCGGCTGGGCCGTTCGCACACGGGTGGTAGGGTGTTGACAGGATCCTTTTGATCTTGTGATCTTCGAGGAACTGAGTCACTTTGCTTCGATGAATTGCTTCCCGTGATCACACATTATCTCGGAAGGAATTCTAAATCGACATATGATATGGTCCCAGATGAAGTCAATGACTTCTTTTTCTCTTAATTTTTTGAAAGCCTGCGATTCAACCCATTTCGAGAAGTAGTCAGTCATAAATAAAATAAATCTAGCTTTACTTGGCGCTGTTGGTAGAGGTCCAACGATGTCCATCCCCCATTTTATGAACGGCCATGGTGACAAAACTGAATGAAGTTGTTCACCGGGTCGGTGAATGTCGCGCCCCCTTTTTCTCACGAAATCGGGTTTATGACATTTGGAAGGACAACTCGTTCCCTTTTGGGAATTGGGTTTGAATTGGAGAGTCGCCACCTAATGATTAAGTGCATTAGGACACTAAGAAGAATTTTGATTTAGAAAACTAGAGATTGGGTAAGGGCTTGAAATTATCCTGAGGGGAAGGTGTTAGGCACCCCTCGAGATCCACTAGTGTGGTTCCTGGCCATACTATAATTGTGACTTTAAGTGCAAAAAATAAGTAGACAAGTAAGAGTTTCAAATATGAGGGTTTTTTTTACATAATTGCTGCAAGTAATTGAAGTTAAATGAAATTAAAGAAAAAGCTGAAATTTGAGAAAAGGCAGTTTTGAAATTCTGAATAAAATAAACAAGTAAAGGGAAGGGGATCCTAGGTTTATAAATAATATGGATCACCCCACACAACACCCGGTAACCACTTATACACTTGGTGTTATCGTGTGGTCATCATATCCATATCTACCTTTTCCCACCCCGTTAAGGTATTGAACGCGGAATGGTCTCGTTTTACTTATTGCATGCTATTACCCGCCCCAATCCTATCAGTCCCGGAGGCATTTGGGACCACTAATCCTAAAGGGAAGAGGTATGGGGTTTTATAGTTTTAAAAGGACAAGATTCTAAGGTGACAATCAAAACACATATGACAAGTATGTGGGGGAAAGCACATAAACAAATAAGGCTCAAACAAGACTCCTTAGATCATAGAAAGCATATAGTTTAGTATGTCTTGCACGTACTGATTAGGGTCTAATTAACTTAAAAGCTAAAGCATGCTGATTTATCACATATTTTCAGATAAAGAGTCGGAAGTAGACCTGCCCGCTCGTTGTAATTAATAAAGACTGGTGCAGTTTAACTTTCATCCTAAGGCTTGCCTAAGTGATAGACGAAAACCTACAGGCATGATATCTACAGATTTTAGAAATAAAAGTATGAACCGATTACAGATTGATTTAGGAAGAAGTTGCCAGTTTTAACAGAAGAAGTACGAATTATGCAATTCATAGGCATTGTTGTTACTTATAGGCGGACGAAACGTTCCAGACTTGATCATTAATTCCTATAGGCATGCTTTCTACGCGCTGTTAGTTTTAGCCACTCGTGTAGACATAGTAAAGATGCAGAAATCTTATAACATGGTATCTAAATGCGATTAATTATTTAAGGCCTATAAACACCTTTACCTAGTGACAGATGCATATGCAAGATTCCAAATGACCTATGGACATGTTTTCTAAATGCACTTGCAAGATTCAGAATTTTTTAGTGATTACAGACGTAGTATCATATGAGAGTGCAGAATTCCTTATAGGCATGGTAACTACGTGAAATGCAGAAATCTTATAGGCATGGTAACTATACGAAAATACAGAAGTTCTTATAGGCATGGTAACTAAACGAAAAATGCAGAAATCTTATAGACATGGTAACTAAACGAAAATGCAGAGATCTTATAGGCATGGTAACTAAACGAAATGCAGGGATGAGAGATTCCTATAGGCAAGTTATCTATCCATATGCATGCATGGTTACCCCTCCCTTATTCCACTAGCCATCCCCGATAGTTATTACAAAGTTATTACATCCCCAGAATAAATGTAAGAAAGGAAAAATACATCAGAAATTAAAAGTACATCCAAGGGGAGCCTAATTCAGGCTCCTTGTCTGAGACATGAGATGAACCAACTCCAGGAGATCAATGTTCAAAGCCTTTATCTCATTTGGACGTGTCAGAGTTCCCTAAGAGCCTCATGTGGACTCCGGGCAGTGCTCACACCCAGAAGCCTGTTAAAACACATTGTTTTGGGAGTTAGGATCCCCTAAGGGATCAAGTCCAAACATGAACAATAACTTGCATATTGCCATGTCCTGAACTTCAACTCAAAGCACATAAAGGGAAACAGGGGTGCAGGGATTCATAGCAGAAACAGGTAAAAGGAAATTAACATACTAGTTAAACATTTAACACCACATAGACAGTAAAGTAGACATGGATGTAAAGGCTGTAGGTAAACACATTGGGATGATGCTGAAGCTAAAACTAGAACATACCAGTCTAAAAGAAATAAGTAAGAAGAAAGCAGTAGTCTTGTAAAGCCAAAGTGCAAACAGGCAGTCAGAATACTATGAGTTTAAAAGAGAGTTGTGAGATTGTAAGTGTGAAGTCTGAAGTGTGTTAATCGTGTGTGTTGTGTTAAAGAAGGTCATGTATTTATAGTGCAGAAAGTAGGCAGAAATAAGGTAAGAGAATAGTTTGAAAACTGATTGTCAATCAATTACACAAGATTTCCCCTTAATTAAGGGATTCCGATTCAAACGGGTAAAACCAATTAAGGAAAGAAATTAATCAAACCCTTTTCAAAGTAGTAAATTAGGGGCAAATACATAGAGTTTTATTTAAGGACAATGTCTTGACCGTACATTGTTGTACAATTTAAGGAAAGAGAATCAATTAACAACCAAGAAATCAGAAGTCCAAAGATTTGGTATGAATGAACCAAGCCAGAAAGGTGGAAAAGGTTTTAACTTAAGGAAAATCGGTAACAATCAATTAGACCTATTAAAAGGAATTCTGAATCAATCACAAGTTGGAAAACCTTTTTGAAGAAAGATTTATCACATATAAAAGCATACAGACACGTTAAACATGAAAGAAACTTATCATGCCAATCAGTAGCAAAGTCTAGTGTAGAAGAAATTAAAAAGATCAGAATTTTATGCAAATAAAGAAGTTCAAACTTAGTTCAGAGACTCAGAGCTTAGTTTGAAAGAGTCAAGGGTTCTAAAAATAAAATCCTAGTTCAATCACAGGATCAAACCTCGGCAAAACCCCCCAAATTCTAGGGTTTCCACCTCGAACAAAATACAGAGATGAGGAAGCAAGTAGTCGAAACAGGCTCAGGGGTTCCTTTCAGAAACTCACAAGAACACATGCAAACACAGTAGAAGGTTCAAAGCAAACAGAGTGGAGAAATTGATTCAAAGCATAATGAGAGAACAACATGATAGTAGAAGAAACATGCTTAAGAAAAATCCTTTCAGTAGAAGAGAAAACAGTAAACATTTAAGAACATAGTAGAAGATATAGTAGAAGAACATACTTTTTAGAAGGAACTTAACCAAAGTTCAGAAGAGAAAAATAGTAAAAAAAAAAACACCTAAGAATACATTAGAAGAAACATGCTTAAGGAGGTCCATTTTTAGAAGAACTCAAACAAGATTCAGCAGAAGGCAAACAAAGAGACTTAAGAACTTGGTAAAAATACAGTAGAAGAACAGAAGAACACCGGAAAAGTATAACAAAAGAACATATAGGAAAACACAGTGAGATAAACATGTGAGAGTATGGTATAGAAACATAGTAGGAAAATAAAATATAGAAAGCACAGAAGAACATGTGTGGTAGAAAGGAAAGATTTGAGCACAGTAGAGATAAATACACACAAAGAAAAGTCGGAGAAACATTTTAAGCATTTCAGAAAACCCTAAATCGAAAAAGAAGTGATTTTGAAAGTAATTTTTGAAAGAAAGTTGGGGAAACCGTTTGAAAACTTTAAATAGAGCATGGATACACAATAAATCTAAGAAAAATCGGAGAAAACGTCTAATAGTTAGGGTTTGAGAAGAACCCTAAAATGAGAAAGGCTTTGAAAATGTCCGATCTGAGTCGGAGAAGATCAGAATCAGGCTTAGAAGACCAGGATACACCGGAGCAAGGCCGGAGATGGCCATTGAACCTTGAGTCGGCAAAGATCTGAGTGAAGACATTCGAGGTCTGGCCTCGAATCTTCAAGTATCGAGCACATAGGAGTAATAGGAAGTGAGTATAGGACTCCCATGGCCTGAGAAGCCATGGTTTCCGGTGAGTTTCACGGTTGAAGACGGTGGGAGACGATTAGGGTTCCAGGAAGGTTCGAGAGAGTTTGAGAGACGAAGGGGTTCAATGGCGGCGTCTCAAACGAAATGAATTAGGTTAGGGGGGTTTGGAAATTAAAAAAGGAAAGGGGGAATTATTTTTGATCAACGGTCTGGATCAAAAGGGGAGCCAGGCGGTTTTTTTTTAATTGGGTCAGGGGTCGGGTAATTTAGGGATTGGGCTGGTCGGTTTGAGACTGAAATTGGGTTAATTGGGGGGTTGATTTGGGCTATAATTGAAATAGATAGGGCTAGATTTTAAATGGCCACTTTTTTCCTTTTTATTTTATAGAAATAGTAAAATGATTTCTAAAAAATAAATTAAAGGTGCTAAATTAATTAATAGTGTATAAATATTAAATAAAAAATACTGGAATCAAATTTGTGATTATAAACGCAGTTAATTCTTAAAATAGGCTAATATTGCAATTAAGTGCAATTTAGCTTTAAAAATACCAAATCAATTTATAAAATGTGCAAAAATTACCTGAGCTATATTTTGGTATAAATATGAGGATAAAATAGGTGAATCACAAAGAATGATAATTTTGGGAATAATTATTAATTTTGTACTGTTAAAATAGGGCAATAAATTGGTTTAAAAATCTTTTTAAAAATTGGAAAAAAATAATAAAATACTTGGACATGATTTTATATATATATATATATATATATATATATATATATAATATATATATATATATATATATATATATATATATATATATATATTATATATATATATATATATTATATATATATATAAAATTTTGAAAGTATTTTGCATAAAAATATATATGGGGAAAAATTAGGTATCAACAGCTGCCCCTCTTTACCCGGGAAGGATGAAAGAGTTGTCTGGTAAAGATACGATGGCCAATTTTGACCGAGTGAAATGGTTTGAAGAATTTGACCGTGCTCTGGTTCCTTAGCTGCCTACATATCCCTGGTTTTATAGGAATCAGGCCATATGTAGTCCAGAATCCATTGGCGGGATATGTCGATGGAGATCTTTCAAG
Source organism: Nicotiana attenuata (assembly GCF_001879085.1). NCBI lineage: Eukaryota > Viridiplantae > Streptophyta > Magnoliopsida > Solanales > Solanaceae > Nicotiana > Nicotiana attenuata. Next base: position 15,110,761 of record NC_031997.1, read on the forward strand.
AACGGACGCGATATTTAGGTGGGGATGGATGGCTAAGGTCTGATAGGGCTGCGGGAACTGGAGCGCGATCGCTCCTGCTGAGACGGCCGTTGCTCGCCGGTTTACCCACAAATGAGCAATGCTAGTGTATATTGCGCAAAAATTTAAACGTGATGCAAATTCCCGTCGGACCATGAATGCTGTCTTCGGACGGTTAGGATGACGTCCTTAGACCATGATGTCCTGGGCCATGAAGCATATAATAAAGGATTCGCAGGCTATGAAATGATGCTCTCGGGCTATGAGAATGATGCCTCCGAACTATGACGCCTTTGAATAATTATATGCAAGAGATTAAGAGGGGTCCTCAGGCCATGGCATGGCGTTCTCGGGCTATGCGAATGGTGCCTCCGAAAAATGATGCCTTTGGACAATTTGGCGATCTTTCAGCCCATGCAATGCAATAGGTGGCGATCTTTCAGCCCATGAAAGCGTAAATAAAGTGGCGATCTTTCAGCCAATGCAAGACGTAAATAAAGTGGCGATATTTCACCCGATGCAGGACATAAATAAAAGTGGCGATCTTTCAGCCGATGCAGGACATAAATAAAGGTGGAGATCTTTCAGCCGATGCAGGAAATAAATAAAGGTGGCGATCTTTTAGCCATGCGAGGGTAAATAAAGGTGGCGATATTTCAGCCAATGCAAGACGTAAATAAAGGTGGCGATATTTCAGCCATTCAGATGGAGGTAGAGCTTAACCTCGGAAGGCAGAATGGTAGCCTTATGCAATGCAGGAATGCAGATGGAGACAGAGCTTAGTCTCGAAAGGCAAAATGATAGCCTTATGCAATGCAGGAATGCAGATGGACGTAGAGCTTAACCTCGGAAGGCAGAATGGTAGCCTTATGCTATGCAAGAAAATGTAGATGGAGGTAGAGCTTAACCTCGGAAGGCAGAATGGTAGCCTTATGCAATGCAGGAAATAAAGGGCGAATAGTAATAAAATTTCTTAGCTGATAGCTGATGGCCGATAGCTGATTGTGATATCGTGGCTGCTGGGGTACTATATGCGGATAGCAACTATGAATAGATGTAACAGTTCTGAGAGTTGTATTCCTGAACCGTATGAGTGTATGATACATGATTATGCAACTTGGGTGCCTGCATCCAAAAAAAATCGTGAGTTTTGTAAAGGGGAAAGGCTAGTTCGTGTCCCCGCTGACTTTGCTTGCCCTGTTCGGTTTTGGTCTGATGAAACGGTATGTATCATTGGGGTAGCGTTGCTGAACAAAGCGATTTCGATAATAAACATGCATGAATTTGTATGACATAAGTACATATTTAAGAAATAGTTTTTAGATGAACCGACGACCGCGACGTGGTTCAGGACATTGCAACCTCTTGCTTCGAAATTTTGAGGGTCCTCCTCAAAATTCTGCCCCAGTCTAATGGGTTGATACTTCTGATGGTTGCTTGCGGTGATCGGCTGCAGTTACTTCGGAATTTTGAGGGTCCTCCTCAAAATTCTGCCCCAGTTTCCAATTGCGGGGGAAATGAAATTTTTATTAAATTGTGACCGAACCCCTAAGACTGCCTACGTATCCCCTCTTAAACGGGAATCAGGTCAGACGTAGTTCAAATTACATCATATGAGGGAAGCATAAAGATTACACATAGTAGCGCTTGACTGCGTCTGAATTGATTGGCTTTGGCCAAACTTCTCTGTCCATTTCTGTAAGTATAAGGGCTCCTCCTGTTAGAACCCGGTGAACCATGCATGGACCCTGCCAATTGGGAGAGAATTTCCATTTGGCTTCATCTTGATGCGGGAAAATTTTCTTTAACACCAGCTGCCCCGGTGTGAACCGTCTTGGTTTGACTCTCTTATTGAAGGCTCTAGACATTTTATTCTGATAAAGATGACCGTGGCAAACTGCATTCATTCTCTTTCCATCTATGAGAGCCAGCTGCTCGTAACGACTTTTTACCCATTCTGCGTCGTCGAGCTCAACTTCTTGTATGGTCCTTAAGGAAGGAATCTCTACTTCGGCAGGAATGACAGCTTTCGTACCATATACCAGCATGTAGGAGGTTGCCCCAGTTGATATTCGGACTGTGGTGCGATACCCCAATAGAGCGAACAATAGTTTTTCGTGTCATTGCTTATGCTTCTCTATCATCTTTCTTAGTATCTTCTTGATGTTCTTATTGGCGGCTTCTACGGCTCCATTCATCTGAGGCCGGTAGGCTGTAGAATTCTTGTGTCTGATCTTAAAGGTTTCACACATAGCTCTCATTAAGTCACTATTGAGGTTGGAACCGTTATCTGTAATGATTGACTCTGGAATCCCGAATCGGCAAACAATGCGGCCGCGGACAAAATCTGCCACGACTTTCTTAGTCACTGCTTTGTAAGATGCTGCTTTAACCTATTTGGTGAAATAATCAATTGCCACTAGGATGAATCTGTGCCCATTGGAAGCGGCAGGTTCGATTGGTCCAGTAACATCCATTCCCCACGCGGCGAACGGCTATGGTGAGCTTGTTGTATTAAGCTCATTTGGAGGTACCATTATCATGTCTGCATGTATCTGACAACGGTGGCATTTCCGGACATACTGGATGCAGTCTGTTTCCATTGTCATCCAAAAGTAACCAACACGGAGGATTTTCTTTGCTAAGACAAAACTGTTCATATGCGGACCACAGGTCCGAGCATGGATTTCTTCTAGTAGTTTAGATGCTTCCTTTGCGTCGACACACCTTAATAATCCCAAATCAGGAGTCCTCCTATATAGGATTCCTCCGTTGTAAAAGAAATTGTTGGACAATCTTCGAAGTGTGCGCTTCTGAGTGGTGTTTGCAAGCTCTGGGTATTCTCCTTTTGCCAAATATTCCTTGATGTCGTGAAACCAAGTCTTTTCGTCTGCTTCTTCTTCGACATGAGCACAGCAAGCTGGCTGATCATGGATCTTTACTGGAATAGGATCAATGAAGTTTGTATCTGGATGCTGTATCATGGATGATAGGGTAGCTAATGCATCGGCAAACTCATTCTGGATTCTGGGAACATTCTAGAACTCTGTCTTTGTGAACCTTTTTCTCAATTCCTACACGGTGTGCAGATAAGGGAGTATCTTGGAATTCTTGGTCGCCCATTCTCCTCGTACCTGATGTATGAGTAGGTCTGAGTCCCCAATTACTAGCAACTCTTGGACATTCATGTCGATGGCCATCTTGAGCCCCTAGATGCAGGCTTCGTACTCGGCCATGTTGTTGGTGCACGGGAATCTGAGTTTGGCAGACACCGGATAATGCTAGCCAGTTTCTGACACTAGGACCGCTCCTATGCCAACTCCTTTGAAATTTGCTGCTCCATCGAAGAACATCCTCCATCCATCATAGGATTTTGCAATATCTTCTCCTATGAATGATACCTCTTCATCTGGAAAGTATGTTTTCAGGGGTTCGTATTCTCCGTTTATAGGGTTTTCCGCAAGGTGATCTGTTAGTGCCTGTCCCTTGATTGCTTTCTGAGTCACGTAGACAATGTTGAATTCACTCAAAAGGATTTGCCACTTGGCTAGCTTGCCAGTGGGCATGGGCTTCTGAAATATGTACTTCAAAGGATCCATCCTTGATATGAGATATGTAGTATAGGCACAGAAGTAATGCCTCAGCTTCTGGGCCACCTAAGTTAGAGAACAACAGGTGCGTTCTAACAGAGAATACCGGGCCTCGTACGGAGTGAACTTCTTGCTGAGATAATATATGGCATGTTCTTTCTTTCCTGTTTCATCATGTTGCCCTAGGATGCAACCGAAGGCACCATCTAATACTGCGATGTAGAGTAGCAAAGGTCTACCTGGCTCAGGCAGGACCAAGATGGTGGTATTGATAAGTATTCCTTGATTCTGTCGAAAGCTTTCTGGAATTCATCAGTCCATTTGGTGGTGGCATCCTTCTTCAAAATTTTGAAGATCGGTTCACAAATAACCGTAGATTGGGCTATGAACCGTCTGATGTAGTTAAGTCTCCCCAAGAAACTCATTACATCCTTCTTGTTCTTTGGCGGTGGCAATTATTGAATGGCTTTGATCTTTGATGGATCCAGTTCTATTCCCCGATGACTCACAATAAACCCAAGCAATTTTCCAGCAGGAACCTCGAATGCACACTTTGCGGGATTCAGTTTCAGGTTGTACCTTCTCAGCCTGTTGAAAAACTTCCGCAGATCTTCCATGTGATCAACAACTTTCTTGGACTTGATGATGATATCATCCATATATACTTCGATCACCTTGTGTATCATATCATGGAAAATGGTAGTCATGGCCCTCATGTAGGTGGCCCCTGCATTTTTTAACCCGAACGACATCATCTTGTAACAATACATTCCCCCGGCATAATGAAAGCCATTTTTTCAGCATCTTCTTCATCCATCCAAATCTAATGATACCCAGCGAAGCAATCCACGAATGACTGCAACTCGTGTTTGGTGCAATTGTCAATCAAGATGTGTATGTTTGGCAAGGGGAAGTCGTCTTTTGGACTGGCCCAGTTGAGATCCCGATAGTCGACACAGACTCTAACCTTCCCGCCCTTCTTCGGCACTAGCACAATGTTAGCTAACCATGTTGGGTATTCCACTACCCTGAGAACTTTAGCTTTGACCTGCTTAGTGACTTCTTCCTTGATTTTCAGACTCATGTCTGTCTTGAACTTTCTGACCTTCTGTTTTACTGGCGGACATGTTGAATCAGTTGGAAATTTGTGAGCCACGATAGATGTACTCAGACCAGTCATGTCATCGTATGACCAGGCGAATATATCCTCATACTCCCTTAGAAATTCTGTGTATTCTTTCTTTTCTGACGGTGACAAATGAACGCTGATTCGTGTTTCTTTGATGTTTTCTGCATCTCCCAGGTTAACGATCTCAGTCTCGTCCAGGTTGGACTTAGGTCTGTTCTCAAAATTCTCAACTTCCTTAATGATTTCCTCCGGTATATCATCTTCCTCTGAATCTATGTCCGTTTGTTGCATTGTCTCGTTGCATGTTACAGTCATTGGTTCATCAAGACAAGTAATAGTAATGCTGTATAAGTAAAGTAATGAGAGAAAATAATAAGAGTAAGATTTATAAGAAAACTGAAATGCTTTGATAAATTCCATAACTGTTTTTGAACATCGGAGCTCTTTCTTGCAGAAAATAAAATGCGAAAGGAAAGTAAACTAGTAAAATAAAATAGTGCATGATGCTTGTTCAGGCTTGCTACCCCGAGGCTCGCCTGGCTCTGCTGGTTCTGATAGTCCAGTTATTGAGGCGTGCTCCTTCGCTTACAGCCTGTATGGAAGGTCCTTCCTCCCCCTCCTCCTTGAAAATGACACAGCAATCCATATTATCGTCTTCTAAGAACAAATTCCTCATCGCTGCCGGTGCTTCTTCCTCTTCTGACCCGTAAATGACCTCGGCTGGCTGGAAAGTCTGCTCCAAACGGGGTATTGGTTGCTCCAAAGGATAGTAAGGACTGCGCCATGGTGTCGACTAGTGGTTGAACTCCTCCCAAGTATACTCATATCCCAATCCAAAGGTAGTGCCGTGCTTCTTTAGTTTGATGGGCTTAGCGATCCCTTGGAGGTTTTTGCCAAGTCCTTTTCTAGGTTCATAACCGCTCCAGTTCAATATGCTTTCAATTTTGTTGTCCCACCATTTGTCCTTATCGACGGCGTTGACTCGCTCGATGTGGTGGTAAGTTTCTCCGCCTATCCTTCTTCTTCCTCCAATTGCTGGGATGGTCTGGCGACTATATATGGGATTGCTACCGTCGCCATGAATGATCACCTCTTGGTGATTCCACTCAAACTTCACTGCCTGATGTAGTGTTAACGCCACGACCCCAGCGGCATGAATCCATGGTCGTCCCAGCAACAAATTGTAGGACGCTGACACGTCTATCACTTGAAAATCAATATCAAACCAAGTATGCCCCATTTGCAAACACAGGCTAATTTCCCCGATAGTAGACCTTTGGAATCCGTCGAAAGATTTGACGTTGATGGCCCCGTCCTTGATCTCTTACAGCCCCTTTCCTAATGTACTGAGTGTTACCAACGGACAAATGTTGAGACTGGACCCTCCGTCAATCAGGATCCTTGTAATAAAATAATCTTCACACCGCACAGTGATGTGCAATGCTTTGTTGTGACTCAACCCCTCTAACAGCAGCTCATCTTCGTGAAAAGTGATTTTATGACTTCCCAACACCTGCCCTACCATGTTAGCCATTTCTCCTCCAGTGATGTTGCTTGGTACATATGCCTCACTCAGCACCTTTAGCAGAGTATTCTTGTGTGCATCGGAACTTTGTAGCAAATCTAGGATAGAAATTTGTGCCGGAGCTTTGTTTAGCTGATCAATGACTGAGTATTCTTTGGCTTCTATCTTTCTCCAGAAATTGTCGGGCCCAGTTTCAGTGATGGCTGGCCTACTAGAGGCCTTCTTGCTTGACTCAGCCAAATGTTCCAGAGTATAGACCCTACCGGTTCTCGTCATACCCTGTGCAGCAACAGCTTCCTCGAACTTGACCTTCCCCTTCCTTCTTGCCTCGGCTGTGTAGTCCCAAGGTATGGCATTTGCATGGAATGGTGTTATAGCTGACATTGATACTGGAATGGGCACCTTTTCTTCGAACGGAGCATGTATTTTGGGAAGTAACACAGCAACTTCAAATGGTACAGGTGCGTTTGCTGGAGACCCAAACTCGACCTCAATCAGTGCTGGCGTCTTTGCAGAGGATGGTGTTTCAAACTCAAGTGGCATGGACATATTCACCTCGGCGTCCCCAGAAGGCTGAACTTGGACAATAATTGGATTAAGGGTGACTACTGGCTTCTTTGGATCGTCGCCTTTTGTGATTAAACCAATTGATCCCTGGGGGTCCCAATCATCCTCTATCTCGATCATGTGAACGCCTCCGCCCTTGTGGTCTGGCAGAGGGTTATTACGGACATTCGGAGCAGGCTCCTTTGCTACAATGATCTTGTTATCAATCAAAGTCTGGATCTTATATTTCAGGGAGCGACATTCATCAATGGTATGTCCCTTCATGCCGGAATGGTATGCACAGGATTTATTTGGATTGACCCATTGAGAAGGGTTTTATGGAGTTATGGTAGGGATAGGGGTGACATAACCAGCAGCTTTGAGCCTTTCGTACAGCTGGTCAATTGGTTTAGCAATGGCGGTATACTGTTTGGGAGGTCTGCGGTCGAAATTTGGTCGAGGTCTAGGGAAGTTTTGATGTGGGGGAGGTGATTGATAGTGTGATGGTTGGGTGTAGTCGGCTTGTAAACATGTGCTGGTTGGGAATATTTGGGAGAAGTGGGCTGATATGGTGGAGATGATTGATAAGTGGGTGGTGGAGTTTGGTAAGTGGGTGAGGTACTTGGTAATTTAGGGTAGGCTGATATGTGATTGGAGGTATTGGGTATGTTTGGTACTTCATAGGGGATTTGGTCCTCTGTGCAACCATTACAGCACCTACGTCCCTTTTCTTGGACGTGCCACCAAATTGTAAAGCCTTATTGGTAGCCTGCAAGGCTTTCAAATTCGTAACCATACCACTCTTAATGCCTTCTTCGATTCTTTCCCCCAGCTTGATGATGTCAGAAAACTTGTGATTCTCGATCAACATCAATCTCTCATAATACTGTGGGTCTTGGGCCCGAACAAAGAATATGTTCATTTGCTTTTCTTCCAAAGCAGGTCGGACCTTAGCAGCTTCTGATCTCCAACGAGTGGCATACTCGCGGAATGTTTCTGTGGGCTTTTTCTACAAGTTTTGGATATAGAACACATCTGGTGCATTCTCCGTGTTGAACCTGAATCTGTCCATAAAATCAGACGCCATGCTTACCTAGCTTGACCACTTCTTCGGATCCTGGCTAATGTACCAAGCTAAAGCGTCTCCCTTCAAGCTTCTCATGAAAAGATTCATGCGGATCTTCTCATCTCTTCCCACTCCGACCAGCTTATTACAATATGTTCTCAAGTGGACCCTAGGATCCCCTGTGCCGTCGAACATTTCGAACTTAGGAGGTTTGTACCCCACGGGTAGTTCGACATCGGGTTGTATGCACAGATATTCATAGTTTAGCCCCTCGATTCCCTTACTATCTTCAACGCCCTGGATTCGGCTAGTCAGTTTCTTGAGTTCTTCTGCCAGATTCTTGATGAGTGAGTCTTTATCCTCCAACTCGGGTGTGCTTGAAGTGGGTTGAGTAAAGTGTGGCATAGTTTCCACATAGATGGGGGTGTTATGATGAGTATGGAAATGGTCATTGGTGGAGTTCAAAGGTTCCGGGATGAGTAGTGGAGTATTGTTGGAGGTGTGGCAAGTATTGTAGTGGTGGTGAGGAGCAGGGTGGTTTTGTGGTTTTGGAATGTTTTGTGGAGGTGTGGGGTTCTGAGCGTTTGGAAAACTAACATCTGGGGTGGTGAGGGAAAATGACAAGCTTGCCAAGTTCCGGACCTGATCAAGTTCCTCCTGAAATTTAAACAGTTTCTGCTCGAGTTGGGACGCACTTTCTTTGGAGACCTGAGTGCCCTGAGTAATCTCTACCCGTTCAACCGAATCCTCCATCTTTCCCTTGTTCCTATTTCTGACAGGGCTAGGAAGAGGAGTGGGTGGAGGGCCCTTGGATCTTGTGGAGTATGACGACGATGCCAGAGTGCACGAACTAACCTTTGGGGAGGGGAATAAACAAAAAGTAAAAACAAAAAAGGTAACAAGTTAGTGAGGATTATAAGAAGAAATGTCGCGATATTTAAACACATAGTGCAAGAACATAAATCATGTCTTAATTTGGGGAACCTCTTTGTGCCCGAGGTAGGCCTAGCGACAAATTAATTTGGAGAACTTATAATGCTAAATGCTTCATTTTATTGATAAAAAATAAGACGAACCCCAAAACGAACTAAGTAACAGGAAATAAAATGTCACTAATGGCCATTGGCCTTATTACATTTCTTCAAAGCAATAGAATCCTATCTATTTGGTCCTAGAAGGACCTTCCCCAGACTCGGCATCTTTGGCTTCATCGAACAGCTTCACCAGCTCACGAAGTCCTAGCAGCAAGTAGGCTCTGGCCAGGTATCCGCCTTCGTTTCCTTAAGCATTCTGGCAGTCCTCGATCCTCTTGATTAATTTCCTTTCCAGCCCCACTAAACCCCGCTCTAAGTAGCCCAGTCACTTGTTGCCGCTGACAACCATGTCTTTCCATTCTTCGATCAGCTTTTGGTTGGCTTCTTGAATTTCACGGTGCTCACTTTCACATTCCCGAATCCTCTTGCGCAATTGGTTGTACTTGACTTGCGCTTCATCCTTTTCATCGATGATCCTGTGGCCTCGAACAAACCCGGGTTGACCCAGACCATTATGATTATCTTCTAACCAGCTTGGATAGTATGGAGTATAACCGGTATGGTACATGTCCGGCTCAATAGTGTCCCTTCCCATAACGATTTTGCAGTGCCACATGTGCTGAGCTTGGAACTTGTAAGGGCTATCATCATCCTGAAATTCAGCCCGAAAGTGACTCATCTTGTTGACCCTTGGTATAACCTGCTTCCTTCCAGCCTGTCTCATAAGTCGGAGAGGGACATAAGTGTAGGTCCCCGTCAAACCGATAAGTATCAGAAATGGTGCATCCCGGGATCGGGCAATGAACTCTTCAGTAGGGAACCATTCGAACATCCATTGTACTTGGTCCTCTTTCAGTTTTCAAACAGTTCTACCCATCCTTTGGCATCTTCCGGCTGAGCAAATATGTTAGGCATGTGGTTCATCCTCCTTAGCTGATGGAAGGCTATATGATCGTCCCAGTCCCTACACTGAATCTCCTGTCGTTACTCACCCTTTTGGAGGTGCTCCATGAGCCAGAGTTGGAGTAGCAAGTTGCAACCCTCGAAGTGTATGGATCCTTGTTGACACTTTTCCAGGGCCCGGTATATCTCTGCAATAATCATGGGTACTATGCTAAATAGCTACCCGCCAATTCCCTCCATTAAAGTTTTGGTGACCACGGCTAGCCTGGTATGGATCCTAGTCTTCTTCGTTGGAAATACTATCATCCCGAAGAAGCAGAACATAAAGACAAAGACCCTTCGGTGGATATGCCCCAATGATGTGAGGGCGAACTCATCAGGATAAGTACGGTAAGATTTGCTGTGACCGTACCTCTCGTACAAATAATCAAAAGGGAATGTACGAATCCTTCAAACATGTTAAGTCCGGATTCTTCTTTAGACCCATCATTTTGAGAAAACCTCTACCCTTGCGATTCCCTGGCATTAACAGACCCAGAGTTTCCCATGGTATACCAGCCAATCCTCCTATTTCTTCTAGAAAAGGTGCCATTTCAATGTCCCCGAAGCGGAACACAGACCTATCTCCATCCCAGAAGAGAGTAGCAGCTTCTATGATCTTGTTGTTGGGTTGGATTTCCAGAAGAGAAAGTAGATTTCCTAAGTATTTTCGGACAAGAGTCCGATCACTGGAATGAAGATCTTCCCACCAGTTTAGTAATTTCGGGTGGATGTCGGTGACCAGGCCCAATCTAGGGACTTCGTGCCTCATTTTCTGCAAGACAAAAGTGTTAGGCCCTTACCCCCACCAGACTCGTTTATTAAATACCAATAATTGGCATAAAAGCATTTAGTTCTCCAAATAAGTGGACAAAACGTGGTAATGTCTGTTTGGGTTTCAAGGAAACCCAGTGGACTTTGGACAAGGCTATCTTAAAGAGTCATTATGCGGACAACATAACTGACTCGGCTAGGTTTGACCATGATGCATGCACAGTTAAACAGAGTAAGGTTTTCTATGGGGTATTAGACTGGTACCCTTGAGCGGACAACTCAAGAGGGAAAGGCACGGAACCGTCGACTACACCGTTGATCGATTGGTTTTACCGCAAATATGCCTTTGCCGAATTTAGGGGGTGATAATATCGGAAGAGCACAACCACTCATTATAAGCGTTACTATGGTATTTTGTTTGGCACGAGTGGAATATGATGTTGAATATGCAGTTACAATAATCAAACAAGTTGTCACTTATTTGCACATTCATAAAGTAATAATTACAACAGTTTCTCATAATTTACAACAGTATTAAAGGAAAGCATTAAGAGAAATAAAGGAAAGAAACAAAGAGCCAAGTCAGTTTCGCAGTAGAAGAAGAAATAAATACTTAAAGGCATTAAATAAGACATACAAAGGAGCATAAAGCCACAAATAGCATGAAATGGTAAAGGCTAAGGAAAATCCCCAGCAGAGTCGCCATGCTGTCGCGCCCCCTTTTTCTCGCGAAATCGGGTTTATGACATTTGGGAGGAAAACTCGTTCCCTTTTGGGAATTGGGTTTTTGGAGAGTCGCCACCTAATGATAAGTGCATTAGGACACTAAGAAGAATTTTGATTTAGAAAACCAGAGATTGGGTAAGGGCTTGAAATTATCCCGAGGGGAAGGTGTTAGGCACCCCTCGAGATCCACTAGTGTGGTTCCCGACCATATTATAATTGTGACATTAAGTGCAAATAACAAGTAGTCAAGTAAGAGTTTCAAATATGAGGGGTTTTTTACATAATTGCTGCAAGTAATTGAAGTTAAAGGAAATTAAAGAAAAAGCTGAAATTTGAGAAAAAGCAGTTTTGAAATTCTGAATAAAATAAACAAGTAAAGGGAAGGGGATCCTAGGTTTATAAATAATATGGATCACCCCACACAACACCCGGTAACCACTTATAGACGTGGTGTTATCGTGTGGTCATCATATCCATATCTACCCTTTCCCACCCCGTTAAGGCATTGAACGCGGAATGGTCTCGTTTTACTTATTGCATGCTATTACCCGTCCTAATCCTATCAGTCCCGGAGGCATTTGGGACCACTAATCCTAAATGGAAGAGGTATGGGGTTTTATAGTTTTAAAAGGACAAGATTCTAAGGCGACAATAAAAACACATATGACAAGTATGGGGGGAAAGCACATAAACAAATAAGGGTGAAACATGCCTCCTTAGATCAGGGAAAACATATAGTTTAGCATGTCTTGCACGTACTGATTAGGGTCTAATTAACTTAAAATCTAAAGCATGCTAATTTATCACATATTTACAGATAAAGAGTCGGAAGTAGACCTGCCCGCTGGTTGTAATTAATAAAGACTGGTGCAGTTTAACTTTCATCCTAAGGCTTGCCTAAGTGATAGACGAAAACCTACAGGCATGATATTTACAGATTTCAGAAATAAGAGTATGAATCGATTACAGATTGATTTAGGAAGAGGTTGCCAGTTTTAACAGAAGAAGTACGAATTCTGCAATTGATAGGCATTGTTGTTACTTATAGGCGAAAGAAACGTTCTAGACTTGATCATTAATTCCTATAGGCATGCTTTCTACGCGCTGTTAGTTTTAGCCACTTGTGTAGACATAGTGAAGATGCAGAAATCCTATAACATGGTATCTAAATGCGATTATTATTTAAGGCCTATAAACACCTTTTTCTAGTGACAGATGCATATGCAAGATTCCAAATGACCTATGGACATGTTTTCTAAATGCACATGCAAGATTCAGATTTTTTAGTGATTACAGACGTAGTATCATATGAGAGTGCAGAGTTCCTTATAGGCATGGTAACTACGTGAAATGCAGAAATCTTACAGGCATGGTAACTATACAAAAATGCAGAAGTTCTTATAGGCATGGTAACTAAACGAAAATGCAAAAATCTTATAGAAATGGTAACTAAACGAAAATGCAGAGATCTTATAAGCATGGTAACTAAACGAAATGCAGGGATGAGAGATTCATATAGGCAAGTTATCTATCCATATGCATGCATGGTTACCCCTCCCTTGTTCCACTAGCCATCACCGATAGTTATTACAGCCCCAGAATAAATGTAAGAAAGGAAAAATACATCAGAAATTAAAAGTACAACCAAGGGGAGCCTAATTCAGGCTCCTTGTCTGAGACATGAGATGAACCAACTCCAGGAGATCAATGTTCAAAGCCTTTCTCTCATTTGGATGTGTCAGAGTTCCCTAAGAGCCTCATGTGGACTCCGGGCAGTGCTCACACCCAAATGCATAACTAAATTAGGACATAGTGCAGTGTGGAAGGGCCAGCCCTCAAGTGTCCAAGTTCAGAGGGAACTCAAGGTCCCAAGGCAAGGCTCACAGGAGGAGGGGGGAGCAGAACTTAGAAGCTGAGAGTGAGTGTAAGTGCAGAGAGGGAATTCTAAAAAGGGGAAAGGGGAAGTGGCAAAGGGGCAAGGACAGGCTAGTGGGCATACCTAGCAATGGGAAATGCTGGCACACCCCACAAGCCTGTTAAAACACATTATTTTGGGAGTTAGGACCCTTAAGGGATCAAGTCCAAACATGAACAATAACTTGCATATTGCCATGTCCTGAACTTCAACTCAAAGCACATAGAGGGAAACAGGGGTGGAGGGATTCACAGCAGAAATAGGTAAAAGGAAAGTAACATACTAGTTAAACATTTAACTCCAGATAGATAGTAAAGTAGACATGGATGTAAAGGCTGTAGGTAAACACATTGGGATGATGCTGAAGCTAAAACTAGAACATACCAGTCTCAAAGAAATAAGTAAGAAGAAAGCAGTAGTCTTGTAAAGCCAAAGTGCAAACAGGCAGTAGGAATACTATGAGTTTAGAAGAGAATTGTGAGATTGTAAGTGTGAAGTCTGAAGTGTGTTAATCATGTGTGTTGTCTTAAAGAAGGTCATGTATTTATAGTGTAGAAAGCAGGCAGAAATAAGGTAAGAAAATAGTTTGAAAACTGATTGTCAATCAATTACACAAGATTTCCCCTTAATTAAGGGATTCAGATTCAAACGGGTAAAACCAATCAAGGAAAGAAATTAATCAAACCCTTTTCAAATTAGTAAATTAGGGGCAAATACATAGAGGTTTATTTAAGGACAAGGTCTTGACAGTACATGGTTGTACAATTCAAGGAAAGAGAATCAATTAACAGCCAAGAAATCAGAAGTCCAAAGATTTGGTATGAATGAACCAAGTCAGAAAGGTGGAATTAACTTAAGGAAAATCAGTAACAATCAATTAGACCTATTAAAAGGAATTCTGAATCAATCACAAGTTGGAAAATCTTTTTGAAGAAAGATTCATCATATATAAAAGCATACAGACACGTTAAACATGAAAGAAACTTATCATGCCAATCAGTAGCAAAGTCTAGTGTAGAAGAAATTAAAAAGTTCAGAATTGTATGCAAACAAAGAATTTCAAACTTAGTTCAGAAACTCAGAGCTTAGTCTGAAAGAGTCAAGGGTTCTAAAAATAAAATCTTAGTTCAATCACAGGATCAAACCTCGACAGAACCTCCCAAATTCTAGGTTTTCCACCTCGAACCAAATACAGAGATGAGGAAGCAAGTAGTCGAAACAGGCTCAGGGGTTCCTTCCAGAAACTCACGAGAACACATGCAAACACAGTATAAGGTTCAAAGCAAACAGAGTGGAGAAATTTATTCGAAGCATAACAAGAGAGCAGCATGATAGTAGAAGAAACATGCTTGAGAAAAAATCCTTTCAGAAGGGACTTAAACAGGGTTCAGTAGAAGAGAAAACAGTAAACATTTAAGAACACAGTAGAAGATATAGTAGAAGAACATACTTTTTAGAAGGAACTTAACCAAAGTTCAGAAGAGAAAAATAGTAAAACACTTAAGAATACAGTAGAAGAAACATGTTTAAGGAGGTCCTTTTTTAGAAGAACTCAAACAAGGTTCAGTAGAAGGCAAACAAAGAGACTTAAGAACTTGGTAAAAATACAGTAGAAGAACACAAGAACACCGGAAAGTATAACAAAAGAACATATAGGAAAACACAGTGAGATAAATATGTGAGAGCATGGTATAGGAACACAATAGGAAAATGAAATATAGAAAGCACAGAAGAACATGTGTGGTAGTATGGAAACATATGAGCACAGTAGAGATAAATACACACAAAGAAAAGGAAAAGAAAAGTTGGAGAAACATTTTAAGCATTTCAGAAAACCCTAAATCGAAAAAGAAGCGATTTTGAAAGTAATTTTTGAAAGAAAGTTGGGGAAACCGTTTGAAAACTTCAAATAGAGCATGGATACACAACAAATCTAAGAAAAATCGGAGAAAACCTCGAATAGTTAGGGTTTCAGAAGAACCCTAAAATGAGAAAGACTTTGAAAAGGTGCGATCTGAGTCGGAGAAGATCAGAATCAGGCTCAGAAGACCAGGATACGCCGGAGCAAGGCCGGAGATGGCCGTTGAACCTTGAGTCGGCAAAGATATGAGTGAAGACCTTCGAGGTCTGGCCTCGAATCTTCAGGTATCGAGCACATAAGAGTAATAGGAAGTGAGTATAGGACTCCCATGACCTGAGAAGCCATGGTTTCCGGTGAGTTTCATGGTTGAAGACGGTGGGAGACGATTAGGGTTCCAGGAAGGTTTGAGAGAGTTTGAGAGACGAAGGGGTTCAAAGGCGGCGTCTCAGACGAAATGAATTAGGTTGGGGGGGGGGGAGGTTTGGAAATTAAAAAAGGAAAGGGGGAATTATGGCCGTTGATATGATCAACGACCTGGATCTATAGACATGTGATTTTTGACCCTCTCCAAGATTTTTCACACTTTAGCATGTAGATATTTAGCTTAGGTCTAATATATCTATTTCAACTCATTTTGACTCTTGTACTTTATTTTATTACAAGAAAAATGAAAATTACAAAAAATATTTTTGTTTATGTATTTTTCATAAATTTGAAAAAAATACAAAAAAAATAGTACCTTATTTTTATCTTTATATAATCTTGAAAACACAAAAAAATAGTTTTATGTTTTATAATTTAGTTCAATTAATTAAAATTAGTTTTATATTAATATAATTGTACATAATTGTAGAAGGAGGAATTAGTTTTAGGTTGGTTTATCCCGTTTTTATAAATCTTGTAGTCCATTTTTTTAGTCTTTGACCCAATTCTTTAGCCCATATCCCTAACCTAATCCCTACCTCTATATAATAGTACCTACACCTAAAATATAGACCTACACCAAAAAACGCCTAATAATCTGCAAAGAAGCTGCGCCGCAATACACAAAAAAATACAGACCCCACCCCCCCCGTATTTCATCTTCCTTGAGCAGCAACAAACGAAGGAGACCCCATCTGACTTTCTCTCCTTCATCTACACAAGACCCCTTTCTTTCTCTGAACTCACAAAAAAAAGAACACACACAGCAGCCATTTTTCAGCACATAAGGAGACCCTCCGGTCGTTCATCTTCTTTCACAGAACACCAAACGGACCCCTGCCCTGGATCTCCTTCATTGCAAAAGCACAAACTAAGACCACCCACGTAACCTAGCGCCACTGCTCTCCTCCAAACGACCACACACGCACACCCAGACGAACAGAGAGCAGCGATGAGAGAGCGAGAAACTTCGCCTCAAAACATGGAGTTCGATCGAGTTCGAGGTGTCGTTCACAGTGCGGTTCTTGTTCCCGTTTGAGTCCGATTGCTTTCTCGAGTTTTGGTTGTAACATTTGCTCGATTTCTGACCGTGTACTACTGAATATTTCATCAATTGGAAGTTCGATTTTCAGTTTCCAGTTGCTGAAGTTCTATTAATTGGAAAGCCATTTCAGTTCTTAAGCCTCATTTTTACTGCTGGAGTTTTGTTGATTTGAGTCCATTTTGGAGTTCGTTTGTGAGATCTGTTCGAAGCTGGGTATTGAAGTTTCGAGGTCGTCGAGTTTTGTTCAAATCGTTGTTGCCGAGTGTTCTTGTACTCGACATCGCGAGAAGTTCCTATATCTGAAATTACGGCTTTTAAAGATCAAATTTAGTTCGTCGGCGAGTCGATACTCCGTCTGAGGGCTGGTCCATGGTCCTGTTTATATCTGCTTGTTCAAGTTATTAAAAGTCAAATTTTTGGATGAGGAGAAGTTAAAGTTCAAAGAGGCAGTATAAGTAAGTTTCCGTCTGTACACATTTTATCGTTAATCATCAAATGCCTATATCATCTTGTGAATGAAAGTGATTATATGACTAGTTTTTCCATTTTTCTAGTGCTTTTCGATTTAGACCCTATATCATCTTGTGAATGAAAGTGATTACATGACTAGTTGGGCCGTATGAATTTTTATAAGAATTGACCATTTTAAGTATATATGGGTTTAGATAGAAGCTGACCCAAAATATTAATAAGGCTATAAGCTAGTGTATCTTTTCATAAATAATTTACTCCATTCCTTCCACAATAATTTCCATAAGGCTTTGCTTTAGTTGAGTACAATCCCTTTAAAACTTAGAATCGAGGTGCGCTGTGCCGAAGAAAACTTTAAATGCGTGGCCCTCACTTAATTATATCTCTTAAAATTCTTAGAACTCGAGGCGCGCCATTTAGCGAATTTTCCATGGCCCTCGCAAAGTTAAAAACGCGTAGTTGCTTTAGGCGTGTTATTTTAATAATATTACTTTCCTAACTCGGGTGTGCATTTCATGTGACCCAAATCCAAATCCTAATAACGTTGAATAAAATGTGTCTCGGATTGCGGGTGCATTTCATGTGACGCTGTCCAAAGATATATTTTAGACGACGTTAAATATTCTTTAAAATGAATAAAAGCGGTTATAAAGTTAAAATTGTACCATAGGCTAAAACATGTATTAAAATCAGATAATAAGCCAATTATGATAGTTTATGCCACCGTGTTAGAACCACGGAATCCGGGGGTGCCTAACACATTCTCTCGGGTTAACAGAATTCCTTATTTAGAATTTCTGGTTCGCAGACTTCAAAAGGAAAGTCGACATCTTCCTCGATTTGGGATTTAAAATAAACCAGTGACTTGGGACACCAGAAAAATAAAATATTCCAAGTGGCGGCTCTGAATAAAATAAATAAAATAATTCCATTTCGAATAATGTCACTTAAATTGGAAAAACTCCCTTGTACCACCTTCGGGTAGAGTGAAAAAAGGAGGTGTGACAGCTCTGGCGACTCTGCTGGGGATCCAAACCCAGAACTTCGGTTCAGGGTTCAAGAATTCGAGCTTAGAATAGCTGTTATGATTGGCTTTATTTATTATCTGATTTTCCTACATGTTTAAGCCTAATGTGCTAAATGCTTTTACTACTTTGATATTTTGTGAATTGTATATAAACTGCTACGAAACCCTTCCTCTCTCTGAGTCTTCTAAATCATGGAGAAGGGTGCACTTCGTGTAACTTCTCTTCTGTCTAGAGTCTTATCCCATTTTAGAACGAGGTTCGAACAAGTTGCAAAGCCGATGAAGCTTCTGTATTCCCGGTAGGCTGCCCCCCCCCCTCTCGGCTCGAGTTGTCCGCTAGGGTAAGCCAGGTCTAGAACAATGAACCCAGGTTTTAAACCTAGTATAACAAAGCCTCATGCCGGATCCCTAGTAGGAACGCTTGTTTGCATCATGTGCATTTGACTTTGGGGACTCAACACAGGGGTTGGGTCCATCTAGGACAGGTGTACCCAAATTAAAAGACCATCCTGATGCATCTTACCTGCTACTTGCGTATCTGTCTGTTCAGGCTTGCATGTTGACTGACTTCTAGAATAGGGAAAGAAAATGAAAAAAAGAGAAAAAAGAAAATTAAGAAAAAAAAGTGAGAGGTAGGTATTTAGAAAATTCTGAAACTCTCCCAAAATTCAAAAAGAAAAAAAGAAGAAAAAAAGAAAAGTCATTTCAAAATAAGTCATGTTTTTCCCTGTTCCGTAAAAACGGGCGAACTACGCGGGTCTGATTCTCACCGGATGTGAGATACGTAGGCAAACCTCATCGGTTCCGGCCCACCATTTTCAAAAAATCCAAAAAATATTTTTCATTATTTGCTTCTTTAGAAAGTCTTTCTTTTAGAACCCAATTTTTAAAAAATACAAAAATATTTTCTTTTATTTTCTTCTAAAAATCCAAAAAAAAAATCAAGATTCAAAAATAATTTCTTTTCTCTTTAGAAGCATTTCTTTCATAAATTCAAATAAAAGTCCAAAAATCAAAAAATATTTTCTTTCTTCTTTAGATTTGTTTTTCTTCGAAATTCCAAAAAAAAGTAGAAATTCAAAAAAAAGAAAACAAAAATTCTTTAGAAGTCTTTCTTTGTAAAAATTTTTGAAAAAATAAAAATAAAAATAAAATCAAAATCCATAAATATTTTCTTTCTTCTTTATTAGTCTTTCTTTCAGAAATAAAAAAAAGAGTTAGTTTATTTACTTTATTCCTGATCTTCCCGAACTACGCAAGATATGATTCATGTTCTCACATGATACGTAGGCAACCCACATCAGGTTCGATCGAATGGTTAAAAAAAAAGAAAAAAAACACAAAAAACAAAAAAAAAAGAGAAAGGAAAGAAACAAAAAAGAAAGAAAAACAAAGGGTGTTTATTCTGACATGTTTGTTGTTTTGAAATAAAAGCTAGTCAAAGGTGGTCGGTTTGTCGGTTTGCAATGGCGAGTCACAAAAACAATCCAAGAACCCTCGGAAATAAAAGCATCTTCTCAACCAATGGAACAAGTACCACTGTTGTTGACCCAAAGTCACGAAAAGGCTAGTAGCCAAGTTGGCAGTGAAAATAAAAATGGAGGCAAATGTGGGGTTAACTTTACGAGATTTGAGCAATAGGATATGGCATGCTCGGGAATGATTTGATGATGGGGAGACATGAGAATTCTTCTAAGTCCTTTAGTAAATTAGTTGCTTTGAAATTTCCCATATCGCCAGTCCTGAAATCCGACAACCGATATTGAGAATAAAAGTCAAAATTTGAGTGTTGAATCAGAAAGAATAAAAAGGTTGAATGTCGTAGCAGTGCTGATGTGTAAATGTTTGGCTAAGATGTCGCTTAGTAACTGGAAAGTCACTCCTCTTTAAGCCATGGTAGCTTATTTTTGTCATCTTTTCTTATTCTTTTTGTGTTATAGGACCCTGCCTTCCTTTATTCAAAAAAAAAAAAAAAACAGTCACTTTGTATCCATTTTGTTCATAGTTCTTTTCACGCTAGTTCTAGTGACATGACATGCATGCGAAATTTTTGGCTAGATCTTAGAAAATTGATTTAAGCTTGAATTGGACAATTGAGAAAAAAATATTTTGGAGGATGAATAAAGAGTTGAAATACTTTGGAATCAAGGTCGAGTAAAATTCACCTTCAATTCATTGTGAAGATCGGGCTTGAGGATGTTTAATCAATTGAAGTCTGTTAGAAAGTTTGACATTAGGGGATGGAAAGTGTCTTTTGACCACGACACACCAAGAAGACAGACATGTTCTTCAATGCTGTGATCGCGAAAAGATACTATAATTGGCGTTCTCGAGGCTGGGAGGCCCTTTTTCTACTACCCAAACACGTTATACCCTTTTGTCACCCATTTGAGCCTGTGTTATTTTCTTTGACCACCCTCTTTTGGAATCAAGTTTAGAGTCAAGAGTCAAAAAAATGAAAAAAAAGGAAAAAGAAAAAAAGTTCATGTCCCAAGAGTACAAACTGGGGCAATTTTCAAGTGAAAAAAAAAGAAGAACAAAAGAATTGTCAAAGGTCCATGCCATCAAAAATAGAAGCTGGGCCAAATAAAAAAAAGATAAAAAAAAAAGAAAAAGGAAAAAAAAGAAAAAAAAGAAACAGAAAGAAGATGAAAAAAATAGTTAGGTCAGATTGTTTGAACTACGTTCGACCTGATTCCTTAAAAAAAAAGGACAGCCTCACGGTTCGGTCAAACCAAATAAGAATGTATAAGAAACAGAAAAAGAAAAAATAGAAAAATCCAAAAATCCCTAGTATCAGAAACTGGGGCAAAGATTTTATTTCAATTTTGGAAGAGTCGATTACAAGAGTTGTAAGTCTACAACCCCTCATTTTGAGTTTACTTTGAGCCTTCATGCCGACCTTTCTTTCCAACCCTATCCAAAACCTTCCAAATAAAGACCTCCTGATGTGCCTTCAAGAATGCCAAGAGATGCATGCAATGAGCAACGGTTGCCACACGTAGAACACCGTCGAGTTGCTCATACAAGAGGGAAAGAAAAAGAAAAAGAAAAATGAGAGAGTCTTATTAGTGAAAACCCTTACGGGCACTGTAAGATGACGGTAAGCAGAGATAAACAAATGAGAGAGACTTGCTGGTGAAGACCCCTCGGGGCACCACTAGTCGAAAGTGATTCGTGAAGATGATGTGAAGGATTGGCACGAACAAGCCCGAATTCAAAGGTCATAAGAATGACAAAATGGAAGATTGGATTAGTTTGATAGATCAGGCCGTTGAGTCCAAAATGCATGTCATGACCATTAAGGCTAGTTATTGAAAAAAAAAAACCTCCTCTTTCTGTCCTTCCAACAGGGGGAACTTCTTGTTAATACTTGTTTCTTTGCATTATTGTGTCCTTCACTCTGAGTCAGTCCTTGTCGAAACAATCAAGAAAAGATTTCAAAATCTACTATCAGCTTTTGAGTCGCATAAAGAAAATTTGGCCGACACACTCAGTTGTTACTTTCAACATGTCTTGAGGATTCATGCAAGGGCTTCCCCCAAAAAAGACTCTTGTCAGCCTACTTGGCACAAGAAAGATAACTTGTGATTCTCTCTGACAGACAAATTGCTCAAAAAGCAGAAAGTCATTGAAGATATCAGAAATCACCTGAGCAAAGATCTCCAATCAGGACAAGGTTGATTGAGCCACAAATACAAATGGTAATGGGTGTGAAACAATCATGGTTGATGCCGAGCAAAAGTCTCTTGAAACCGTCTCAAGCTAATTGAGCAGAAGCCAAGCTGCCCAAGATTCAAGACCACAAACCGACCACCATTTTCAAAACTGACAAATTTTTCTTTGTTTGCAGCAGGAACAAAGCAGTGCAAGGAAAGTGGTTCAAGAAAAAAGAAGAAAAAAAAGACAAAAAAAGGAGAGAAGAAAAAGAAAAGAAGAGAAGAGCCGACAAAGGGAAGTTTCTCAAATCTTTGTCTTTATTTGTCTTGCTATTGTGCATAAAATCTTGCCATTGATCTTCACATTTTTCCTCCTAGGATAAAAAGTCCCAGTCTGATGGATTTTCCTCCCAATATAAATCTTAGTCTGACGAATCTTTCTCCTAAGATAGAAAACCTAATCTGACGAATTTTCTCCTAGGATAGAAATCTTAGTCTGATGAATTTTTCTCCTAAGGTAACAAAAAAAAGGACCTAGTCTGATGAACTTTCTCCTAGGATCAAAATCTTAGTCTGATGAATCTTTCTCCTAAGATATCAAAAAGTGACCCAGTCTGATGAACTTTCTCCTAGGACCGAAATCTTAGTCTGATGAATTTTTCTCCTAAGATAACCAAAGAAAAAAAAGACCTAGTCTGATGAACTTTCTCCTAGGATCAAAATCTTAGTCTGATGAATTTTTCTCCTAAGATAGAATACCTAGTCTGATGAACCTTCTCCTAGGATAAACGTTTTAGTCTGATGAATCTTTCTCCTAAGATAGAAGACCTAGTCTGATGAACTTTCTCCTAGAATACCAAAAAGTGACCTATTCTGATGAACTTTCTCCTAGGATCGAAATCTTAGTCTGATGAATATTTCTCCTAAGATACCAAAAAAAAAGACCTAGTCTGATGAATTTTCTCCTAGGATCAAAATCTTGGTCTGATGAATTTTTCTCCTAAGATAGAAGACCTAGTCTGATGAATCTTTCTCCTAAGATACCAAAAAGTGACCTAGTCTGATGAACTTTCTCCTAGGATCGAAATCTTAGTCTGATGAATTTTTCTCCTAAGATAACCAAAGAAAAAAAAGACCTAGTATGATGGACTTTCTCCTAGGATCAAAATCTTAGTCTGATGAATCTTTCTCCTAAGATAGAAGATCTAGTTTGACGAAATTTCTCCTAGGATAATTTGAAAAAAAAAGGATGTCTCGAAAAGAAAAAGGGTCATTTGTTCATGCCTTTTAAAAAAAAAAACGTTTGAGAAATTTGTTTAAAAGAATGATTTTCTCAATAAGAAAAAAAAATGTTGTTTTTTCATCTAAAAAAAAAAAAGAAAAAAAAAATCCTTCGTGGTTTATTTTAGCACAAGTACACAATTTTGTAGTCTCATTTTTCCAACATAGGGCTCCAATCCCTAGTTGAGATTTTTAGACATAGGGCCTCCATTCCCTAGCCGCCTTTTTTTTTACCAACATTAGGGCTCCAATCCTTGAGTTGAGTTTTTAGACATAGGGCTTTCATTCCCTAGTCGCCTTTTTATCAACATTAGGGCTCCAATCCCTGAGTTGAGTTTTTAGACATAGGGCTTCCGTTTCCTAGTCGCCTTTTTGCCAACATTAAGGCTCCAATCCCTGAGTTGACATTTTAAATATAGGGCTCCATTCCCTAACTTTTTCCCTTCTAGATAGACACAATCCTTATTTTATCACTTTCAAAAAAAAGAAAAAAAAAAAGAAAAAAGAAAATAGTTTAGATTTTTGTTACAAATAACTCACGAAAATTTCGTTCATTTGTTTGTTTTTGGTGTCTGAGCAGGTTTTACCTCGAGACACAAGGTTCGAGATGACTAAAAGAATGAGTCTCAATCCAGAATAAAGAAAAAGAAGAAAAGAAAAAGAAGTGAATCCAAATGCAGAAGTTAATAAAAGATGTGAGCTGCTCAAGACAGGGCTGAGTTCACAAGCTCTGCATGTCCCATCTTGGTTTGAAAAGCTGAAGAAGATTGAACCAACACCTGCAGCTAACAAGCATCAAGATTCAGATCAGGGTCCGTATGAAGAACCAACCAAGACTCAAGATCAACCTTCAGAAGACTCATAGATAGGAATCTTGTAACTCGTAACTGATAGGCTTAGTTAGTCCTTTTTATTTTTGATTTTGATGTAATAACGGGACCGCGGACCGGAACCTCAGCGGAATGGCACCTCGATCGGTTCTCCACCTCGGTACTCCATCACCTCATTCACCTCTGAACTACACGTGGCCTGATTTCTTTATAGCCAAGGATATGTAGGCAGCTCAGAAACAGGGCTCGGTCACATTTCCCTTTCTCGGTTTTGGCCTCCCTAAATAAGGGTCGGGTCAAAAACTTGTCTAGTCGTTCTTTATCTGAAAACTCTTCTCGTTTCCAGTCAAAGAGGGGCAGCTGTAGACATGTGATTTTTGACCCTCCCCAAGATTTTTCACACTTTAGCATGTAGATATTTAGTTTAGGTCTAATATATCTATTTCAACTCATTTTGACTCTTGTACTTTATTTTATTACAAGAAAAATAAAAATTACAAAAAATATTTTTGTTTATGTATTTTTCATAAATTTGAAAAAAATACAAAAAAAATAGTACCTTATTTTTATCTTTATATAATCTTGAAAACACAAAAAAATAGTTTTATGTTTTATAGTTTAGTTCAATTAATTAAAATTAGTTTTATATTTTTATATTATAATTGTACATAATTTTAGAAGGAGGAATTAGTTTTAGGTTGGTTTATCCCGTTTTTATAAATCTTGTAGTCCATTTTTTTTAGTCTTTGGCCCAATTCTCTAGCCCATATCCCTAACCTAATCGCTACCCATATATAATAGTACCTGCACCTAAAATATAGACCTACACCAAAAAACGCCTAAAAATCTGGCAAAGAAGCTACGCCGCAATACACAAAAAAATACAGACCCCACCCCCCCCGTATTTCATCTTCCTTGAGCAGCAACAAACGAAGGAGACCCCATCTGACTTTCTCTCCTTCATCTACACAAGACCCCGTTCTTTCTCTGAACTCACAAAAAAAAGAACACAAACAGCAGCCATTTTTCAGCACATAAGGAGACCCTCCCGCCGTTCATCTTCTTCCACAGAACACCAAACGGACCCCTGCCCTAGATCTCCTTCATTGCAAAAGCACAAACTAAGACCACCCACGTAACCTAGCGCCACTGCTCACCTCCAAACGACCACACACACGCACACCCAGACGAACAGAGAGCAACGATGAGAGAGCGAGAAGCTTCGTCTCAAAACATGGAGTTCGATCGAGTTCGAGGTGTCGTTCACAGTGCGGTTCTTGTTGCCGTTTGAGTCCGATTGCTTTCTCGAGTTTTGGTTGTAACATTTGCTCGATTTCTGACCGTGTACTACTGAATATTTCATCAATTGGAAGTTCGATTTTCAGTTTCCATAGTTGCTGAAGTTCTATTAATTGGAAAGCCATTTCAGTTCTTAAGCCTCATTTTTACTGCTGGAGTTTTGTTGATTTGAGTCCATTTTGGAGTTCGTTTGTGAGATCTGTTCGGAGCTGGGTATTGAAGTTTCGAGGTCGTCGAGTTTTGTTCAAATCGTTGTTGCCGAGTGTTCTTGTACTCGACATCGCGAGAAGTTCCTATATCTGAAATTACGGCTTTTAAAGATCAAATTTAGTTCGTCGGCGAGTCGATACTCCGTCTGAGGGCTGGTCCATGGTCCTGTTTATATCTGCTTGTTCAAGTTATTAAAAGTCAAATTTTTGGATGAGGAGAAGTTAAAGTTCAAAGAGGCAGTATAAGTAAGTTTCCGTCTGTACACATTTTATCGTTAATCATCAAATGCCTATATCATCTTGTGAATGAAAGTGATTATATGACTAGTTTTTCCATTTTTCTAGTGCTTTTCGATTTAGACCCTATATCATCTTGTGAATGAAAGTGATTACATGACTAGTTGGGCCGTATGAATTTTTATAAGAATTGACCATTTTAAGTATATATGGGTTTAGATAGAAGCTGACCCAAAATATTAATAAGGCTATAAGCTAGTGTATCTTTTCATAAATAATTTACTCCATTCCTTCCACAATAATTTCCATAAGGCTTTGCTTGAGTACAATCCCTTCAAAACTTGGAATCGAGGTGCGCCGTGTCGAAGAAAACTTTAAATGCGTGGCCCTCACTTAATTATATCTCTTAAAATTCTTAGAACTCGAGGCGCGCCATTTAGCAAATTTTCCATGGCCCTCGCAAAGTTAAAAATGCGTAGTTGCTTTAGGCGTGTTATTTTAATAATATTACTTTCCTAAACTCGGGTGTGCATTTCATGTGACCCAAATCCAAATCCTAATAACGTTGAATAAAATGTGTCTCGGATTGCGGGTGCATTTCATGTGACGCGGTCCAAAGACATGTTTTAGACGACGTTAAATATTCTTTAAAATGAATAAAAGCGGTTATAAAGTTAAAATTGTACCATAGGCTAAAACATGTATTAAAATCAGATAATAAGCCAATTATGATAGTTTATGCCACCGTGTTAGAACCACGGAATCCGGGGGTGCCTAACACCTTCCCTCGGGTTAATAGAATTCCTTATTTAGAATTTCTGGTTCGCAGACTTCAAAAGGAAAGTCGAAATCTTCCTCGATTTGGGATTTAAAACAAACAGGTGACTTGGGACACTAGAAAAATAAAATATTCCAAGTGGCGACTCTGAATAAAATAAATAAAATAATCCCATTTTGAATAATGTCACTTAAATTGGAAAAACTCCCTTGTACCACCTTCGGGTGGAGTGGAAAAAGGAGGTGTTACAGGATCAAAAGGGGAGCCGGGCGATTTTTTTAATTGGGTCAGGGGTCGGGTAATTTAGGGATTGGGCTGGTCCTGTTTGAGACTGAAATTGGGTTAATTGGGGGGTATTTGGGCTATAATTGAAATAGATAGGGCTAGATTTTAAATGGCCACTTTTTCCCTTTTTATTTTATA
>NC_031997.1:15137668-15142742 GCF_001879085.1 Nicotiana attenuata
AATAGAGGAGAGTGGCAACAAGCCAGGGGGAATGAAACTGGGGAGGCTGCTGAAGGCCTTGTACACCTGAGTGAACATCAAGATGAACCTGGTTCATCTGTGGAAGAAACCTTGGCTGATATTCTGAAGAAGGTAGGGGAAAGTTATGATCCCAAGAAGCGCAAAGCTTCTTCTCAAAAGGCTCCAACTGCCTCTAAGCCAACAAAGAAGAGCAAGATGTCATCTCCTAAGCCTACTGTCCCTCCAGTACCAAAGATGAATGCCACTAGAAGCAGGGTAAAGCAAAGTGACGCTGAATTGCAGAAAGCTTTAGAGGCAAGCAAGAAAAAGAAGAAGGAAAAGCGAAAAGCTAAAGTTGTGGAAAGCTCTGTGGATGCAGAAGAAGAGGAGGAGGAGATAGAATTGGTCCATTAGGAAAGAGGTACAACTGAGGAGGTTCTCACTCCTACACCAAAACGATCCAAGACTTCTGCAAAGAAGTCTTCAGAAGTTGTATCTGCTGAACCCTCCCCGGCTAAAAGAACCAGGTCTGCAGTCAAAGGAAATCAAGTGAAAGTTCCTAAAGAAGAAGAAGCATGGAGTGGAGAGGAAGAAGAAGAATCTGAAAAAGAACAGGATAGATTTGTCCTTTTTGGCAGGAGAATGATACTGAAAGGAAGAATTATGAAAGATCTGGAGGAGCCAGACATGAAAAGATTGGTTGATGCCCTGGATGCACAGGGGTGGAAGGAAATGGTTTTTCAACTGGATGGCAGGCTGGCAAGGAAAGAGCTGATCGAGTTTATGGCAAATGCTACTGTGGTGAATGGGGTTGTTACAAGCGTAGTGAGGGGAGTAGAGGTCCAGTTTGATGCACCTAAATTGGGCAGAATTCTAGACATACCCTGTGAGGGCTATGATGACTATACTAGGCAAAGGTGGACTTGTCTAGATTCTCTCCCTTCTGCTCTCCAAATCACCAGAAATTTCTGTGATACCAAGTCTGCTGAAGAAGTGCCTGAGGCCAGATTTGTGCAAAAGAGTGAGATGAAGCCTGAGCACAAGGTGCTCTTTGAGTTTGTGAACAAGTGTTTGCTGCCCAGATAGGAGAGAAGGCACACTACGAATTATATGGACCTAGTCCTTCTGGAGTATCTTGTGAGAGGAAAGCAGATTAACTGGCCTGCTTTCATTGTCAAGCTGCTGGACAGAGTCATCAATGGCTCTAAGGCTCATGCCACACCTTATGGGTTTATACTGGCAACTGTCTTGGCCAAGTTAGATGTGCCATTGAAAAGGTGGGAGATGGCCCAGTAAAGAGCACTTTGGAATCAAAACTCTGCAGGCCTGTGACTATCTGCTAAGTGTAGCCACAATTGAACCTGGTTCATCCTTGAAGACTCCCGTGAACAGCAAAGTTAGGGCATTGGTTCTAGAGTGTGAAACAAAAGATGCAGAAATTGCTAGGCTCCAGGCCCGCATTGCTGAACTAGAAAGTGAAAGAAATGGCATCAAAGCTGAGCTAGCAAAGGAAAAGGAAAAGAGTAATGGGATGCTCCAAACAATGCTTAATCTTCTTCAATCCCAACCCTCTAGTTCCTCCAAGCCCTAGAACCAGTTTAGAAACCCCCTCAGTGACCCAGATTCGGGACTTTTCTCTGTTTCTTTTTGCTCATGGTTGGATGTTTGTTTTTCTTTTTGTGGTCTGTTTTGTAGAAACACCTCCTAATCAATGACAATATGCTTTGTTTTCTCTTGTTTTATGAAACTTCTGATCTTAATAGCTAAATTTCTTGTGAAGTTGATTATCGATTAACTGAATCATGTTTTCACTTGCAGTTGCCCCAGTGGCCATGAGTAATAATTAATATCTGGGATTCATATAATATGCAACTTTTCGATGATGCCAAAAGGGGGAAGAGATATTGTGCTTTACTTTGTATTCTTAAAATAAAGTGATATTTATAACCATATTAAACATGGTCCTTAATGATAAGTCAAATTAAAGTATGATAATTAAGCTGAGTTCCACAGGGTCTCTGATCGATTAAAGCACAGAGTTTGTCATCATCAAAAAGGGGGAATTTGTTCTCCCAAGTTCAGATGAAGTTTTGAAGATTGACAAAATGAACTCCGTCATGAACCAGGTCCATCATGTGAGACAGACACAGTGTTGATATACTTATACATGTGACATACGTGTAAAGATAAGTCTCCAGGGTCAGCAACAATATCTTCTGATTTGATCGAAAAGGTTGCATAGGATAAGGAGTTGAAGTCTCCTTATGTGAAAAGAACTACATCCGTATTAAGAATAAGGATTGGAGTTTGAAGTGTTCTAGGACTCGAATTTGATGAAGGATCAGCAGTTCGAGTTTTAATCAAACTCTGATTACTAACTCTATAAATATCATTACTGTTCTCTTTTACAGGCTTTTTGCAAGCAATTTACGTGAGATTCAAGTGTGCATTCCTGAAGCTACTTGGACAAGATAGAAGAACCAATTCCATTGTGTCATTCTTTTAATCTAGTTCAACTGTAGTAGGTGTTTTCATATTGTACCTTTCAGCTTTAATAGAAGCAATTGTATTAGGTATTTTGAGTATTCAAGTTAGAGTTAACTTGAAAGTGTCGCAGCAGTTGAGGCTATGTGCCACACTGGGATTATAGTTTAATCCTTAGGTTTACAAAGAGTTTTGTAAATGCAATTTTGGCTCAGTGATTTTAGTGGAAGTTTGGGAAAATCCTACTGAGCAGTAGGTCGTGGTTTTTTCACCTTTTGAGCCAGGTGTATTCCACGTAAAAATCTCTGTGTTCTTTATTTTATGCACTCCTAATTCCGCAAATAGACTTAGTAAGTACATCTAGAAGAACCAGGTTCTTCTAGTGCGAAAATTAGGTACCACACAAATCACACCCCCTCTTGTGTGGTATCGACGTCTAGAACATCAAAAGCCATCCGAACCATCAGAATTCACATCCGATACCTTCTACCCATAAGTCAACATCCGGTTGAGATTTCCAACTTAAGCTTACGCAAAAGAGACTAAGTGTCTCATACCTCTACAAAACCATTCTGAACCCGAACCAACGAACCCGATACCACATAATACAACTAAACAACACATAAAGAAGCAGAAATGAGGAAAACGGAGCGGTAACTCATGAAACGACCGGCCGGGTTGTTACAATATTATACACGTGTCACGACCCAAACCCCCGCACTGGTCGTGATGGCGCCTCTCGTGAAGACAAGGCCAGCCAACAAACCCAACTCGTCTCTTTCAAGAAAATGGTTAAGCATAAATGAACAGCAAAAATATGACTTAATAATATTAATTAACGAAATTACAACCCAACTCAGCCCTAATCGGGGTGTCACAAGTCACGAGAAACTATGAGGATATAACTACCACTACAAGTCTGAAATATACAAATAGGAC
This sequence comes from Nicotiana attenuata, assembly GCF_001879085.1. Lineage (NCBI taxonomy): Eukaryota > Viridiplantae > Streptophyta > Magnoliopsida > Solanales > Solanaceae > Nicotiana > Nicotiana attenuata. Next base: position 15,141,092 of record NC_031997.1, read on the forward strand.
TGATGAAAACAAAGGACGAAATGTGGTGCTGCGAACGCTGGCAATCACCTCGCTAAACTCCAATAACTAAGCCTCCGATCAGCTCAAAACCCGCTACCGGGGAAAACAAATATCTGCATTTGCACGCGAGGTGCAGGGAGTAAAGTGAGTACTCCAACCTAGTAAGTAATAAGATTAAATAAAGATTGAGCAGTAGGAAACGATGAATCCACATTCACGTTAGGCTCAATAAACACAACAGGCTTTCAAATCATAATAGGAGTCAACCTTCCCTTTTAAAATCCAACTTTTAGTAAAAATCATTTTGAAATACCTTCCAGCAGTTTCAATAGGGGTTCAATACCATTTAAAAGAATAATAGCGATTAAAGCCATAATCGGCCCCTCGGGCAAAGCATAGTTCGTAAAACAGCCCCTCGGGCAAAAACAGTAATCATAAACACTTCATAACTTAAAAATCTCGGTGGAAATAACTAAATGTCAAATCAGTGATTAATTTCTAAACATCTCATAAACCCCAATTTAAGGAAAGGTTATTTTAAAACATTTGCTCAACTTTCCGACAGAGGCTCAATATAAAGAAGAGTGAAAACAGTCGATATATCAACATATTCGATAGAAACTCACTAAAAAGGGAAGTGAAATCAACAAGTTCATAAACAGGCATCTCAGGCAAACATCACTCATATGCATGTATATAATTATCGCCCCTCAGGCTAGCCTCTCTATCACTCCTGACTCAACTCTCACCAATTAGAACTCGTACTCAGCATTCACGCTCAACAGGTACCATATTGTAACCGCTGCGGCGTGCAGCCCGATCCATATATCGCTACGGCGTGCATCCCGATCTATATAAGTATCGTTGCGGCGTGCAACCCGATCCATATGGGTACCCGCACTCACTGTGCGGGTGCAGACTCCGGAGGGGCTCCTACAGCCCAAGCGTAATATTGCTGCGGCGTGCAACCTGATCCATATAAGTATCGCTGCGGCGTGCAGCCCGATCCATATACAAATATACATATATATATATATATACACACACACACACACACATTGCTGCGTCGTGCAGCCCGATCAATACGTATATAATCCTCACAACTGGCCCTCGGCCTCTCTCAGTCATTAACCTCACCATCAGACTCTCAGCCTATCTCAATCATCAATCTCACAATCAGACCCTCGGTCTATCTCAGTCATTGTCTCACGATCGCTAGGACCATCAGTAAAACAGGGAGCTCAGCCCAAAACAGTTTCCACATGTTTATGAATATAGCAATAAAGCCCGATTTGAGTAATAAACAGGTAAAACATGACTGAGAATATGCTTTCAAACAAGTAGAGTGAGGATAGATTGTAAAAATGCCCCTAAGGGTCTCAACAAGTCGGCACAAGGCCCCAAACATGGCATACAGCCTAAAATATAATGACATCAAACAATTAACTATCAAATATGTATTAAAGTACTCGATCGAAAAGGACTAGGTCACAATCCCCAGCGGTTCTCTACCCCACGCTCGTTATCTAGCGTGTAAGTCACCTCCAAGTAACACAACGATGTGTAATCCGGGGTTTCAAACCCTCAGAACAGCATTTACAATCATTACTTACCTCATGCCGGCCAAAATCCTAGCTCGCTATGCCCTTTC
>NC_031997.1:15142842-15149651 GCF_001879085.1 Nicotiana attenuata
AGTTTATTTATTTTTACGTAAAGAAAATCAAAAGAAATTACAATAAAAGATATTTTTGTCATGTGTAAACTTCTCGTTGTTCCGCAAGATTATGTCATTTGAAAACTTTACACATGTTATAAAAAAGATAGTCATGCTCCTTTAACTAGGATTTAATTAATTTAAAGTAAATGATCCACATAATTGGCATGTTCACCATTCAAATAATGCACATAAATATGATAAGTGTCACTTGGAGTTGAAAACCCACTTGGACATTTAGGTAAGGTTAACTAATGGATTTAATACACCTCGGGTATTAAGCCACCTAAGGTTAAAATGATGCATGCTCTTAAATGGGTTTTAGTTTAGCTCTATCTTAGGTTGACTAAGAGTGGGTTTTCTAGACTGGTCTGCTCCCAAGTGGACAACTTGAGAGTGGAAAGCACATGACTGTCGACTGCACCGCTGATCGACTTACCCACGAACTTTCCCCTAAAAGGTGTTTTTAGTAGTGCACGGCCGCAAACCGCGTAACCGATCGGTGTGTGCTTTGTGTGAAATTTTCAAAAGTGGAGGAAGTGAAATGGGAACGACAATATATATAAAGCAATAATAATAGATGAACAATTCATTAAATGCAGTTTATCATATAACGACAATTCAAATAAGCATCATAACAATAAAAAACACACAAATTAATTTTTATTATTAACCTAAGTTTGTTGTGGTATAGAACCTAGAATCCCCAGCAGAGTCGCCATGCTGTTATACCCCATTTTAACACGGGTCAAATTAGAGTATAACATATTGATATATCCAAGGTTTAATTAATTAAAAAGAGTCGCCACCTAATTAGTTTCAAGGTGAATTAGGACACCAATTTTAGCTAAGTAATGCTTAGAGTTAACTTTGTTTTAAAGTCTGCTTAACCTTAGAGTTATGAGTAAGGATTCTAATTAATCTTATAGGAAAGGTTGTAAAGGCATCCTATATGATCCGTTAACTATGGTTAACCGACCAAACTTAGGCTAATTAATAAAAAAAATAATATGCTGAAGTATTAATATATAGCTAACTATATAACTCGATAGAAAACAAGAGAGTATTCGATTTCAGCATTGGCTAACTTCTGTGGAACTTAACTACTTATACCTTAAGGAAAATGTTTAAGTCCATTCAGAAATTTGATGATTTGAGGAAAATATTTAATAGATCAGTTTTGACATGATGAAAGCAATAATTTAAAATAATGCTTAAAGGAAGAACGCTTGGAGACAAGTCTTCCTACTTGTTAAAGAAAAGCAATTTCATTTGGACTTTTAGAAAATACTCGACTGAATTTAAGCATATTAATTGTATTAAATCTCAACTTGATGATGTTAGAAATGATGTTAACAGGATCTTTTGAAAAGAAAAAAAAAACTTCCTTTTAATGACCCGTGAAAGTGTCAAATTACTGTTTTTGAAGTTTAGATGTAGAGGTAAACACTATATGATAAAATAAGTACCCTGTTTGCTAGCTAAAGAAGAGATATAATTAAATAGACTCAATCTTCTAACCCATGTTAAGCGTGAGATAAACACAAATACCAAATAAACCAGGAGACATCAAGAAATTAAATAAAACAATCATAAAATAAAGAGAAGATAAGAAAGACGCCATAGGCGCCCCAAGCATTTCGCTTGTTTTCTTGCTATCGGGTGCACTCTAAGGAAGATGCCATGTGATGACTCCATGCTCGGTATGGTGGTGAGTCTTGCATTAAGACTCCATTTTTCTCCAAGTACATATGCAAAGAAAAGAATAAAAGGAAAACATAATTAGAGGGAAGATCTAGTACTATGTAATATACAAAAATCAAAGACCCAAGATAAGCATATCATTCCTTCTTTGGTTTTGCAAGAATTCACAAGCTTGAAAGCAGTATTAGTTTACTACACACAAATGATTAGTACAGTGAATTATTATTTTACGATGTTTGCTATGAGTTGAGAGAAAGTCAGTCAAACAAAACAGGGATGCTTTCTACTTCTCTTTTATCATCTCAAAATTAGTAATTGTAAAACACTCATACCTAGTAGTAAGATCTCTGAAATAGAACATGTCACTGTATATTAATAACTTCATTACCAGCTGAAAAAAAAACTATGTCCCCAACAAAGTATTTTAAAGTCTTAAAGCATTGGGACTAAAGGGAAGTTTAACAATATGGTTCGAATAAACACCTTATAATCCTATGACCAATGATATTTAGATCTTCCTAAAAACATTCGTTTCTAGAATCCTAGATAACAAATCCGGCAGAGCAACGCGTTTTTGAAGCCAAAGTGAGTAAGAACACTAACTAAGACACGTCAAAATGTTAATAAATCGAGTATAAACTGCTGAACTTGTAAGCAAGTCATTTAACTACATGAACACATTTAGGCCTTCATATAACCGAGATCTCTACAAACTCGTTTATAGTTGTTGTATATTACAAATATTTAAAATAGCTCTGGCCTAAACTAAAATTGATGTATCCTACAATGGCAGAAATATTTGTAATAGGATACTCTTGCAAGTTAATTCCTTAAACTTAGCCAAATTTAACAAGCTAGAGTAACTTAATTTAGTACATATGTCCAAACCATATACAGACTTCATGAAAAGTAGTTAAGGGGAATAGAAATGAAAATGGTCTGTAATAACATAGAAGAAACAAAACAGGAATAGCTTACACCTATATGTTGGAGCTTGTTGCACATTCTCCAATCTTTAAAAAAGCATAATGTAAATCTTTATTTAAAGTTTAGACATGGATTTTATTCTTTCCCAATATTCATTTTTAGTGCAGTAACTCTAACACGTATACATCTAAAACACACGTACTAAACCACAATTCTTCACACAAAATAAACTAAATCGATCTGTAGCTCGCACCCAAATCAAACAAATATTCATTTCAGACCTTAAGCAGAAGATAATAATAAGAGATAAATTTAAAGTCACTGACCTTTTTGTGGGCAGCGAACTGAGGCGGGTCTTAGATGCGCTATCGAACTTCGACCTTGACTTTACTCTTTCCTCTCGGACAAAAGCAGACTTGACTAAAATAAACAAACTTGGACTAAGCGGGCCCGGGTGTTGACTTTTGTTGATTTTTTACAAAATGGCCTAAATTGAATTTCTTGCTATCATGGGTAGTTCCTAAGGCTTAAATTGAATTGTTTGGTTTATAATTTGCTAGATTCTATCGGTCCGGAGGCTTGTGTGAAGGGAAAAGCGGTGATTGAGCCTTGATTTTGGCCAAATGAGCGAGCTAAGTGTTGTGGCTAACCTTAGCTTGAGGGATTAGGTGTTATTTGCTTATGTGTTACGTGTTTGGTTGTTGAGTACGATGTATAGGTAAGGTGACGAGTGTCTATACGTTGTTGTCGCATCATAACATGTCAGTGAGCCTTATTCTTGGAAATGTTATATTTTGATCATATTGTTCATGTGTAGACTAGTTAATCAATGTGTTGAGGAGTTTCTTATCATGTTTTATGGAATTTGGTATTGATGGGGTTTTTACCCAAAGTTGAGATTGGTATTGTGGAATTAAGTGTTGAAGTAAGACTTGTTGTTACCATTTCTACCTCTTTATTATTGTTGTCTCTTGTTTGGTGAGGTAGAGTGATAAAGCACGAAGGGTGATGCCATGCACGTTTTAATTATTTATATGGTGAGGAAGAGTGATAAAGCGCGAAGGGTGATACCGTGCACGTTTAAATTATTTATATGGTGAGGAAGAGTGATAAAGCACGAAGGGTGGTGCCGTGCACGTATCCATTATTTATATGGTGAGGAAGAGTGTGACGACCCGGTCCGTCGTCACGTGAGTTACCGCCCCGTCTTCCCCGTATTATGTTTCTCTATGCTTCATTATCGGTATTTGAGGTAATCGAGTTGGATTGGTTTGGTTTTGGTAGGAAATGAGACATTTAGTCTCTTTAAGGAAAGCTTGTTTTGGAAAAGTCTACCGGAAGTTGACTATATAGTTAGAGGGCTCGGATGTGAATTTCGATGATTCGGCTAGCTTCGGTGGATGATTTGTGACTTAGGAGTGCGATCGGAATTGAATTTGGAGGTTCGGTGTAGAATTAGGCTTGAATTGGCGAAGGTTGAATTTTGGCGAATTCCGGTTGGTAGGTGAGATTTTGATCCGGGGGTCGGAATGGGATTCCGAGAGTTGCAGTAGTTTCGTTAGGTGGTTTTGGATGTGCGGGTAAAATTTCAGGTCATTTGGACGTCGTTTGGTTGGGTTTTTGATCGTATGTGAGTTTCGGAAGAATTTGATAAACTTAGGCTTGAATCCGTGGTGAATTGATGATTTTTTTGTTGTTTGACGTGTTTTGATGATTGGAACAAGTTCGTATGAGGTTTTTAGGTTGTGTTGGTGTTTTGGTTGGGGTTCTGGGGACCTCGGGGTGAATTTGAGTGGTTAAAAGAGAGTTTTTGAAGATTTGCTTCAGGTCTGATATTGCTGGTATCTGGTATTTCCGCTTCTGCGGAAATGGACCGCAGAAACGGTTCCGCAGAAGCGGGTGAGCGATCGCAGAAGCGGCCAGGTGTGGGTTAGGGTAGTTCCACATAAGCGGAATGTTGGACGCTTCAGCGTGTCCGCCTAAGCGGACATTGTACCGCAGAAGCGGTTTTGAGAGGACCGCAGAAGCGGAGTTCGAGTCGCATAAGCGAAGCCTGGATTTTTATGTGAAGACCGCATAAGCGGATTTTTGGCCGCATAAGCGGTCCCGCATAAGCGGAAGCGGGACCGCAAAAGCGAAAAGCGCTGTTGGCAGAAAGGTTTAAAGGGTTTATTTCATCCGCGAGCTCCACCATTTTTCCTCCATTGTTGAGTGAGCTTGGGAGCTATTGACGCGATTTTGAGAGGGTTTTGACTGTGAATCAATTGGAGGTAAGTCCTATGGTCTAGAAACATCATTTTTATTGAGGAATCTACCTTTAACTCTTAGAAACATGGGTAAAAATTGGAAGAACTAGGGCTTGGTTTTTGGAATGTAAAATGGGAACTTGAAGAGGTATTTGAACTCCGATTTTGATGAATTTGATATGTATAGACTCGTGGCGAGACGAGGAATCCGGTGATGCAAATTTTGTAATTTTTCGAGAAGTGGGCCCGGGGCTCGGGTTTTGCCAACTTCGTGATATTTGATATTTTTCGAGTCTTTTCGATTGGGTTATGACCCATTTGCCTATTGTGATGTATTCCTTGTGGTTTTGATCAGATTTGACGCGCGAGGAGGCCGATTTGAGGGGAAAAGGCATAGCGAGCTAGACTTTTGGCCGGCTAGAGGTGAGTAATGATTTTAAATGACGTTCTGAGGGTTTGAAAACCCCGGACTTGCACAACTTGGTGCTATGTTGAGATAAGACACGCGTTCCATGACGAGCGCGGGGTCATTTACTATTGGGGACTGTGACTTGGTCCAGTCCGAATGATATTTTACCGCGTATTAGCAATGACTTGTTGTTTTCACTATGATTTGGACTTATTGCCATATTTGGGGCTTAGTGCCGACTGTTTGAACTCTTTATGAACTATCATCACTGTTTTCCTCACTGTTTGAGATATTATTTGAACTCAGTCCATGTGATTTACACTGTTTCATGAACTCAGCTATATTTTTACTCAAACCTTGAGTTCTAACTGATATGTGAACTACTGTTGAGCTGAGCATTATTGTTTCTTTACTATTGCCCGAGGGGCTTATGATTATTTTTGGACTGATTGAGGCCGAGGGCCATATGTGAGGATATGCTGAGTGATGTGAGGAGGCTTTCAGGCCTCGAGTGCATTGTGAGGAGGCTTTCAGGCCTCGAGTGTATTGTGAGCAGGCTTTCAGGCCTCGTATTGATATTGTTCAGGCTTTCAGGCCTTGTTGATAGCGGTTGGGTTGTAGGAGCCCCTCCGGAGTCTGCACACCCACAGTGAGCGCGGGTACCCATCTAGAGTGATTAAATATTAAACAGTGGTAACAATGACACTGTTATACGCGTTTGGTCAGGTAACAATGACTGACCAGTCAGGTAACAATGTCTGACCAGTGGTAACAATGGCACTGTAACACGCGTTGGTCAGGTAACAATGGCTGACCGGTCAGGTAACAATGGCTGACTTACTACCTGAGCATACTTGTTTTATTAATTGTTTTCAAAGAGATTTTCTTCCTATGTTTTCACTGGTTTCTACTGTTTATCTGATGTTGCTGCTTGAGATAGCATTATTTGTGCCCTTGTGGGATTTTATGTTCTCAGTCGTTATTTAATTTTATTACTCACTGGGTCGGAGTACTCACATTACTTCCTGCACCATGTGTGCAGAGACAGGCACAGCCGAGTTCGTACCTGAGCGCTGATTTCCTTCCAGACCAGGCGGACTAGGAGAGACGAGGTAGCTGTCGACGTCCACAGCCCCGTTCTTCCTTATCTTCTGCATATTTCATTCATCTTCGGACTATGTTCCCAGACTTGTAGTATTTTCATTAACTCTATAGTAGCTCGTGACTTGTGACACCCCGATCATCGGGCTGAGTTGGGATGGTTTTTCCCCGTTATGTTACGTTTATTTCCGTACTTATGATAAATCAGTATCTGTGGTTTAAACCTGTTATGCTAAGAATTTGTCAAAAGCAGTGTTGATTGTTCTGGTGGATGGCCTTGTCTACACGAGAGGCGCCATCACGACCGGCCGGGAATTGGGTCGTGACAAGTTGGTATCAGAGCCTAGGTTACTAGGTCTCACGAGTCATGAGCAGGTTTAGTAGAGTCTCGCGGATCGGTA
>NC_031997.1:15149666-15180544 GCF_001879085.1 Nicotiana attenuata
CCCACCACTGCTCCACCACCCTACCACTGCTCCAAAATCATACTCCTCCCCTCTCTTTGAAGGTTAGTTATCTATATTTGTTAATTTTAGTTATTTAAATTCTTTTAACTGTATAAACTAGGGTTAGCAAATCGGGATTTTGGGATTATTTCAATTGATTATAATTCTTTAGATTTAAGGTTTACTCTAATTGATTTTGTTTATGATATCATGTATGGTACTTGCTTAATTAGATAATTTTTATTTTTTTCAATTTTATTGCTCATGATTTAGGGCTTGTGAAACTATGATTTAGGGCATATTAATTATGATTTAGGATTTATTAATTATGATTAATAGTAAGTGAGTTAGTCTAATTGAATGGGTTAACCAATTAAATATTATAAACTAGGGTTTACAATTTAGAATTTTGGGATTATTTCAATTGATTATAATTCTTTAGATTTAAGGTTTACTCTAATTATGTTTAACAGTAGGGTTAGAATAATATTGTATTCAAATTAATATGCACTCAAATTATTTAAATGTTGTACTTTGTGACTAAAGTTTATTATGTAATTTAATCCTATAAACTAATTTGAATTATGATTAATATAAATGTAATTTATTTGTTCTTTATGTAGATGGAATATCATAGTTGGATGTATAATAGGAATTATCCTAATCGTTTTTTGAGGGAGGAATTTATAGAAGGGGTTAAGGAATTTATTAGGCATGCAATGTCACTTGAACCGTTTCAGGTTAGAGGGATGATTAGGTGTCCTTGTACGAAGTGCAAGTGTTTGCATTTTGTTGGGTTTGGAGGATGTTATGACTTATCTTAATAGAAAGGGGTTTATGGATAATTATTTTGTGTGCACTAGTCATGGAGAGGTTGATGGTACTGATGGTGTATTTCATAACGTAGTTGTTGGTGAAAGTAGTAGGTTGGTGGAGAATAACGTTCAACATTCTAGATACCATGTAATGGTTGCGGATGCTTTTGGGATGCACTTCGATTTTGAAACCCATGAAAGTGTTGAACAACCTCCTAAGAAGAGGCAAAATATTTTTATGAACAGTTAGAGGCCGCTAGTCATCCACTAAGGGAAGGGAGTATGCACTCTCAATTGTCTGTTGCTGTTAGATTATTAAGTATCAAATCAGATACTAATATTTCTCAAGCGGGAATGGATTCTTTTATTGGCCTCATGACTGAACTATTTGACTCAACTTTCAACATACCCGAAGATTTCTATAAGGCTAAAAGATTGGTTTCTAAGTTAGGACTCTCGTCTATGAGAATCGATTATTGTGAAGATGGTTGCATGTTGTATTATAAGGGTGATGCATATTTAGAAAGTTATAAATTTTGTGAAAAAACTCGTTTTAAGCTGGTTTCCAGCGGGAAGAATGTTGTTGTGAAGTTGCATTATTTACCTCTTATTTCTAGGTTAAAGAGGTTGTACGCATCGATGAGTTCGCTCCTTATATGAAATGGCAATATGAAAATAGAAGGCCGCCCGGTGTTATGTGTCATCCTTCAGATGGGGAAGCTTGGAAGCATTTTGATAGTACGTATCCAGATTATGCTAGTGAACCGAGGAATGTTCGGTTGGGTTTGTGTGCTGATGGTTTCACGCCATTTTCTATTTTTGTAACACCATATTCATGCTGGCCGGTCTTTATTACGCCGTATAATCTTCCGCCTGAAATGTGTATGACTAGTCCATATATTTTTTTAAATTGTGTTATTCCCGGTCTCCGTAATCCAAAGAGTTTGATTAATGTATATTTGCAACCTCTGATTGATGAGCTAAAACAATTGTGGTATGATGGAGTTGAGACATATGACATATCAACTAAGCAAAATTTCAACTTGCGTGCTAACTTAATGTGGACCATTAATGATTTTCCTACGTATGGAATGTTGTCTGGTGGATGACTGCTAGAAAGTTAGCATGTCCTTACTGCATGGAAAATGGTAAAGCGTTCACTTTAGAGCAGAGTTGAAAGAACTAAAGGATCAGCTTCAAGAGCTCCTGGATAAGGGGTTCATTCGTCCGAGTGTGTCACCGTGGGGTGCACTGGTCTTGTTTGTGAAGAAAAAGGATGGCACGATGAGAATGTGCATTGACTACAGGCAATTGAACAAGGTGACAGTGAAGAACAAGTATCCCCTGCCCCGTATTGATGATTTGTTTGACCAGCTCCAGGGGGCAAGGGTATTCTCCAAAATTGACCTCCGTTCAGGCTATCACCAGCTGAAGATTAGGGATTCAGATATTATGAAGACTACTTTTCGGACGAGATATGGGCACTATGAGTTTCTAGTTATGTCATTTGGGTTGACTAATGCCCCTGCAACATTCATGCACTTGATGAACAGTGTATTTCGGCCGTATCTGGATTCATTTGTGATTGTGTTTATTGATGATATCCTGGTGTACTCGCATGGTCAGGAGGAGCACGCCCAGCATTTGAGGGTGGTGTTGCAAAGGCTGAAAGAGGAGAAGCTCTATGCAAAGTTCTCCAAGTGTGAGTTCTGGCTTAGTTCTGTGGCTTTTCCGGGACACGTGGTGTCCAGTGATGGTATTCAGGTTGATCCTAAGAAGATAGAGGCGGTTCAGAGTTGGCCTAGACCGTTCTCAGCCACGGAAATTCGGAGATTCCTCGGTTTGGTAGGTTATTATCGCCGATTCGTCCAAGGTTTTTCATCCATTGCTTCACCCTTGACCAGGTTGACTCAGAAGGGTGCACCATTTGTATGGTCTGATGAGTGCGAGGAGAGCTTTCAGAAGCTCAAGACAGCTTTGACCACGGCTCCAGTGTTGGTGTCGCCATCAGCTTCGGGTTCTTACACTATATATTGTGATGCTTAGAGAGTTGGGATCGGATGTGTGTTGATGCAGGAGGGTAGAGTTATTGCGTATGCATCTCGTCAGTTGAAGCCTCATGAGAAGAACTACCTTGTTCATGATTTGGAGTTAGCTGCTATAGTTCATGCTTTGAAGATTTGGAGGCACTACTTATATGGTGTATCTTGTGAGGTATTACGGATCATCGCAGCCTCCAGCATTTGTTCAAACAGAAGGATCTTAATTTGAGGCAGCGGAGGTGGCTTGAGTTACTCAAGGATTATGATATTACCATTTTGCATCACCCGAGGAAGGCCAATGTGGTGGCCGATGCTTTGAGCCGAAAGGCGGTCAGTATGGGTAGTTTGGCATACATTCCAGTTGGGGAGAGGCCCTTTGCAGTTGATGTCCAGGCTTTTGCCAATCGGATGGTGAGGTTAGATATTTCAGAGCCTAGTCGGGTGTTGGCTTGTATGGTTTCACGGTCCTCCTTGTATGATCGTATTAGAGAGCGCCAGTATGGTGACCCGCATTTGCTTGTCCTTAAGGACAGGGTTCAGCACGATGATGCCAGGGATGTGACTATTGATGTTGCTGGTGTGTTGAGGATGCAGGGCCGGATTTGTGTGCCCAATGTGGATGGGCTGCGGGAGTTGATATTAGAGGAGGCCCACAGCTCGCGGTATTCCATTCATCCGGGGTTGTAGGAGCCCCTCCGGAGTCTGCACACCCACAGTGAGCGCGGGTACCCATCTAGAGTGATTAAATATTGAACAGTGGTAACAATGACACTGTTATACGCGTTTGGTCAAGTAACAATGACTGACCAGTCAGGTAACAATGTCTGACCAGTGGTAACAATGACACTGTAACACGCGTTGGTCAGGTATCAATGGCTGACCGGTCAGGTAACAATGGCTGACTTACTACCTGAGTATACTTGTTTTATTAATTGTTTTCAAAGAGATTTTCTTCCTATGTTTTCACTGGTTTTTACTGTTTATCTGATGTTGCTGCTTGAGATAGCATTATTTGTGCCCTTGTGGGATTTTATGTTCTCAGTCATTATTTAATTTTATTACTCACTGGGTCGGAGTACTCACATTACTTCCTGCACCATGTGTGCAAAGACAAGCACATCCGAGTTCGTACCTGAGCGCTGATTTCCTTCCAGACCAGGCGGACTAGGAGAGACGAGGTAGCTGTCGACGTCCACAGCCCCGTTCTTCCTTATCTTCTGCATATTTTATTCATCTTCAAACTATGTTTCTAGACTTGTAGTATTTTCATCAACTCTGTAGTAGCTCGTGACTTGTGACACCCCGATCATCGGGCTGAGTTGGGACGGTTTTTCCCTGTTATGTTACGTTTATTTCCGTACTTATGATAAATCAATATCTGTGGTTTAAACCTGTTATGCTAAGAAATTGTCAAAAGCAGTGTTGATTGTTCTGGTGGATGGCCTTGTCTTCACGAGAGGCGCCATCACGACGGGGCGGGAATTGGATCGTGACAAAGAGTGATAAAGCACGAAGAGTGATGCCGTGCACGTTTCCATTATTGATTATCTGGTGAGGTTGAGAGTATAAGCACGAAGGGTGATGCCGTGTATTTTTCAATTTGATGTGTTTACCTGTTATTACCGGTTCAAGGTCTACTAGTTGTTTTAAATTCCTCTACTGTTGTGATTCTTGTTTTGATACCCCTTAGCATGTTTCCCCTCCCGTTAATGTCTCTTTATCTTCTGTAATTGTTAATTCTGTTAGCGTATTGTACTTTACAGGTTTATATATGTGTCTTGTCCTAGGCTCGCCACTACTTCGCCGAGGTTAGGCTCAGGACTTACCAGTACATGGGGTCGGTTGTACTGATACTACACTCTGCATTTTCTGTGCAGATTTTTGTACTAGACCGTGCTGACCCAATTTGAGTTGCTGCCTTCAGTCCAATAGGAAACCCAAGGTAGATTTGCCGTCGTTCGTAGACCTGGAGTCCCCTTCCAGTTATTCTAGTTTCCTATTTTCTTTCAATTCGAGAACAGTTGTATTTTTCTTTCAGCCAGTATTTGTAGTGACTCTTAGTAGTTCGTGATTGTGACACCAAATCTTGGGTAGTCGTGTATTAGTACTTGGATTATTATGAAATTTTGCATTCCTTTAATCTGTTTAGTTTAACTGCTGTTATTTACTGAATTGGATAGTGGTTAGCGTATTGAATCTTTATCTCTTGGCTTGCCTACCATCCCGAAAAGTTAGGCGCCATCATGATCCCGCTGGTGGGAAATCCGGGTTCGTCGCAAGTTGGTATTAGAGCACTAGTTTGCCTAGGTCTCACTAATCACGAACAAGCTAGGTAGAGTCTGAGGGATCGGTACGGAGATGTCTGTGCTTATCCCCCAAAGGCTACAGAGTTTAGGAACAATTTCACTTCTATTCTTCTCTATCATGCAATTTGAAATCTCAATGCTAATTGAACTTTTTACTCTTGTTCTTTCGCAAATGGCGATAACTCGTACCGCTTCATCAACTGATCAGCAGCCCGAGCCCCCAGTGGCAGCCCGTACGAGGGGCAGAGGCCGAGGCCGAGGCCGTGCCAGAGGCCGAGGCAGGGGCAGGGCTCAGCCCAGAGCTCGAGCAGCAGCACCAGCGGCGGGGCCTCAGGTAGAGTTTGATGAGGAGGCTCCAGCCCAGACCATTCAAACTGTGCCAGCTCAGGTTCCAGAGGGGTTCATCGCCACCCCGGTGCTTCAGGATGCTTTGGTCCGTCTAGTGGACCTTATGGTGAGTGTCGCTCAGGCCGGCACATTGCCTGTAGCACCATCCATCTCTCAGGCTGGGGGAGGAGCCCAGACTCCCGCTACTCACACTCCGGAGCAGATGGCTCCCCAGTTTCAGACTCCAGCAGCTCAGCTAGTTAGGGTAGTTCCGCCGGGTGTTGTAGCATAGACCGACAATGGATCAGCTATGACTTCTGAGGCCTTGCGGAGATTGGATAGGTTTACCAAGCTTTTCACCACTACCTATGGCGGTACATCTTCAGAGGATTCCCAGGACTATCTAGACAGTTATCACGAGGTGTTATGTAACATAGGGATAGTGGAGACCAATGGAGTCAACTTTGCTACCTTCCGTCTGTCAGGTTCCGCCAAGAAATGGTGGAGGGATTTTTCTTTAGCCAGACCAGCTGGGTCGCCTGCTTTGACTTGGGACCAGTTCTCCCAGCTATTTCTCGAGAAGTTCCTTCTTGTTACACTGAGAGAGGACTATTGCAGGCAGTTTGAGCACCTTCAGCAGGGAAGCATGTCCGTTACTCAGTATGAGACCCGCTTTATTGATTTGGCCCGTCATGCTCTTCTTATACTCCACCCCGAGAGAGAGAGAGGGTGAGGAGGTTTATTGAGGGACTTGTTCAGCCTATCAAATTGCAGATGGCTAAGGAGACAGGGAGCGAGATTTCTTTCCAGGATGCAGTCAATGTGGCCAGACGAGTTGAGATGGCTTTAGCTCAGGGGAGTGGTCAGGGGTCTGACAAGAGGCCTCGTCACTCTGGTGGATTCAGTGGGGCCTTATCTGGAGGCGGGGTACTTCTGGTAGAGGCCATCCTCTCAAGCCGTTTCATTCAGTGCTTCAAGCTTCTCACGGTGCTCCAGGTGGTCGTGGCTCTCATATGCAGTATTCCGATCAGCTGGCCTACAGTGCACCACCAGCTCCTATCAATGCACCTCCGCTCCATAGTTTTCAGGGTGGTTACTCAGGCCGCCAGGGTCAATTTCAGGGTCATCAGCCATAGCAGCCGAGATCTTGTTATACTTGTGGCGATATAAGGCACATTGCTAGGTATTGCCCTCGAGCATCGAGCCGTTCTCAGCATCAGGGTTCTCGTCCATGGTCCCGGCACCGGGTGTTCCACCGCCCGCTTAGCCAGCTAGAGGTAGGGGTCAGACAGCTAGAGGTGGAGGTTGAGGTATTAGAGGTGGAGGCCACGCCCCTAGAGGTGGAGGCCAGGCAAACAGGGCACGTCCTCGAGATGCAGTTCAGAGCGGTGGGGCCCAGCCCCGATGCTATGCTTTTCCAGCTCGGCTTGAGGCTGAGTCATCTGACGCGGTTATCACAGGTATGATTTCAGTTTGCAGTAGGGATGCCTCAGTAATATTTGATCCGGGATCTACTTATTCGCATGTATCATCCTATTTTGCGTCATATTTTATTGTGCCTCGTGATTCTTTGGGTGCTCCCTTTTATGTGTCCAGCCGGTGGGAGATTCCATTATTGTAGATCATGTTTATAGTTCGTGTGTGGTCATTATTGGGGGTTCTTGAGACTTGTGTAGATCTCCTACTTCTCGATATGGTTGATTTCGATGTTATTTTGGGGATGGATTGGTTGTCACCTTATCACGCTATATTGGACTATCACGCCAAGACCGTGACCTTACCCTTGTCGGGGTTGCCTCAATTAGAGTGGAGAGGGACTCTTGGTCATTCTACCAGTAGGGTTATTTCTTATATGAAGGCTCAGCGCATGGTCGAGAAGGGTTGTCTAGCTTATTTGGCTTATGTCTGCGATTATAGTGCGGAGGTTCCTTCCATGGATTCTGTACCAGTTGTTCGAGAGCTCCCAGAGGTATTTCCTGCAGACCTGCCGGGGATGCCACCCGACAGGGATACTGACTTCTGCATTGATTTGGTTCCGGGCACTCAACCCATTTCTATTCTGCCATACCGCATGGCCCCTCCAGAGTTGAAGGAGTTGAAGGAGCAGTTGCAAGATCTGCTTGATAAGGGCTCTATTAGACCTAGTGTCTCGCCCTGCGGTGCGCCGGTGTTGTTTGTAAAGAAGAAGGATGGGTCGATGAGGATGTGCATAGACTATCGGCAATTTAACAAAGTAATCATCAAGAACAAGTATCCATTGCTGAGGATTGATGACTTATTTGATCAGCTTCAGGGCGCCAGGGTATTTTCAAAGATCGATTTGAGGTCTTGCTACCATCAGTTGAGGATTAGGGCATCCGATGTCCCTAAGACACCTTTTCAGACTCGGTATGGGCATTATGAGTTTCTAGTAATGTCATTTGGGCTGACAAATGCCCTAGCAGCATTTATGGATTTGATGACCGGGTGGTCAAGCACTATCTGGATTCCTTTGTGATTGTTTTTATTGATGATATCTTCATCTACTCCGCAGCCGAGAGGAGCACGAGCAACATCTTCAAATCGTTCTTCAGACCCTAAGAGACAGCCAGTTATATGCTAAATTTTCTAAATGTGAGTTTTGGTTGAGTTCCGTTGCTTTCTTGGGTCACATTGTATCAGCAGAGGGTATTCAGGTGGATCATAAGAAGATTAAGGCCGTTCGAAATTGGCCTAGGCCTACTTCAGCCACGTAGATCCATAGTTTCTTGGGTTTGGCGGGTTATTACCGTCGGTTTGTGGAGGGGTTTTCATCTATAGCAGCCCCGATGACCAGGTTGACCCAGAAGGGTGCCCCCTTCAGGTGGTCGGACGAGTGTGAGGCGAGCTTTCAGAAGCTCAAGATAGCTTTGACTACGGCACTGGTGTTGGTATTGCCCATAGGTTCAGGGCCTTATACAGTATATTGTGATGCATCTCCTATTGGACTTAGTGCGGTGTTGATGCAGGGTGGCAAGGTTATTCCATATGCTTCGCGGTAGCTAAAGATTCATGAGAAGAACTATCTAGTTCATGACTTAGAGATGGCAGCCATTGTTCTCGCGCTGAAGATTTGGAGGCACTATCTATATGGCGTGTCGTGTGAGGTGTTCATGGATCATAAGAGCTTGCAATATTTATTCAAGCAAAAGGAGCTCAATCTGAGGAAGAGGAGGCAGTTAGAGCTATTAAAGGACTATGATATCACCAACTTGTATCATCCCGGGAAGGCCAATGTGGTGGCCGATGCTTTGAATAGGAAGTCGGCCAGTATGGTCAGCCTTGCATACATTTCGGTTGGTGAGAGACCACTTGCATTTGATGTTCAGGCTTTGGCCAATCAGTTCGTGAGGCTGGATGTTTTCGAGCCCAGCCGTGTTTTAGCTTGTACAATCACTCGATCTTCCTTATTTGAGCGTATCAGGGAGCGACAGTATGATGACCTCCATTTGCTTGTCCTTAAGGACATAGTGTGGCACGGTGATGCCAAGCAGGTTACGGTTGGAGATGATGGAGTTTTGAGGATGCAGGGTCGTGTTCGTGTGCCTAATGTGGATGGGCTTCGTGAGTTGATTCTAGAGGAGGCCCACAGTTCCCGGTATTCTATTCATCCGAGCGCCGCCAAGATGTATCAGGACTTGCGGCAGCATTATTGGTGGAGAAGGATGAAGAAGGATATTGTTGCATATGTAGCTCGGTGTTTAAATTGTCAGCAAGTAAAGTACGAGCATTAGAGACCTGGTGGTTTGCTTCAGAAGATAGAGATTCTTGAGTGGAAGTGGGAGCGTATCACCATGGATTTTGTTGTTGGACTCCCACGGACTCAGAGGAAGTTGGATGATGTTCGGGTCATTGTGGATAGGCTGACTAAGTCAGCGCATTTCATTCATGTGGCAGTTTCCTATTATTTGGAGCGGTTGGTTGAGATTTATATCCCTAAGATCGTTCGTCTTCATGGTGTGCCTGTGTCTATCATTTCTGATCGAGGTACGCAGTTTACCTCGCATTTTTCGAAGGCAGTGCAACGTGAGTTGGGTATGCGAGTCAAGTTGAGCACAGCATTTCATCCTCAGATGGATGGATAGTCCGAGCGTACTATTCAGATCTTGGAGGATATGCTCCGCACTTGTGTTATTGACTTTGGAGGTTATTGGGATCAGTTCTTGCCGTTAGCAGAGTTTGCCTATAACAACAGCTACCACTCGAGCATCCAGATGGCTCCATATGAGGCATTATATGGTAGACGGTGTCGATCACCGGTTGGGTGGTTTGAGCCGGGAAAGACTCGGTTATTGGGTACAAATTTAGTACAGGATGTCTTGGATAAAGTTAAGATCATTCAGGATAGGTTGCGTGCAGCTCAGTCTAGGCAAAAGAGTTATGCCGACCGTAAGGTTCGTGATGTAGCAAACATGGTCGAAGAGAAAGTGTTAATTCGGGTGTCGCCCATGAAGGGCGTAATGAGATTTGGGAAGAAGGGCAAGTTAAGCCCTAGGTTCATGCCTTTTGAGATTCTTGATCGAGTGGGAGAGGTGGCCTACAGACTTGCACTGGCACCAGGCTTATCAACAGTGCATCTAGTGTTTCATGTGTCCATGCTTCGGAAGTATCACGATGATCTATCCCACGTGTTAGATTTCAGCACTGTCTAGTTGGACAAGGATTTAACCTACGAGGAGAAACCGGTAGCCATTTTAGACCAGCAGGTTCGTCAGTTGAGGTTGAAGAGTTATCCTTCGGTTCGGGTGCAGTGGAGAGGTCAGCCTATTGAGGTAGCTACCTGGGATTCCGAGTCTGATATGCGGAGCTAATATCCCCACCTATTTCCCAGCTCAGGTACTTTCCTATGTCTGTTCGAGGACGAATGATTGTTTTAGAGGTGGAGAATGTGATGACCCAAAAGGTCATCGTGTGATTTAGAACCCATTCCGGTGTTTCGAGGCCTTCAAAACTTCATTTTATTTCTCCTCGATTTGCGTGCATTGTCCGGGCGCATTTTCGGAAAGCCTTTATGTGGAAATATGAGAAAATAATTATTTTTGCCTTTAAAAGTTGATTTTAGTTGACTTCAGTCAACATTTTGAGTAAACGGACCCGGACCCATTTTTTACGGTCCCAGAGGGTCCGTAGTAAAATATGGGATCGGGGCGTATGCCCGGAATTGGATTCGGAGGTCTCTAGCCCGAGTGATGAATTTTTGTTAAAATTGTTAAACTAAAAATCTAAGGATTTAAAGAAATTGATTAATGTTTGATCTCGTCGGTATCGGGCCCGTATTTTGGTTCCGGATCCCGGTACAGGTTTAATATAATATTTAAGTTATGTCTGCGAAATTTGGTGAAAAACCGAGTTGATTTGACGTGATTCAAGCGTCCGATTGTGAAAATAGGAATTTCAAGTGTTCTTGAGAATTTCATGTGTTTTGGTGTTAAATCCGTAGTTTTAGATGTTATTTTGGCAATTTGATCGCACGAGCAAGTTCGTATGATGTCTTAAGACTTGTGTGCATGTTTGGTTTGGAGCCCCGAGGGCTCGGGTGAGTTTCGGATAGGCTACGGGGTGTTTTGGAACTTAGAAAATTTGCTGGTATGACTAAACCTGTTACAGGCCTCTCATCTCGCAATTGCGAGATTAGGCATCGCAATTACGAACCCTGCAGGTTCCGCATTTGCGAGGCTTTCATCGCAAATGCAATAAGAAGCTGGGCCATGCAGTCTTCGCATTGCGAAGACTCCTTCGCATTTGTGAAGTAAAGCTGGGGAGGGCAGTGATGCGATCACTTTGTCGCATTTGCGGAGGTTCATGTTCGCAATTGCAAACATCCCTTCGCAATTGTGAAGGCAGCAGAGGTGTGGAGGACTTCGCATTTGCGATTATTCTTCGCATTTGCGAGCTTCGCAATTGCGACGCTCAAGTCACAATTGCGACATCTTCAGTTGTGTAAAAGAGACTTAGACGGGATTTTTGATTCATTTCCCAAATTTTCAAAACCCAAACCTCAAGAGGCGATTTTCCAAAGGCTAGTTCTTCCCCAAATCATTGGTAAATGATTCTTAACTCTTTTGTTTCAATCTTTCACTTCTTATAACAAGATTTCAACCTAGAATCTAGGATTTTCATGGTGGAATTGGGGGTTTATGGGTAGAAGCTAGGGATTTTGAAATTTGGGGATTTAGACCTCAAATTGAGGTCGGATTCCAAAACCAATGGTATATCTGGGCTCGAGGGTGAATGGGTGATCAGGTTTTAGTCCGAGTTTCGGGTTTGGACTAAGCAGGCCCTGGTGTTGACTTTTGTTGACTTTTCCAAAATGGCCTAAATTGAATTTCTTGCTATCATGGATAGTTCCTAAGGCTTAAATTGAATTGTTTGGTTGATAAATTGCTAGGTTCTATCGGTTTGGAGGCTTGTGTGAAGGGAAAAGCGGTGATTGAGCCTTGATTTTGGCCGGAGGAGCGAGGTAAGTGTTGTGGCTAACCTTAGCTTGAGGGATTAGGTGTTATTTGCTTATGTGTTACGAGTTTGGTTACTGAGTACGATGTATAGGTAAGGTGATGAGTATCTATACGTTGTTGTCGAGTAATAACATATAAGTGAGACTTATTCTTGGAAATGTTATATTTTGATCATATTGTTCATGGTAGACTAGTTAATCGATGTGTTGAGAAGTTTCTTATCATATTTTATTGAATTTGGTATTGATGGGGTTTTTACCCAAAGTTGAGATTGGTATTGTGGAATTAAGTGTTGAAGTAAGACTTGTTGTTGCCATTTCTACCTCTCTATTATTGTTGTCTCTTGTTTGGTGAGGTAGAGTGATAAAGCATGAAGGATGATGCCGCGCACGTTTAAATTATTTATATGATGAGGAAGAGTGATAAAGCACGAAGGGTGATGCCGTGCACGTTTAAATTATTTATATGGTGAGGAAGAGTGATAAAGCACGAAGGGTGATGTCGTGCACGTTTCCATTATTTATATGGTGAGGAAGAGTGATAAAGCACGAAGGATGATACCGTGCACGTTTCCATTATTGATTATCTAGTGAGGTTGAGAGTGAAAGCACGAAGGGTGATGCCGTGCATTTTTAAAGTTTGATATGTTTACTTGTTATTACCGGTTCAAGGTCTACTAAATGTTTTAAATTCCTCTACTACTGTGATTCTTGTTTTGATACCCCTTAGCATGTTTCCCCTCCCGTTAATGTCTGTTTATCTTCTGTAATTGTTATTTCTGTTAGCATAGTGTATAACTGTACAGGTTTATATATGTGTCTTGTCCTAGCCTCGTCACTACTTCGCCGAGGTTAGGCTCGGCACTTACCAATACATGGGGTCAGTTATACTGATACTGCACTCTGCACTTTCTCTGCAGATTTCAGTACCGGACCGTGCTGACCCGATTTGAGCTGCTGCCTTCAGTCCAAAAGGAGACCCAAGGTAGATCTGCCGGCGTTCGCAGACCCTGGAGTCCCCTTCCAGTTATTCTAGTTTCCTATTTTCTTTTAATTCGAGAACAGTTGTATTTTTCTTTCAGCCAGTATTTGTAGTGACTCTTAGTAGTTCGTGGATTGTGAAATCAGATCTTGGGTAGTCGTGTATTAGTACTTGGATTATTATGAAATTTTGCATTCCTTTAATCTGTTTAGTTTAATTGATGTTGTTTACTGAATTTGATAGTGGTTAGCGTATTGTATCTTTATCTCTTGGCTTGCCTAACATCCCGAAAAGTTAGGCGCCATCACGATCCCGACGGTGGGAAATCTGGGTCGTGACAATTGATTTCCTAGTTCTAATGTTGTTTCCGGTGTTCCGAGGGGTCGAGCGAGTCTGTTTTATCATTCCAAACTTGTCGGTATGTTTGGGCGGGCCCCGGGGGCCCTGAGCGTCAATCGGATGAGGCTCGAGCTTAGTTGAAAATATGAGAGGGAGCTGAAGCTCCAGGCTTCTGTCATAACCGCACCTGCGGTTGGCCAGCCGCAGGTGCGAGCCCGCAGAAGCGTGTAAGCCATCGCAGATGCGGCCATGGGTGGCCAGCCCAGAAACCACAGAAGCGGCCTCCTTTCCGCAGATGCGGCCCAGCCGGACCAGTGGAGTTCCGCAGAAGCGGACACATTTCTGCAGATGCGGTGGGCGCACGTGCAGCCCAGGACCGCAGATGCGGAAATCACTAAAAGCAGTGACCTTCATTTATTGCGGGAGCTAGCCATTTTTGGCTCATTTCCACTCATTGGTTGGGCGATTTTAGAGCTCTTGAGAGGGGTTTTTCACCAAGCTTTTGGAGGTAAGTAATTCCTATTATATGTGAGTTAAATACTTGGATTTTGGGTAGATTAACATGTAAAGATTAGTGAAAATTATGGGATTAGAGTAAAACATAGGGTTTTGATAAAAATACGATTTAACCGCGAAATTCGTTATGGAATGAAGTAAATCTGATCCTTAGGTTATGGGTAACAACGTTCTTCGAAAATTTTCGGAATCCGGGCACGTGGGCCCGGGGATGAATTTTAGGAACCTTGCATTTAGGGTTGGGAAATTAGTTTAATAGTTAGAATATGAACTCTTGAGCATATATTGACTAGTTCTTACCCCATTTGAATAGTTTTGGATCGTTCGGCTCCGATTTGAAGGTTTGAGCGCATTCTTGAAATTTGAAGTGAGCTTTGGGATGAGGTAAGTCTCCTTTCTAACCTTGTAAAAGGGAATTAACCCCATAGGTGAATTAAGTAAATGTATGTGACTATCTGTGGGGGCTACGTACGTACGTGGTGACGAGAGTCCGTACAGAGCTACTATATGCTAATTATCCTGGTAGTTTAGGACCCGTATCATGCTATATTTGCCAATGCCTACGTCCTTACTTGCTACTAATATCACTTAAGGAATGCTGGAAATTGGTAAACATATATAGACGGCTAAGCTCACTTACTTAAGAATTTGCATGAATTACTTGATTTTAAATGGATAATGTGTGCTTCCTTGATAATAAATTGTTATTTGTGTATCGGGCCGAGTGCCTCTGTAGTAAATAGATACATCTATGGTTCGTGCAATTCGATCCTCTGGCAGTGCACAGTTTAATATTTTATTGGACCCGGCCGTACGACCTCGGCATAATGTGTGCATGTTATTTATTTGGAACTTCCGGTGATTTATTCTGCTTAAATGCTTGAAATGTAAGTTGTTACATGATGTGGTTGAAACTTGACATGTTGTTTATGAAAGAATGTCTTACTTATCCATGATCTTAATCTGTCATTATTATTCATGCCATCCATGCTTAGCGTAACACTTGAATTATATTACTATTGACCCTAGTAAGTCTCAAGTCGACCCCTCGTCACTACTTCTTCGAGGTTAGACTGGATACTTACTGGGTACATATTGTTTATGTACTCATACTACACTTCTGTACTTAAATGTACAGGATCTAAGGCAGGTGCATCTGGCTATCCGTCCAGCGCGCATCCCTGATACTTGATCGAAATCTCAAGGTGAGCTGCCCTTTTCCGAGCCGTTCAGCAGCATACCGCAGTCTCTCCATTTGTTATTACTGTCTACTCTATTTCAAGCAGTAGGATACTTATATTCTTTTGTACATCCTACAAGTTGCCCTCGTACTTATGACACTAGTTCTTGGCAAACACATCTGTAGACTATTACTTTTGGGTTATACTTCTATTGTTATGACTTCCTTTAGTCTTTCCCGATTCGTTTGCCTTATAAATCTGTTAATGTTCGACCGTTTTAAATATAAGTTAAGTAAATATGGGAATTTGTTTATTAAAATGAATAAGAACTCGCAAGTTGATTAGGGTTTGCTTGCCTAACAATGGTGTTGGGTGCTATCACGGCCTATAATGGAATTTGGGTCGTGACATTAAAAGAGGGAAAGATTCGGGAAATTTTTGGAAAAGGAGGGAGAACTTGCCGCGTTTACTTTTCGAGCAACAAAAGAAAAGGTAAATTTAAGGCAACATATAAGTTTTTGAGAAAATTAAGTATTTTTCAAAAAAAAAAATCCAACAATAAAAATAATATTTTTGAACATAATAAAATTGCTATAATCCTTAGATAAAATAAATGTAACAACTAGTTACGGATGTATTAATACCGTACTAATTATTTTAAAGTTTAATTAATGAAATATGAATATCTTTTGAGATGTTAAATCTAAATATATTTTTTATCTTTTAAATGTAAATAAATTGAAAAAATTATTTTTGGGAATTTTTATTTATAGCAACCAAACAAGATCTAAATTTTAAATGTTAATATAGGTGTATAACAACTAATCGTTATAATAGGCCAAAAAATATGGACATTGAGGCTGTTATAAAGAGGTTTAACAATATTTTTTTCATTCTACTATTTAGCTACTAGTGTCATATTCTTCATAATTGTGAAAAAAAATTCATCCACAATAAAATCAATTTCTTAATATTGAGAAGTGACAAATAAAGAGAGGAAAAAAAGCCTTTGATTTTTTAGAAGTTGAATGTAACGACCCGACCGGTCGTTTTGAGCTTTAATGCGTTCTTCGGCGGTTAGAGGCCATGAACGGCTTCACTTTAGGTATTACGACTTGTACGCGTGGTCGAAATTGAATTTCGGGAGGTTCAGAGTTGATTTGGAAAGAAAATCGTCATTTCGAAAGCCTTAGGATGACAGGATCGACAAAGATTGGATTTTTGAGTAAACGACCTCGGAATCATAATTTCAAGGTTCCAGCAGGTTCGTATGATGCTTTTGGACTTGGGCGTATGTCCGGATCAGGTTTTGGATGACCCGGGAGCGTTTCGGCGCCTATTGAGGAAGTTAGTTGTAACGACCCGACCGGTCGTTTTGAGCATTTGCACTTCGCTCGCCATTTGTCGGGCATGACTAGCCCCGTATAATGTATTATGACTTATGTAAATCGTCGGTTTTGGTTTTCAGGTTAATCGGAATAGATATGGAAGGATGATTCTCAGCTTGAAGCTTTAAATTTGAAAGGTTTGACTCAGTCTTGACTTTTTAGTATTTGATCTCGGATTTGGATTTTTATGATTTGGTTAGCTCCGTCGGGTGATTTTGGACTTAGGAGCGTGTTCGGAATGTATTTTTGAGGTCCGTGGTAGATTTAGGCTTGAATTGGCAAAATCTGAATTTTGGCATTTTCCGGTTGGTAGTGGTAATCTTGATATCGGGGTCGAAATGAAATTCCGGAAGCTGGAGTAGGTCCATTGTGTCATTTGTGACGTGTGTGCAAAATTTCAGATCATTCGGATGAAGGTTTGGTAGACTTTTTGATCGTTCGCGGAATTCGGAGGTTTTGGAATCCTTAGGCTTGAATCCGAGGATGATTTGATGTTTCGGCGTTGTTTTGAGTGTTTCGAGGATTAGTACAAGTTTGAATAGTGGTATATGACTTGTTGGCATGTTTTTTGGTTTAGGTCCCGAGGACCTTGGGATGGTTTCGGAAGGTTGTCAGAAAGTTTGGACTTGAATTGGAGCAGCTGAAGCTGCTGTGTTCTGTCATAACCGCACCTGCGGATTGGGGACCACAGGTGCGAGCCGCATAAGCGGAAGCCTGAGCGCAGAAGCGATATGGTCGCAGGAGCGGGCAGTTAGACCGCATCTGCGAGCCGCAGGTGTGAGACCTGGATCGCAGGTGCGGTGCCTGAGGGCTTTAATGAAAACGACAGATGCGGTTAAGATGACCGCAGGTGCGGTCCGCAGGTGCGATATTTTTCTCGCAGGTGCGGAAATCGCTTGGCAGAAAGTATATAAGTCCCCCTTTGCGAAATTTGTGTTGTTTCCACCATTTTTATCCGGAGTTGAAGCTTTTTGGAGGGTTTTGAAGAGGGAATCAAGGGGGTTTTCATTGAGGTGAGTTTCTTGAACCTAAAACTCGATTCTATGTTGATTTTCTGTTGTTAAAGCATGAATTTATGAGATTAAGGGTGAAAATTTGGGAAGTTAGGGCTTGAAATTGGAGAGGTAAAATTGGGGATTTGAGGGGCCATTTGAGGTCCAATTTTGATGTTCTTGGTATGTATGGACTCGTGGGAGGATAAGGATTCTATTGATGTGATTTTTATCGAATTCCGAGACGTGTGCCCGGGGGTCGGGTTTGGCCAATTTCGGGATTTTTGATGTAATTTGATTATTTTCGCATGGGCTTTGTTCCTTTAGCCTATTTTGATGTTATGATTCTGATTTTGGATAGATTCGGGGCGAGTTGAGGCCGAGTCGAGAGACAAAGGTATCGCGGGCTAGAGTGTGGACCAGTTTGAGGTAAGTAATGATTGTAAATATTGTCCTGAGGGTATGAAACCCCGGATTTCACATCGTTTCACTACTTTGAGATGACGCACATGCTAGATGACGAGCGTGGGATCGTGCACCGTTGGGATTGTGACTTGGTCCGTCCCGTACGACTATTATGTCGAGTATTTGGTTGAAAACTATTTGATACTATTGTGTTTTGGAAAGCATTACTATTTTTTGGTATGAATGCCATATTTTGGTCCTCGTGCCAATTGTTTGGACCCTTAGGGGCTTTTACTACTTTTCCTCACTGTTTTGATTTAATAATTGTACTCAGTCATGCTATGTTTTACTGATTTCATAACTCAGTCTTATTTAACCTAATTTGATGCATAAATGATATTTCAACTGAGTACATGTTTTACTGTTAGCCCGAGGGGCTTGAGAGAGTACTGACTGAGTAAGGCTGAGGGCCTGTGTTGTGAGGATATTATGGGATCGGGCTGCACGCCGCAGCAAGTTGTTACTGATTCATGATATTGTGAGGTCGAGGGCCTGATTGATTTATGCCAGGAGGTGGCTTGTTATTATGAGGCCGAGGGCCTGACTGATTTATGCCACGAGATGGCTTGTTATAGCGCTTGGGCTGTAGGAGCCCCTCCGAATTCTGTACACCCCCAGTGAGCGCGGGTACCCAGTGTGAGTGATGTGATATTGCCCGAGGGGCTATTGTTGTTTCATGTTGTTGCCCGAAGGGCTGATTACGAGCGATTGTGAGGTAGCCCGAGGGGCTGGTTCTGTTGATATTTTGCCCGAGGGGCGATTTATGGTACATGTCTTGCCCGAAGGGCTATTTACGTTTCTATCATTTTGACTCACTGTTTCTTCACTTATTTGAAACTATTGAAAGATGTTTTAAAAGAAAAGGTTTTACTGAAATTGAATTTGTTTTACGAGATAATTGAGTTCTGTACTGTTTTGGAAATGTACTATATTTGATGTAGTGCTGTGACGTGGAATTATCTGTTTTCTTACTGCTCAGCTTTCATTTTCTTTTATTACTTACTGAGTTGGCGTACTCACATTACTCCCTGCACCTTGTGTGCAGATTCAGGTATTTCTAAACCCGGTAGCGGGTGTTGATCACCCAGTGGCAGCTTCATCGGAGTTAGCAAGGTAGCTGCCCGGCGTTCGCAGCCCTGCTTTTCTCCCTCTTATCCTCCTTAGATTGTTTGTAGTATATTTTCAGACTCTTCGTTGTATTCAGACCTTAGTAGATGCTCGTGACTTGTGACACCCTAATGCTGGGCTGGTGTATTTATTCCACACTGGTTATTTAGGCTTATGTTATGAGTTTACTTGTTAATTAATGACTTAAAAATAGCTTATATAAAATAATGGTTTGACTTGGGAATTGTGTCGGCTGGACTAAGTTCACGATAGGCGCCATCACGACCGGGTCGGTTTTAGGGTCGTGACAGTAGTATTTTGGAAGAATTTCATAAGTTTGGGTTAAAGTGCATTTCAGTGTTATCGATGTCTGTTTTGCGTTCCAAGTCTGGGAATAGCTCCTTATAGTGATTCTAGCATTGGGAGCACGATCGGAAATCGATTTGGAGGTCCGTAGGTCATTTTGGAGTCATTTGGCGAAAGTTAAAAATGGAAGGTTTTTGAGAAGTTTGACCGGAAGTGGACTTTTTGATATCGGGGTCGAATTCCAATTCGGAGGTTGGAGTAGGTCCCCAATGTCGAATATGTCTTGCGTGCAAAATTTGAGGTCAATCGGACATGATTTGATAGGTTTCGGCATCGAATGAAGAAGTTTGAAATTCTAAAGCTCATTAAGCTCGAATTGGAGGGCGATTCATGGTCTTAGCATTGTTTGATGTGACTTGAGGCCTCGAGCAGGTCCGCGTTATGCTATGGGACTGGTTGGTGTGATAGGATAGAGACCCGGGGGCCTCGGGTTGATTCCGGATGGTTAACGGATCGAATTGGAGTTGGGAGGAAGAGCTGAAGCATGCTATCATCTGGTGTAACCGCACCTGCGAGGTCTTGGCCGCAGGTGCGGAGCCGCAGAAGCTGCCAAAGGAGCGCAGATGCAGTTGAGAAGGTAGAAGGCTGGGACCGCAGATGCGGTCATCTTGCCGTAGAAGCGGGATCGCACCTGCGGGAGGAGAAGCGCAGAAGCGGAGTGAGGGCCTAGTGAAGGACCGCAGATGCGGTAGTGGGGCCGCTCCTGTGAAACCACAGAAGCGGTCAAGTGATCGCAGGTGCGGAAAAGCTGGAGGCAGTGTGTTCTTATAAAAACGAGATTTGGCCCATTTTTCTTCATTTTTCTCTAGATTTCAGCTATTCTTGGAGGATTTCAAGAGGGGGTTCTCATCATCCATGGAAAGGTAAGTCATCCCAACCTATTATGAATTAAATACATTGATTATGTAAAGATTTTAATATGGAAATTGGTAGAAATTTGGGACTTTGAAGAAAAACCTAGAAATTGGTATTCTTGGATTTTGACCACGATTTTGGGCATGGAATTGAGAATAAATTATATATTTGAATTTGTGAGGGTATGGGTAAAGTTTATCTTCGAAAAATTCCGGAACCCGAGCACGTGGGCCCGAGGGTGATTTGTATCGACTTTTCAATCGGGGTTAGAAATTGTTATACATTGGATTATAATAAGTAATTGAGCGTATATTAATGGGTTTGCATAATTATTGCTAGTTTTGGAGCGTTGTGCATCGATTCGAGGTGTTCGAAGGGCTAAGGAGCCGGTTATGGAACTTTGGAGTGAGGTGAGTCTCCTTTCTAACTTAGTAAGAATGAATTAATCCCATAGGTGAAATAATTAACTATGTGCTCCTATTTGTGGGGGCTACGTACGCACGAGGTGACGAGAGTCCGTACGTAGCTACTAGATATGCCTATGTCCGGGTAGTTTTAGGCTTACATCATGTTTCATTGATATTGTTTGTGATTCATGTTATTGCTTACCTCTTGAGATAGAGAGATAGAGTTTGCTTATTAAATGTTTGAAACGAGTGAAATTGAAGGATATAAGGTTTCATTTGAACTTCGTAATTTTGAAAGGAATTGAGGAATATTTTAGTAACCTAAGAAATTATGTGTAACTGCGCCATATGTATGATATAGGAGTGGGGAAAAATCACCTTGAAAGCTACACGTTGAATTCTCTTTATTTGAAAAGAATCGAGAAGACGATTATTATTTATTAATAAATTTATATTCGACCGCGACGCATGTATGATTCGCGAGCGAGGAAAATTCTTAATTCTATATCTGACCGCGTC
Organism: Nicotiana attenuata; assembly: GCF_001879085.1. Classification (NCBI taxonomy): domain Eukaryota; kingdom Viridiplantae; phylum Streptophyta; class Magnoliopsida; order Solanales; family Solanaceae; genus Nicotiana; species Nicotiana attenuata. Next base: position 15,170,746 of record NC_031997.1, read on the forward strand.
GCACGTATGATTCGCGAGCGGGGTATTTACTTCTACTACTCTCATGGGAGCGGGCCGATCGCCGCGGCAGGTTAATAGATGCATCTATGGTTCGCGCCATTCGACCCTCTGGCAGTGCATAGTTTACTTTTATGTTGGATCGGGCCGTACGCCTCGGTACTTCATACATACATACATATATATATATATATATATATATATCATTCTCATGGAAATCGTGCTTGACTTTTGGCTAGAAGCCAGTGGATCTGAGGGACTTTTCCCTGACTTGAATTATGACAACTTCCTTAATGAGATCCACCATATCTATATATATGCTCCAGTTACGGAGGGAACATGCTAGTTGAGAGTTTGAGTAAAATTATAAAGAGGGAAATTGTACCGCGTGTGTATACTTGTTTATTTCATATATTTACCCTGTATCATGTTTATTCACCCCTTTACTGTACCCGATATTATTGGTCCACTAGTAAGTGTCGAAGTCGACCCCTCGTCACTACTTCTTCGAGGTTAGAGTGGATACTTACTGGGTACGCGTTGTTTTCGTACTCATGCTACACTTACTGTGCATTTTTGTCGCACAGGCACATGTATCTCTAACGGCCTAATGGGCGTAGCAGCATGGTTGACACGGAGACTTAGGTGAGCTGCATCTCTCGAGACGACCCGCAGCCAGCAGAGTCTCTTTCAGTGTATTGTATTTACCTTCTGTCCAAATTTGTATTCCGGACAGTTATTGTACTTCATTTGATTTCCTAGTCATTGTTCATGCACTTGTGACACCGGATTCTGAGAAATTATGGGATTAATCAACAGTTAAATTTTGTAAAGACATCATTATTTATTTAGTTAAGTTCATTATTTATTGTTTAATGCATAAAAGAAATGATTTCAAAAATATTAAAAATGCGAGTTTAATTAATCGCTTAAATGTTGGCTTGCCTGACCGAGGTGTCCGGCGCCATCACGGCCTTTAATGAATTTTGGATCCTGACAAATTAAACTAAGATTAATTAGTATTCCTATATTGTTTATGGTATTTGTAAGTTTATTTAATTCTGTCTAATTAGGATTCACGGTCGGAATCATGTAGGAATAGGTTTTCTAAATTCAAGTCAAATTTGGTTTGTAGTATTATAAATAGGGGTGTAGCTACATAATTTCTAAGGTGGAGAGATAGCATCAATGTAGAGAGATTCAAGAGTTTATAAATAAATAAAAAAGCCTCCTACCATGTTTTCTCTCTAGTTTGATAAATTTCTTCAGTATAGCCTTTGTTGAATTTTTTGCTTGTGCTTAAATTATTTTTTGGGGTATTTCAATCCTTTAAATTGGTATCGGAGCTTATGTGATATCTTTCAAAGAAGGTATGATATCCTAAAAAAATGTGATATTCTATCACTTGGTTGTCTCATTATTTGTTTGATGGCAAAAATAATTTTGAAACTTGGTATCAACAGATAAAGAATTTTTTAAATATTTTTAAATTATGGTCCATTATTAACGAAGGATTTGAAAACTCTAGAAGGCACAACATTGATGAGCGACACAGCTACGCAATTAGAAAAAGAAAAAGACGATTGGATTGTGGATGTGATATCTTGCCATCAAGGTCAAATTGCATGTATCTAACAAATCTTGCATGCAAAGTAATTAAACGAGGCCTGGACAATCTTGTAAATTCACATTGAAGTGCCACAGACGTAAAACAGGAGAAACTGCAAGAGCTTAGGAGACTATTCGAGTTGGCTCATATGAGATCAATCAGAGTCTGTCAAAGAATTATCGCACGAATTAAAAAATAGCCAATGGTAAGGACTAATGGATAAGTATTGGAAGAAGTTAAGGTAGTTGAAAAGATATTACAGTCTCAAAATTTGAAGTTTCACACCAAGAAGATAATTCTTGAGGCTACCAAGAATCTTAGCACCATAAGACTTGATGATTTAGAATGTTATTTGTGACATATGAGATGTTCCTAAATCAATGGAGACATAAAATAGTGGAGGGGGTATTTCCATGGAAGGAGATCAATGATAATCCTACAAAAAAAGAAAAGAAAACAAATTTAGTGAAAATAAATCAAGAAGGTCAGAATTCAAATATAGGAGAAAGAATCGAAGGGAAAGTTAAAATAGATAATTTAGTTGCAAGTGGTGCGCCATTGAAAGAGGATGGTGTTTTACAAGAAAAATTACTTGATAGTCAAGATGAACCTAGTAATGAAGAATTATAAGGATACACTGTTTAACCAAAAAATGGCATTTTAGTCAAAGCTAGAATTTAGAAGAACTCGGGTTACTGATAATCAAGGAAATGAATAAAAGGAAATAATTCTGAGTAGCAATATAATAATCAAGAAAAACAAATGATACCAATGTATATTTCAATAGCCTTTCGTGTCCCCTACAACTGATCATATATCTCCTTTTTATAGGTACCTTTGAGAATGTACGTTATGCCCAAATCATAATGAGGCTATTATGAATAATTAAAGACATTGAATGCTACGTTACACAATCATTACATTCAATATATATATTCCTTAACGGACTCGGCATTTAATACTTATTAAATGCTGTATCTGCACTCTTTTTTATAACCAGATTCATTCCTTCTGATGCCCGGATATAAATGATTTAAATAGGTACGGGCGTCATGCTACTTATCTGATGTCCCGTGCCTCTTCCTCCTTCTTTGCTCGTGTCTGTTTTACAATTCTTGAATCGTGTCTAATTGTGATTCATTGACCATTTGACCCATCCACGTGTCCTGACACGTCACCATATATATAAAATACAATTTTCCCCAATACAGATAGTCCCCCCACTTTCCATTTATTCATCAGTTTGAATATTTGGGAAGTGAAATTCATTTAAAAGAGAATTTTGGTCACCATTAATGCTCTGACAGAATCGACGCTTCATTTGTCACTTCCATTTAATGCATTAGACACGTGTCATCCTCTTATTGGTTCTATAGTTTTGCAGCACTTTCTTAGGCTTTCTTTTCGGCTTCCCTATTTACGAAGTGTCAGTTATCATTATTATAGCTCTTCCATCATTGTACTTTTTCCTTTTGCTGGTTACCCATTAGTATAAATATAACTTCTTTACTTGTCTTTTACCACATAAAGTGTGTCAAACACTTTAATTCTTCAAAAACCTCTTATTCTCTTTTGCTCTACTTCAATCTTCATTGTCATGGCTTCACCTAGGAGAACCCCCATTTTAGATAACTTCCCCAATGCTCCTATTAGGCATAAAAGAGGGAGTAGACTCCGTAGCTTGGGGTCTGCTCGTGGTGGTAGCACATCCACTCCTTCTTCTAGCTCTGGTCCCTCTTCTAGGACTAGAGGTTCCCTTTCTCAGAGGTCTTTTTCTAGGAATAAAGAATCCCCTGAGCCCTTCGTGAGCCTCTAGTTGAAGAAATAGTCCTAACAGAAATTTCTTTTCACCATGATAGAGAATCTCTTAGGACCCAAGTTGCCTCTTTAGATCGTGCTGACGCTTTCCCCACTCAAATCATAGATATTTTAACTCCCATAATTCGTAAGGATTGTCACTGGAGCGATGATTTTCCAATTATCATTCCTAACCCAAATCAAAGGATCACTTCTTACTTAATCGGATTCTCTTTTGTTTACACATACCCTTTCACTCTAGGGTTTAAACCAGCCATTGACCCGGTCATTCTAGACTTTTGCCGTTTTTTCAACGTGTGTTTGGGTCAAATTGGTTCGATTGTTTGGAGGGTTGTCTCCTTCTTGAGGCACCTCGCTAACATGGCGGATGTTGAATTTACTTTTCCCCACCTAATTCATCTCTATTCCCCTAAGCTTTTTTGCAACGGCGTGTTTACCCTAGCAGCCAGAAGCAAGAGGGTTTTAGTGAGCCCCGAGGACGATAAAGACCGTGGCTGGTATGCTCGGTTTGTTACTGCCCCTACTGCTGGTTTAGTGGGTGAAAATAACGTTCCCTTCCCTGAGAAGTGGAACTTTGCACGTAAGTGTTAAATCTTCCTTGTGCCTTTTCCTTTCAAGCTTTATCAACTTTTCTAATGTCGCTTCTTTTTCTTTTCTCAACAACCATGGGTGTTGTGGAGACTGTGCCCAACTTTCGTGGTTGGGTAGAAAAATTGTTGAAGACCGCTCCAATGGAGGGTAGGTCGTGGAAAAACCTTTCCAACCGTTACGGTTGGAAAGTAAAAACTCATGGTAAGAGTTTCTATTTTACCTTGTCTGTATATAAATATTTTCTTTGTTCTAACTTTTATCCTTCTTTTTATCAGGATTTGCTATTCGAGGAGTCACTGCAGAGGCAATCATGGCTTCTCGTGACTCTTTGAGTACTCGTACCTCTTCAGCCCAAGATATATTTTTGGGTTCTTTAAAAAGAAAAGCTACTGAGGAAGAAGATTCAGAGGAAGAAGATGAGGGCTCCCTGGTGATGAGACCACGAGCCAGGAGACGTATCGTCTCTGATAACGAGGCTAAAGTCTCCCCTCATCTGTCTCTTTCTGAGCCTGTTGTTACTCCAGTTATCATTCCTGATGATGACGTCTCTCCTCACGACACTCGTGAGTCTATCGATCAACTTTTTGTTAGTGGTTTTGGTAGTGGAAACTTAGGACCTGTTCTAGACAAGCTTCCCTTATCTTCCTTTTCATCTCCTGTACCTGTGATTGCTTCTTTACCTTCATCAACTGTTGCTTCTTACTTCTTCCACCGCTCCTCCTTTGGCAATTCCTCCACCTATCGTTCACCATACGGAGGTGGGCTCTTCAAGTAGGAGTACTGTTATGAGGAGTGTAACCATTGAGGTTCCTGCTAACAACAGCCTCTTGAGAAAGTCCGGTCAAGCTGATATTTGGCTCGAGCCGTTGACTGGCCCCATCGAGAAAGCAAAGCTTGAAAGCCATAGCAACATGAATCTCATGAATGACATAGTGCATGCCACTTTAAAGGTATTTTTCTTTCCTATTTTTCTCCATTCTGTAAAAATTTTCGACTTTGGGATTCTTACTTCTCTTTTTTTTACGTAGGCCAATCTTATTGGCACTGAGCTGATGAGCAGATCTCCCTCTTGGAGAAGGTAGCACGTGATTTGGAGAAGGCTGCTCATGATGCAGATAAGGCTGCCCGTGATTCCCAGTTGGAGGCAAACAACTGGAAGGAACAGTTTGGCAGCGCTCAAATCGACATGGAGGATTTACAAGAGAGAAGAAGTACCTTAGAACAGCAAGTACGAGCATTAACTTCGGAGCTGGCGGTTATCAAGGCTTCCTCGAGCCAATCTGAGAAGGAAAAAGAACGCCTTGAATCCTCCTTTTCACAACAGCCATCCAAGGCTAGCGAGGAAAATAGGGCATTAAAGGCTCTGTTGGTTCAAAAAGAGGTTTATGCTGGGGAACTTGTGCAAAACCTAACCCAGGCACAAGAGGAACTTCGAGTTTCTGTTGATAAGGTGCGTGCTTTAGAGAGCTCACATGCTTCCCTTCAAACTTCTTGTAATTCTGCCTTGGCTGAGAATGAAGAGCTCAAAAGTGAGGTCGCTGCTTGGGAAAAGGATTATGAGATCCTTGAAGAAAAATTTGACGTTGAGGTGAGTTGGGCTTTTCTGAATTCCCCTCGTGATACCTTACTTGAAGTTGGGCAAGAAAGTTTTGACCTGGAGGCTGAATTAGCTAAGGTCAATGAAACCATAGAACAAGCTCAGCAACCGCAGGACTTCCCTTCACCTGTGATTGAAGCTCCCGTGGTTGAGGTTCATGCGGGTATCGCATCTTCTTCAAGCCCAATCGAGCCCACTGCTACAAGCCAAGTTGAAACTACCTCTGCTGAAGCCCTTACTCGAGTCGAGCCTGTTGTCGCCGTTGAAGCTCCAGCCCAAGTTGAGCCCGTTGCTGTTGATGCTTCTTCTTTAGTTCCCACATCTTCTTAGAAAATTTATCTTGAATTCCTTGTTTTTGCTGCAGGTACCTCTTTGGAAAATCGTGTTAGAAACCCTTGGCTTCATCTAAGGGTTTATTTTTAGAACGCAAGTCCCCAAGTCTTTTGTGGGGCAATTCTATATAAACAATTTCACAGTTTTTTGATTAAGTTCGCACTTAATCTTAAGTATTTAAGAAGCTTTTGATGTTATTATCTTAGGCTTCTATTTATTCTATTCTTGCCTTTATTTTTAAGGACTTATAAAATAGCTTGCATTTTTGCTCTTTAAAAATGCTTCTGTTAATCTCATGACTAAATAGTTTTAAACATGAGTTTTATAAAAGAAGGCCCTTTTATATTTCGACACTTATTGAAGAAGACGTCTCAACTTCATAATGGTGTTAACATATGATAAAAGAAATAGGAACGCACACGTTTCTTTGGAATAACATTGACAAGTTTTTATTTGAACCTTGACAAGTTTTGAATAACATCTTACATGTATTTGAATTACATCTATAACTTTCTCGTAACTGTTTTTCCTTGTAACAGATTTTTAAGAAAAAATAATAAACACGAGGTTTTTCTTTATAACCCGTTTTAGAACAATAAATGCAAGGTTTTTCTTTACAACCTGCTTTAGTACATAGCTTTTACCCTAACTACAGTAAGGTTTTCTTTAGCCTTGGCTCATGACTTCATGTGACTTTTATTACTCTGCACTTGACTTTTTCAGGCTTGATTTTTCTTCAATCTTCTCTGCCTTCTTTATATATACTTGTGTATATTATGTAGTCCCCCAAGTGTTTGAGTGTTGAAGTATGAAGCCTCGAGCACTTGATAGTTTCTCTCATTTGGTCCTTTTCCTGAAAAGGAAATACATACGGGACTCGGAGGTACGATTATAGATGAAGACTGCTTAACCCGTTTAAATTTCTATCAGAATAATTGTAACCCTAGGCCAGGAATTTTAGGTTATTCTGTGTGCTTTACAGGCCGTGACTCATCATTTAGTACGGGCTAGCTTTTTGCCTATCATCTAAAATTGTTAGTAAAATTTTAACAATTCAAAAAATTAAACGTAAAATGGTGCTACCTGACCGTGGGTATTCCTTAGAAGTAATATCTCTTCAAATGAACAGCATTCCAATGTGAAGGCAATACTTTCCCATCCATTGTCTCCAATTCATATGCTCCCTTGCCCGCAATATCACGAACTCTATAGGGTCCTTCCCAAGTTGGACTCAATTTACCCGTGTTGGCTGCCTTTGTAGATTGAAAAACCTTTTTAAGTACGAAGTCCCCAATTTTGAAGAATCTGAGGCGTGCTTTCCTGTTGTAATATCGTTCTATTACTTGTTTTTGTGCTGCCATTCTTATTAATGCCGCTTCTTTCCTGCCTTCCAGTAGATTCAAATTGACCTGCATCTCTTCGTCATTAGATTCTTGTGTCGCTTGCATGAATCGTGTGCTTGGTTCTCCTATCTCAACTGGAATCAAAGCTTCTGCTCCATAAACCAATGAAAAGGGTGTTTCTCCTGTGCTCGTTTTTGCTGTTGTGCGATATGCCCATAAAACACCAGGTAGCACCTCTGGCCAATTTCCTTTTGATTCTTCCAAACGCTTCTTTAAATTATTGACAATAACCTTGTTTGTTGATTCTGCTTGCCCATTACCTACGGGATGATAAGGTGTGGACGTAATACTTTTAATTTGCCAACTTTGAAAGAATTTTGTGATTTGAGATCCAATAAATTGAGGACCATTATCACATACGATCTCCTTTGGTACGCCAAATCGGCATATGATGTTTCGCCAAATAAAATCTTTGACTTCCTTTTCTCGTACTTGTTTGAAGGCTCCCGCCTCTACCCATTTAGTAAAATAATCAGTAAGTACGAGCAGAAATTTTACTTGTCCTTTTGCTTGTGGTAATGGACCCACGATATCCATTCTCCATTTCATGAATGGCTATGGTGCGATGACCGGATGTAATAATTCCGCGGGTCTATGCATGTTGTTACCTTACCTTTGACATTTATCACATTTGGCCACGAAACTTTCCGCTTCTTCTTCCATTTTTGGCGAATAGTAACCTGCCCTGATTAAGGTTCTTACCAATGATCTTCCTCCAACGTGATTTCCACAATACCCCTCATGTACTTCCCTCATTACGTACTCTGTTTGAGAAGGACCGAGACATCTAGCTAAGGGGCCAAAGAATATTTTACGATATAGGTTGCCTTGATTTAAACAGTAGCGAGCAGCCTTTTTGCGAAGTGCATGGGCTTTTTTCTTATCATCAGGGACGGTTCTATACTGCAAAAAAGCTACAATCTCGTTCCTCCAATCCTAAGTTAAATTATTAAAATTTACCTCATTCTTGTCAGGGGAGAACTGAATGAAATAAATGAATAACTGAGGTATTTGCATCGCTTGCCACGTCAGCCGCATATGCGAGATTAGCTAATAGCGTCTGCTTCAAGATTTTCATCCCTTGGTATTTGTGTAACTTTCCAGGTTTGAAATTGCTTTATTAACTCCCGCACCTTTTCTAAATATTGCTGCATCCTTGCTTCCCTGGCTGTATAAGTCCCCAGCATTTGATTAACCACGAGTTGTGAAGCGCTCTTGATTATAATCTGATTTATGCCAAGTTCTCGTGCCAATTCTAAACCTGCAATCACAGCCTCATACTCTGCCTCATTGTTAGTTATTGAATGACATTTGATAGCCTATCGAATGGTTTCACCCGTAGGTGGTACCAAAACAATCCCTAAACCTGCTCCTTTTACATTAGATGAACCATCAGCGAATAAAGTCCAAGTTCCTAGATTAGCTCCATTGAGCACCTGTAATTCTTTTTGTGCTTCTAATTGCATGCCGTGGCTAAAATCAACCACGAAATCAGCTAACACTTGTGATTTTATAGCAGTTCTAGGTTGGTGATTTCGTATTCACTAAACTCTATCGCCCACTTAGCCAACCTACCTGATAATTCATGTTTATGCAATATATTACGTAAAGGATAGGCGGTTACTACAGCAATAGGATGACACTGAAAGTAAGGCCTTAATTTCCTAGATGCCATGATTAATGCGAGTGCAAGCTTTTCCAATTGAGGATGCCGTGTTTCCGCATCTAACAAAGATTTACTAACATAATAGATAGGGGTTTTTTTACCTTGTTCTTCTCGAACCAAAACCGCACTTACCGCTACTTCTGAAATAGCAAGGTAAATGAGCAATCTTTCCGCAGCCTTTTGTTTTGCTCGTAACGGTGGATTTGATAAGTACACTTTCAAATTCCTGAGTGCTTGCTGACACTCTTCGTTCCATTCAAAATGATCCTGCTTCTTAAGAGCTGAGAAGAATTGAAAACACTTCTCTGATGATTTAGAAATGAATCTTCCCAAAGCTGCAATCCTCCCTGTTAATCTTTAAACCTCTTTGTTGCTCGAGAGTATATCAGGGATTTCTTCAATGGCCTTAATCTGTGCTGGATTTACCTCAATACCACGGTTAGAAACAAGAAAACCTAAGAACTTACCTGATGCAACACCAAATGCACATTTTTCGGGATTTAACTTCATATTAAATTTCCGCAAAATTTTAAAAGTTTCAGATAGATGTGATATATGAACTTCTGAATGCTGAGTTTTAACAAGCATATCATCTATATATACCTCCATAGTTTTTCCCAAATGCTCTTGAAACATTTTGGTAACTAACCTCTGATACGTTGCTCCTGCATTCTTTAGACCAAAGGGCATTACTTTATAACAGTAAGTCCCCCTGTCTATTATGAAGGAAGTTTTTCTTCATCTCCTGGATCCATTTTAATCTGATTATACCCTGAATATGCATC